>NC_088410.1:19475923-19593423 GCF_034236695.1 Oncorhynchus nerka | reverse complement strand
AACTTACAGGAAAAAGCCGAGTGATCCACAGATAACCCAGGTGAGCAGTCCAGTGGCGTGTGTGGTCTCTGTCAGAACCGGGACCTGACAGTGGGGACACGTCATCTGGCCGGGTACGTCTCTTAGCAGCGGCTGCTGCATCACCACCACCTGGGTTACTGTAGGGAGAGGAGAATACTGGTTAGAACCAGATAGAACTGGTCAGAACTGGATATAACTTCATAGAATTGGATAGAACTGGACAGGAATAGAAAGAATCCCCACCACCCGGGTTACTGTAGGGAGAAGAAAATACTGGTCAGAACTGGATAGAACTCAATAGAATGGGATAGAACTGGACAGAACCAGACAGAGCTAGATAGAACTGGATAGAACTCAATAGAATGGGATAGACGGGTCAGAACTGGACAGAACCAGGCAGCGCTAGATAGAACAGGATAGAACAACTTAGGCCCCCAAAAAATTGTGTCGCTTGTTGTTAGTTCTATATTTCAAACCCCTACAGAGGAAGAGGATTCGAGGGGTTGCTAAGGCTGGGTGTTGCTAGGGCCAGGACGTCCAGCCAATACCTTGTGTGTGTACAACTTGGTTCTCGTTTTTCACTGGGTACTGTGAATACTAAAATAAGGAACCGATTGAGGTAGTTTTGGTCCGACAGTTTGGAGTTGTTTCAGTGAGTGTGTGTGTGACTCACCGCTGGGGACGTTTGTAGGTTGTGCCATGCCCGTGCCGTATTGGGGAGGTGGTGGGTACATGCCGGGTTGGGGACCTGATCAATAAGGGATAAATAAATACATCAATACACTGTGTAATTTATCACAAACCCAGGGATACAGAGTGGTTGGCCAGCGTTATGGGAGCACAAACCCAGAGATACAGAGTGGTTGGCCAGCGTTATGGGAGCACAAACCCAGGGATACAGAGTGGTTGGCCAGCGTTATGGGAGCACAAACCCAGGGATACAGAGTGGTTGGCCAGCATTATGGGACCACAAACCCAGGGATACAGAGTGGTTGGCCAGCGTTATGGGAGCACAAAACCAGAGATACAGAGTGGTTGGCCAGAATTATGGGAGCACAAACCCAGGGATACAGAGTGGTTGGCCAGCATTATGGGACCACAAACCCAGGGATACAGAGTGGTTGGTCAGCATTATGGGACCACAAACCCAGGGATACAGAGTGGTTGGTCAGCTTTATGGGACCACAAACCCAGGGATACAGAGTGGTTGGTCAGCATTATGGGACCACAAACCCAGGGATACAGAGTGGTTGGTCAGCTTTATGGGACCACAAACCCAGGGATACAGAGTGGTTGGCCAGCATTATGGGACCACAAACCCAGGGATACAGAGTGGTTGGCTAGCATTATGGGACCACAAACCCATGGATACAGAGTGGTTGGCCAGCATTATGGGACCACAAACCCAGGGATACAGAGTGGTTGGTCAGCTTTATGGGACCACAAACCCAGGGATACAGAGTGGTTGGCCAGCATTATGGGACCACAAACCCAGGGATACAGAGTGGTTGGCCAGGGTTATGGGAACACAAACCCAGGGATACAGAGTGGTTGGTCAGCCTTATGGGACCACAAACCCAGGGATACAGAGTGGATGGCCAGCATTATGGGACCACAAACCCATGGATACAGAATGGTTGGCCAGGGTTATGGGAACACAAACCCAGGGATACAGAGTGGTTGGCCAGCATTATGGGACCACAAACCCAGGGATACAGAGTGGTTGGCCAGGGTTATGGGAACACAAACCCAGGGATACAGAGTGGTTGTCCAGCCCTTAACAATGATGTTCATGACATCTATAGCTATTGTGACACACACATCGGCTGTCCCCATAGGAGCACCCTTTTCGGTTCCAGGAAGAACCCTTTAAGGTTCCAAGAAGAACCCTTTTCGGTTCCAGGAAGAACCCTTTCAGGTTCCATGAAGGTTCTAGATGGCGCCTTATTTTCTAAGAGTGTAAGCTTAAACTGTCCCTAAGAGTATCAGTGTAGATCTGATCTCTTACCTCCCTGGAAGCCAGGCTGAGGGGGGTAGGCTGTTCCCCCCCCACTTCCCTGGTAGCCCGCCGGGGGGCCTGGGTAGGGGGGAGCAGACAAGTCCTGGGGGGGTCCATACTGGCTCTTCTCCATACTGTCTGGGGTGGGTTTGAGAGAGAGAGAGAGAGACAGAGAGAGAGAGGAAGAAAGTGAGCACAGACACAGTGAGCACACCTTATGAAAATATCACATTGAGAAAACATATGTCTCTGCCCCCACCTTCTCTCCCCCCTATAATACACAGTACAGTATGTCATCTGGAATCAGCTATAATACACAGTACAGTATGTCATCTGGAATCAGCTATAATACACAGTACAGTATGTCATCTGGAATCAGCTATAATACACAGTACAGTATGTCATCTGGAATCAGCTATAATACACAGTACAGTATGTCATCTGGAATCAGCTATAATACACAGTACAGTATGTCATCTGGAATCAGCTATAATACACAGTACAGTATGTCATCTGGAATCAGCTATAATACACAGTACAGTATGTCATCTGGAATCAGCTATAATACACAGTGCAGTATGTCATCTGGAATCAGTTATAATACACAGTGCAGTATGTCATCTGGAATCAGCTATAATACACAGCACAGTATGTCATCTGGAATCAGCTATAATACACAGTGCAGTATGTCATCTGGAATCAGCTATAATACACAGTACAGTATGTCATCTGGAATCAGCTATAATACACAGTACAGTATGTCATCTGGAATCAGCTATAATACACAGTACAGTATGTCATCTGGAATCAGCTATAATACATCACATCATCTAAACATAATTGATCTATGAGGTCTCCCTTAGCAAACAGGTATTTTGATCCAAATGGGACTTCCTGGTTCAATGAATGTTAAAAAAATAAATACACTTTCTAACCTCCTGATTCATTCTAACCTCAGGCTCATCAATAACCTTTACTTACAGTAACCAGGTCAGTCGTTAAAAACAAACTATTATAAGGAAATGCATAGATTATACTACAGCGCTATACATACAGTGCATTCAGAAAGTATTCAGACCCCTTGACCTTTTCCACATTTATTCAAATTACAGCATTATTCTAAAATTGATTAAATTTGAAAAAATCATCCGAAATCTACACACGATACCCCATAATGACATCACAATACCCCATAACGACAAAGCAAAAACAGGTTCTTAAAAATGTTTGCATTTTTAAGAAACAAAACTGAAATACCTTATTTACATAAGTATTCAGACCCTTTGCTATGAAATTGACTCGAAATTGAGCTCCGGTGCATCCTGTTTGTATTGATCATCCTTGAAATGTTTCTACAACTTGATTGGAGTCCACCTGTGGTAAATTCAATTGATTGGACATGGTTTGGAAAGGCACACACCTGTCTAAATAAGGTTTCACAGTTGACAGTGCATGTCATAGCAAAAACCAAGCCATGAGGACGAAGGAATTGTCCGTAGAGCTCCGAGACAGGATTGTGTCGAGGCACAGATCTGGGGAAGGGTACCAAAAACATGTCTGCAGCATTGAAGGTCACCAAGAACACAGTGGCCTCCATCATTCATAAATAGAAGAAGATTGGAACCATCAAGACTCTTGATAGAGCTGGCCGCCCGGCCAAACTGAGCAATCGGGGGAGAAGGGCCTTGGTCAGGGAGGTGAAGAAGAACCAGATGGTCACTCTGTCAGAGCTCTAGATTTCCTCTGTGGAGATGGGAGAACCTTCCAGAAGGACAACCATCTCTGCAGCACCCCACGAATCAGGCCTTTATGGTAGAGTGGGCAGATGGAAGCACTCAGTAAAATGCACATGACAGCCCGCTTGGAGTTTACCAAAAGGCACCTAAAGGACTCAGACCATCAGAAACAAGATTCTCTGGACTGATGAAACCAAGATTGAACTCTTTGGTCTGAATGCCAAGCGTCACGTCTGGAGGAAACCTAGCACCATACCTACGGTTTTCAGCGGCAGGGACTGCAAGGCAAAGATTAATGGAGCAAAGTACAGAGAGATCCTTGATGAAATCCTGATCCAGAGGGCTCAGGAACTCAGACTGGGGTGAAGGTTCACCTTCCAACAGGACAACGACCCTAAGTACACAGTCAAGACAACGCAGGAGTGGCTTCGGGACAAGACTCTGAATGTCCTTGAGTGGCCCAGACTTGAACCCAATCGAACATCTTTGGTGAGACCTGGAAATAGCTGTGCAGCGACACTCCCCATCCAACCTGACAGAGCTTTAGAGGATCTGCAGAGAGGAATGAGAGGAATACAGGTGTGGAGCGACACTCCCCATCCAACCTGACACAGCTTTAGAGGATCTGTAGAGAGGAATGAGAGGAATACAGGTGTGGAGCGACACTCCCCATCCAACCTGACACAGCTTTAGAGGATCTGTAGAGAGGAATGAGAGGAATACAGGTGTGGAGCGACACTCCCCATCCAACCTGACACAGCTTTAGAGGATCTGTAGAGAGGAATGAGAGGAATACAGGTGTGGAGCGACACTCCCCATCCAACCTGACAGAGTTTTAGAGGATCTGCAGAGAGGAATGAGAGGAATACAGGTGTGGAGCGACACTCCCCATCCAACCTGACAGAGCTTTAGAGGATCTGCAGAGAGGAATGAGAGGAATACAGGTGTGGAGCGACACTCCCCATCCAACCTGACAGAGTTTTAGAGGATCTGCAGAGAGGAATGAGAGGAATACAGGTGTGGAGCGACACTCCCCATCCAACCTGACACAGCTTTAGAGGATCTGTAGAGAGGAATGAGAGGAATACAGGTGTGGAGCGACACTCCCCATCCAACCTGACAGAGCTTTAGAGGATCTGCAGAGAGGAATGAGAGGAATACGGGTGTGGAGCGACACTCCCCATCCAACCTGACAGAGTTTTAGAGGAACTGCAGAGAGGAATGAGAGGAATACAGGTGTGCTAAACTTGTAGCGTCAAACCCAAGAAGACCTGAGGCTGTAATCGCTGCCAAAGGTGCTTCAACAAAGTACTGAGTAAAGGCTCTGAATACTGATGTAAATGTGATATGTTCATTTGTTTTTGTTTTTATACATTAGCTAACATTTCTAAAAAACTGTTTTTGCTTTGTCATTGTGGGGTATTATGTGCAGATTGATGAGGGGAAAACGATTTAATCAATTTAAGAATAGGGCTGTAATGTAACAAAATGTGGAAAAAGTCAAGGGTTCTGAATGCTCTGTATGAGTTCATCCCAAATGACACACTATTTCCCATGTGGGCCCTGGTCAAAAGCAGGGCACTAAATATGAACCATTAGCCATTTGGGACAAAGCCTATGCGTAAATGTTATACAGCATCATGTAGTTGATGATGGTGTTGTTATGAAGCTGTAACGGTGGCTTATCTGTTGGACTTTGTTCCACGGGATCATGAGGAAGTGAGGTAGAGTTGTTTAGTGTGTGTGTGTTTTGCGGGGAGCTGCTGCTGTTGCAGAAGAAACATCAGCCTGCGCAGAGAAGCACGAGATTGAACCTCACTCAACTGTCTAGTTTCCCCCGTTAGGTACCACTTTACTGTGGGAATTGGGATCGAATCAACGCAATTATTAGCTACTTTCAATCAAACATACCGAAACAAAACCAACGATTCAAGAGACTTTGTTGTAGACAGAACTCAACAGAGTAGGATTCTATTGCATTGACATGCACATACTCTAGTCTAAACAGACCGGTGCGCCGTAACCAATCAGAGCTGCAGTAAGGCCTATATGCAAATAAACCACTACCATACATGTGCCATTCACGTTGAACGTGACTGTCTTTACAGAATCAGCGGTCGTGAGTAGATGAGCTGTTTTGAGATCATATTCTTTGCTCGTTGGTGAGTTCTTAGCCCAGTTATAGATCAGTTGTAATCCTCAATGGGGGAGTGTTTGTTTCCTACAAGACACAACACGTGTGCATTTCTAGACGTCTTTGAAAAGTGACTCAGGTAAAGAACTTTTTTGTCTTAAAGGGGCAGTATTGTATTTTGTTGTATTTGTCAGATTTTCTGTAATAATGGTATGGGAATAAAATGGTTTCTTGCATCAAACGACTCAACAACATTTTCAGTCACCTCCTTGTCTGAAGGACAAGTGGATAAACAGGTTCATGTCAACCAGCCCTGAATGTGTTTTTCAAACGTCTCATAGAATGTAGCCTACATTGAACACCACAGAATGTGGCCTACATTGAACACCACACATTGGCTGCTACTGTAGGCTGAATGATAGAACAGCTATTTCCATGTTAAAATATTATGGGATGCATTTTCTCCATTGTTTTTGATGGTAGGCCCCTCTGGTAGTCCTACATTATGATCAAATAGTAGTCTACTTGATCACTGTTAAAACCAGGGGCGCAACTTTGGTTTTAGAAGTGGGGGGGACATAATTGTATTATTTTTATCCACTCAGATAAACACTCCAAACAACCTACCTGACCGCTCGGAGGCGTCCGCATGGTCCTAACGCACACCGTTGCCTCGTTTTGTATCACATTTCAATGATAAAACTGGGGGGGACTAAATGGAATTTCAGAATGTGGGGGGACATGTCCCCAGTAAAGTTGCGCCCCTGGTTAAAACTAACTTAAAGTGGGTACAGCCTCAGTGGTCACAGTAAACGTGCGCCAGAAGTTGCACAGAATGTTGAAGTTTACGCTCAGCAGACCTGAAATTTGCTCAGTGATGAAAACATTTGAGGGAACAGTCTATTCCCTATATACTGTCATTCACTACTTTTAACCGGAGTCCTATGGGCCCTGATCAACAGTAGTACACCACCCTATGGGCCCTGGTCAACAGTAGTACACTACCCTATGGGCCCTGGTCAACAGTAGTACACTACCCTATGGGCCCTGATCAACAGTAGTACACTACCCTACACTACCCTATGGGCCCTGGTCAACAGTAGTACACTACCCTATGGGCCCTGGTCAACAGTAGTACACTACCCTATGGGCCCTGGTCAACAGTAGTACACTACCCTATGGGCCCTGGTCAACAGTAGTATTCTACCCTATGGGCCCTGGTCAACAGTAGTATTCTACCCTATGGGCCCTGGTCAACAGTAGTATTCTACCCTATGGGCCCTGGTCAACAGTAGTATTCTACCCTATGGGCCCTGGTCAACAGTGGGTTAAATATAATTAAAGACACCCATTTCAGGAAGTGTTTTGAATTTTAAATACAGCTGTTCCCATAAAGCTTTTTAAATTAGTAGCTTCTACTCTTCAATCTATTGAGAAGTAATTGAATATATATATTTTTTCAGATTACTTCCTGAACTGACTGATTTCAATTCGAATTGACCCCAAACCTGACCTTTACTATACCCATTTACCATGGGCAGGAACCATAACTCTCACACCCTAGTCAGTTAAACATTTACACAAGGATTCATTTTCATTTCCTTAATCCAACATCCCACAGAACAGCTGGACATTGCCCCATAATGGGCCCTGGGTATTCTACCCTGTCATGGTTTGGTTAGCTATCAAATTCACTGATGTGTGAAGTACAGTTTTCCCCTCTGTCTGTGTGTACACATCTAACAGAGCTGTCTGTGTGTACACATCTAACAGAGCTGTCTGTGTGTACACATCTAACAGAGCTGTCTGTGTGTACACATCTAACAGAGCTGTCTGTGTGTACACATCTAACAGAGCTGTCTGTGTGTACACATCTAACAGAGCTGTCTGTGTGTACCGTCTGTGTGTACACATCTAACAGAGCCGTCTGTCTGTGTGTACACATCTAACAGAGCTGTCTGTGTCTGTGTACACATCTAACAGAGCTGTCTGTGTGTACACATCTAACAGAGCTGTCTGTGTGTACACATCTAACAGAGCTGTCTGTGTGTACACATCTAACAGAGCTGTCTGTGTGTACACATCTAACAGAGCTGTCTGTGTGTACACATCTAACAGAGCTGTCTGTGTGTACACATCTAACAGAGCTGTCTGTGTGTACACATCTAACAGAGCTGTCTGTGTGTACACATCTAACAGAGCTGTCTGTGTGTACACATCTAACAGAGCTGTCTGTGTGTACACATCTAACAGAGCTGTCTGTGTGTACACATCTAACAGAGCTGTCTGTGTGTACACATCTAACAGAGCTGTCTGTGTGTACACATCTAACAGAGCTGTCTGTGTACACATCTAACAGAGCTGTCTGTGTGTACACATCTAACAGAGCTGTCTGTGTGTACACATCTAACAGAGCTGTCTGTGTGTACACATCTAATAGAGCTGTCTGGGTGTACACATCTAACAGAGCTGTCTGGGTGTACACATCTAACAGAGCTGTCTGTGTGTACACATCTAACAGAGCTGTCTGTGTGTACACATCTAATAGAGCTGTCTGTGTGTACACATCTAACAGCGCTGTCTGTGTGTACACATCTAACAGCGCTGTCTGTGTGTACACATCTAACAGAGATGTCTGTGTGTACACATCTAACAGAGCTGTCAAACATTAGGCACCAAGACAGAGTTAGAAGGTAGGGTGACTGGTGCTGTTTTCTCTAAACCGATTTAAAAACACCCCTCTTCTAACAAGTATTTTCTTTCTCACGTAGCAACACACACAAAACAAACACAGATATTCCTAGTCATACACACAATTCTTTCATATTTTATTATATCCTCCAAAGAAGCACTCTGAAACCCCCCAACTCAGAGCACCATTTCCCAGCCACGAGCAGAGCAACAGCCCCTTACCTTTTTGGAGTCCTGGAGGAGACGAGGTACTGTGGACTGGAGCCCTGGAGGAGACGAGGTACTGTGGACTGGAGCCCTGGAGGAGACGAGGTACTGTGGACTGGAGCCCTGGAGGAGACGAGGTACTGTGGACTGTGTGGAGCTAAAGAATAGAGCTGCTACTCCCTCGAGACAGTGAGAAAGTGAACCAGGTAGGAGAGTGAGAACGACACACACAGAGGGGAGGAGTCAGGCAGATGAGGTAACAACGTTATCTGAAGTGGCTGAATAGTGAACACAAGCCCGATGGAAAATAACTCCACCCGTTGGTCAATCACTAGTTCCAGTGTAATTGCATCATCACTGTGTGACGACGAATCCCAGTATAAAAGTAAACAGGAAATTCCACTCACACCAGGAGCATTTCACAAATGATATTGAGCCCTGGTCAAAAGTAGTGCACTCCTGTATCTAGGGAACATGGTGTCATTTGGGACACAGGCCTGAAGACTCTGATTCCCATCAATAGACCAGAGACCTCAGACTCACTAAAGGGTTTTAAAGTGAAGAGGTGGAGGGGTGTGAATATGCTGTGTTCGTGTGTGTGTGTGTGTTAGCGTGTGTGTGTTTTGAGGGGAAATTGTGGCTGTGGTGAGTTAAGCTGTTTATAGTTCTCGATAAACAACGTCGTGGTTGGAAAATATGTTTGTTAGTGAGAAGACAGAAGACCTAGTAGCCATGCATTAAATGCATGAGCAGCCTATTATCACCATGACTCATCCTCAGTTAGACTATTAGAACGTTAGGCAGACCAGACAGTCATTTCTTTACTAACATTGGTCCATTGGTGTTAAAAAAAGGTCATTAGAACACCTAACATAGGCCTATTTTCAGGTGAATACATTTGAGAAAAGTGTGTGTGTTCATCCATCCACCATTCGTTGTTTCCTGAGAATGTAAACTGAAGAAAAATATAAACGTAACATGCAACCATTTCAACAGTTTACTGAGTTACAGGAAATCAGTCAGGAAATCAGTCAATTGAAATAAATGTATTAGGCTCTAACCTATGGACTTCATATGACTGGGCAGGGGTGCAGCCATAGACGGGCCTGGAAGAGCATAGGACCACCTACTTGGGAGCCAGGCCCAGCCAATCAGAATGATTTGTTCCCCCACAAAAAGGCTTTATTACAGACAGAAATAGTCCTCAATTTCATCAGCTGTCTGGGTGGCTGGTCTCAGACGATCCTGCAGGTGAAGAACCCAGATGTGGAGGTCCTGGTCTGGTGTGGTTATTCAACATTCTGCCATATTGTCTAAAACAATGTTGGAGGTGGTTTATGGTAGAGAAATTAACATTAAATTATCTGGCAACAGCTCTGGTGAACATTCCTTCAGTCAGCATGCCAATTGCATGCTCCCTCAAAACTTGAGACATCTGTGGCATTGCACACATACACTTGTATCCCTCCTCCGGCTTGGCTACTGCGGGGTACCGTTCAGAGGAATGGCAACACGGAGGAATGGCACTTCAAGCATTTCTCTACCCTTCACCAGGTGGTTACAGACTGAAACAACGCAAAGAGGATTCGCCATGAGTCCAAAACACTGGATACGGAGACTCTGCGCACCCAAGCTGAGGGGACGCGGCACCTGGGAGAGAGACTGCAGCATATCCACTTCTGGAAGTCGGAGCTGCAGCGGCACATCGAGAAGCTGGTGGCCGAGACAGACCTCCTCCTGGGGCAGAAGAGGAGGCTGTTGAAGGCGCTGGACGCCACCGAGATCCCGTTCGCCATCGCCACGGATAACCTAACCTGTCGGGAACGGCGACCGCGTAGAAGAGGAACTGCTGATGATACAAAAATAACATTGACTTGTCTTTGCTCTAGTTCACCAAAATACTTGTATCGTTATTAAATGTTGCCTAGACGTAATTTCACTAGAAACCAATCTGAAAATAAGGTGATGGTTGTGTTTGTGTACCGCAGGAGGTGGAGTTGATCAGGAGCACCCAGGCTCTGTTGAAGAGAACGCTGAGTCAGGCTGTCAATCAAATCAAGTGAGTGTCACAATGAAACAATAAGGGGGTTTATTTATCAAAACTTGGATGATACAAATTATGACAAGCAAATAAATGTAAGTGCTTTAAAATATACCAAGGGCTAAATGACTTGAAAAACGAACTGTCCTATAAAGTATTAACGTTAAAAAGAACTACGCTATAACGTGCAGGAACAGAACGTACATAAACCAAAAATCAACTCTGATGGGACGTTCCATTATAAGGGGAGTGGCCAGCTCCAAGGCAAGTCTGCAAACCGACAAGTTTTACATTTCTACAATAATGTTAACGTTAAATATAAGCATTATTTTATCAACAGTATACAATATCAATGTATAACTGTACTTCGCTATTTTAAACTCGTCAAAGGGAAAAATAGTTCCACTGGGGTGAACAGAGGGTGGGCATTTCCCAACGCCCTTCCGGAACCGTATTTTAACCCTGGGATTCAGGTCGGACCTCCTTTATCAGCACACCGTGGCATCCATCACTGCTGAGGAATAGACGTAAACAAGACATTACTTTGAACTGTGACTTTACTTGAGAATGATAATGGTTCAATTATAACAATGACTGTTACCACGTAAACTATGAAGCGTGCACGCAACATAAACAATGATAGCAAATGTTAAACTGTATTTCTGCAATACAGTTACGTATGGGATATAAGAAACAAGCTGTGTGTCGCGTTGTCATTTATATAAAATTAACATGATATTTGTTGTGGCCTGTGTACACTTGCACGCGGTAAACTACCGCGTGGCTCGCTTGTGGGCATGCTGGCAGCAGCAGTTCTGTTGTGCAACAAAGATCTGGTTATTAAATGGGTAAATAGTTCAATCTATTCTCCATTAACAGTGAAGTAGTGTGCTCTAACCCGCTCTGGTGACAAACGTCGCTGCCCTGTTTCTAATCGTCCATATTGCAGCTGGGAGAACCTATTCAAGTAAGTAAATACACGTTGGGAAAAAGACTATACCCGTGTTCGAATAACATACTGTATACTTAATGAGTGTATATACTATTAGTTAATTTTAGGAAACTGTAAACGAACGGTATCCTTACAATTTGGAAGTTGATTCTGTTACTATGCAACTTCATGTTAATGAAACAAATGACAAGACCTTAAGACTTAAAACGACTATACCGCCAAACTAAGAATGACGTGAATAATCAAGTCAATAGGTTGCGTATGTAAATTCACTCTCTACTCCGATTTCAGAATGTAACCGATGTGAAATGGCTGGTTAGTGGTGGTGCTAATAGCGTTTCAATCGGCGACGTCACTCGCTCTGAGACCTTTTGTCTCGACGCGATGGGCAACGATGCTTCGAGGGTGACTGTTGTGTGCAGAGGGTCCCCGGTTCGAGCGAGGGTACGGACGAAAGTTATACTGTTACAAGAGCATCGCGCCATAGATAAGGGCGAGTAATGAAGTAGCTAGCCAATGTTAGCTTGGGTGCTTGACTGCTATTGCGAGTCCAGTGTGCGCTCTGAACGCTTCGAGAGCAAAACGCAATTTACGAACACACAGTTGGGTAGTTAGATAGCATATAAAGTATTTAATATACTGGAAAGTTCGATGTATTAGTAGCCAACTAACGTAACTTAACTAGTTAACATACGGTACATAGTGCTGTATTGATATGCTATGCGGTTCGTAAGGATAGCGTAACTAACAAATCGTCTGGCAACATGTGTAACTTATTTGAAAATTAATTACTTTATTACATTCCTCGAAATTTCCTTAACATTTGCCATAATTAGTTAAAGCAATGAATTCGTATCTTTTCTCGTCGGACTTCGCCCGCATATTTTCCGCCATTTTGTTCAAATCTGAAAACGTTGGAGCCTATTTTCTGAAGAACTGCATTATGGGCCATAAAAGCACGGAAGTGTCCACTGCTTGTATACTTTGTAAATATTTTGGTGAATGGAGTACGAAATGCGGGAACTTTTGGTAGACTAACTATACCCATACTATGACCAATAAGCGTGCTACAGGCAATTTACTTCACAAATAAAAAATTCATTTTTTGCCTTAGTGCCACTCAGCTGATTCAAATGATCAAGTCATCATCAAGCTTCAAGTAGTATTTACGTATTCATTTGTGACGCTATCCTTGATATGATCCTGCTGTCATCACATGCTACACATGCATCTATCCAATGTTATAAGATATATTATACTTTGTAATCCACAATGACCTTGTGGTGTAAAAGTCTAATGACATTATCTTCCATATTCCTACAATGCCTTGCAACTTGAAATTTCTTCAAAACGATTGCCTACAGTTACTGTGTAGGGCACTGCACAGTTGGGTGACCAGGGCCATCTGGTCTCGTGGGGGGATTTCAGGCATCTGTGAAGACTACCTGTGTCCTGCATAACTTCATGATGATGAGCAGGAGGGGACCTGCAGCGCTCCGCCGTGTGCCAGAGGAGAGGTCTGCTGCTCTGCAGGATGTTGCCAGGATGGGGGCCAACAACGCAGCACAGGAGGCAATCGGTGTGCAGGAGACCTTCACCTCCTACTTCTTCACAAAGGATGCTGTTCCCTGGCAACACCATAGACTACACTATGCTCAACCAAAGCCATCCACATCGCAAAAAGAGTATTCTTCCATTTACTTAGCTATGTCAACTGCAGTTATTCAATTTCCAGTTTCTCTTCCTTTGATTTCTACTTTGCGGGTGAGGGTGCTATTTAGGTAGGAGTGGTGTCTGTACAAAAACAAAACAGACTCTCACCCATTTTGAAAACATTTAGAACAATTAGACACCCTATAAGCCACACCTACACACTTGTCTATTGCTATAAAGAATAGTTAACACACCTCACACAGGCCTTTTTTTCAGGTGAATACGTTTTAGAAAAAAATATTAAAGTGTGTGTTTCTGGAAAAAGGGCCACTAATTGTCTCAAAAGTCCATTATTATTGACTGTTAAAACAATTATTGTTCATCAATAAAAGGGGCAATCCGCAGTTAATATAACTTGTGATTAGTTCAACTGTTGTACCCCATCAGAACCCAAAATATAAGCTTGTTTTGCTCCAATGTTGTAAATGTAAACATATGAAGATGATGAAGCTATGCCGTTGGATGGTCAGTCATTACATGCATAGCTCTGTCTTAGAGCGGTTACATTCCTCCAGACCCATCCCACAGCTTTTTACAAAAACAGAGGCAGGGTTCAGCTTTTTAATTGTTTCAACTGTGGACTGTCCCTTTAAAAAACCCAACAACCAATCAATATCAACTTCAATACAAATAGAATCCTACTTTCTGTCTAACATGAAGATTCACAGAATGAAAGAAAACATATATTACAATCAGTGTAAAGAGTCTGCTAGAAGTGGCCTTAGCTTGTTACACACGGACACTAGTCAATGTTAAACTGGTCTTCCAGTAGTCATTTCAGCCACAGTCAGACTATTGTCTTTACACTGTGACTTCTCACAACATATATTTTTATTTTCATGAGGAGTTGTGGATGTGGATCACTTTGTGGCAGCAGTGGCTGTGGGCCGGGGCTAGTTATGGATGTGGATCACTTTGTGGCAGCAGTGGCTGTGGGCCGGGGCTAGTTATGGATGTGGATCACTTTGTGGCAGCAGTGGCTGTGGGCCGGGGCTAGTTATGGATGTGGATCACTTTGTGGCAGCAGTGGCTGTGGGCCGGGGCTAGTTATGGATGTGGATCACTTTGTGGCAGCAGTGGCTGTGGGCGAGAGGCTAGTTGTGGATGTGGATCACTTTGTGGCAGCAGTGGCTGTGGGAGATGGGGGCTAGTTATGGATGTGGATCACTTTGTGGCAGGTATCTCATCTTGGTCTGTTCACATGCGTTTGTGGATGTGGATCACTCTCTTGCAGTTGGGGCAGCGGTGTTCTACGTCCTTACAGGAGTCAACACAGAACGGAATCAAACAGCATGGCCAGCAGCGAGACAGAGAGAGAGAGAGGGGAGAGAGAGAGAGAGAGAGATATGGGGAGAGAGACAGAGAGAGATGGGGGAGAGAGAGCGAGACAGAGAGAGATGGGGTAGAGAGACAGAGAGAAATGGGGGAGACAGAGAGAGAGAGAGAGAGATGGGGGAGAGAGACAGAGAGAGAGAGAGATGGGGTAGAGAGAGAGAGAGAGACAGAGAGAGAGATGGGGTAGAGCGAGAGAGAGAGAGAGATGGGGTAGAGAGAGAGAGAGAGAGAGAGCGAGACAGAGAGAGATGGGGAGAGAGACAGAGAGAGATGGGGGAGAGAGACAAAGAGAGAGAGAGCCAGAGAGAGAGAGAGAGACAGAGAGAGAGAGAGAGAGGGGGTAGAGCGAGAGAGAAAGATGGGGTAGAGAGAGAGAGAGACAGAGAGCGAGACAGAGAGAGATGGGGAGAGAGACAGAGAGAGATGGGGTAGAGAGACAGAGAGAGAGATGGGGGAGAGAGACAGAGAGAGAGAGATGGGGTAGAGAGACAGAGAGAGAGAGATGGGGGAGAGAGAGAGAGAGAGATGGGGGGAGAGAGAGAGATGGGGTAGAGAGACAGAGAGAGAAGGGATTCAGTGTGTGTATCCTTCTGTACAGTGTATGTGTGTTTGTGAGAGAGAGAGAAAAAAATGTGTGCCACATGTCTGCATGTGTGTGTGTGTGTGTGTGTGTGTACAACTTACAGGAAAAAGCCGAGTGATCCACAGATAACCCAGGTGAGCAGTCCAGTGGCGTGTGTGGTCTCTGTCAGAACCGGGACCTGACAGTGGGGACACGTCATCTGGCCGGGTACGTCTCTTAGCAGCGGCTGCTGCATCACCACCACCTGGGTTACTGTAGGGAGAGGAGAATACTGGTTAGAACCAGATAGAACTGGTCAGAACCACCACCTGGGTTACTGCAGAGGGAGGAGAATACTGGTTAGAACCAGATAGAACTGGTCAGAACCACCACCTGGGTTACTGCAGAGGGAGGAGAATACTGGTTAGAACCAGATAGAACTGGTCAGAACCACCACCTGGGTTACTGCAGAGGGAGGAGAATACTGGTTAGAACCAGATAGAACTGGTCAGAACTGGATATAACTTCATAGAATTGGATAGAACTGGACAGGACTAGAAAGAATCCCCACCACCCGGGTTACTGTAGGGAGAAGAAAATACTGGTCAGAATTGGATAGAACTCAATAGAATGGGATAGAACTGGACAGAACCAGACAGAGCTAGATAGAACTGGATAGAACTCAATAGAATGGGATAGACGGGTCAGAACTGGACAGAACCAGACAGAGCTAGATAGAACTGGATAGAACTCAATAGAATGGGATAGAACTGGACAGAACCAGACAGAGCTAGATAGAACTGGATAGAACTCAATAGAATGGGATAGACGGGTCAGAACTGGACAGAACCAGGCAGCACTAGATAGAACAGGATAGAACAACTTAGGCCCCCCAAAAATTGTGTCGCTTGTTGTTAGTTCTATATTTCAAACCCCTACAGAGGAAGAGGATTCGAGGGGTTGCTAAGGCTGGGTGTTGCTAGGGCCAGGACGTCCAGCCAATACCTTGTGTGTGTACAACTTGGTTCTCGTTTTTCACTGGGTACTGTGAATACTAAAATAAGGAACCGATTGAGGTAGTTTTGGTCCGACAGTTTGGAGTTTTGTGTGTGTGTTTGTGACTCACCGCTGGGGACGTTTGTAGGTTGTGCCATGCCCGTGCCGTATTGGGGAGCTGGTGGGTACATGCCGGGTTGGGAACCTGATCAATAAGGGATAAATAAATACATCAATACACTGTGTAATTTATCACAAACCCAGGGATACAGAGTGGTTGGCCAGCATTATGGGAACACAAACCCAGAGATACAGAGTGGTTGGTCAGCATTATGGGACCACAAACCCAGGGATACAGAGTGGTTGGTCAGCTTTATGGGACCACAAACCCAGGGATACAGAGTGGTTGGCCAGCATTATGGGAACACAAACCCAGAGATACAGAGTGGTTGGTCAGCATTATGGGACCACAAACCCAGGGATACAGAGTGGTTGGTCAGCATTATGGGACCACAAACCCAGAGATACAGAGTGGTTGGCCAGCATTATGAGACCACAAACCCAGAGATACAGAGTGGTTGGCCAGCATTATGGGAACACAAACCCAGGGATACAGAGTGGTTGGTCAGCTTTATGGGACCACAAACCCAGGGATACAGAGTGGTTGGCCAGCCCTTAACAATGATGTTCATGACATCTATAGCTATTGTGACACACACACTGTCCCCGGCTGTCCCCCTTTAGGAGAACCCTTTTCGGTTCCAGGAAGAACCCTTTAGGTTCCAAGAAGAACCCTTTTCGGTTCCAGGAAGAACCCTTTCAGGTTCCATGAAGGTTCTAGATGGCGCCTTATTTTCTAAGAGTGTAAGATTAAACTGTCCCTAAGAGTATCAGTGTAGATCTTATCTCTTACCTCCCTGGAAGCCAGGCTGAGGGGGGTAGGCTGTTCCCCCCCCACTTCCCTGGTAGCCCGCCGGGGGGCCTGGGTAGGGGGGAGCAGACAAGTCCTGGGGGGGTCCATACTGGCTCTTCTCCATACTGTCTGGGGTGGGTTTGAGAGAGAGAGAGACAGAGCGAGAGAGAGAGGAAGAAAGTGAGCACAAACACAGTGAGCACACCTTATGAAAATATCACATTGAGAAAACATATGTCTCTGCCCCCACCCCTCCCCCACACAGTACAGTATGTCATCTGGAATCAGCTATAATACACAGTACAGTATGTCATCTGAATCAGCTATAATACACAGTACAGTATGTCATCTGGAATCAGCTATAATACACAGTACAGTATGTCATCTGGAATCAGCTATATTACACAGTACAGTATGTCATCTGGAATCAGCTATATTACACAGTACAGTATGTCATCTGAATCAGCTATAATACACAGTACAGTATGTCATCTGGAATCAGCTATAATACACAGTAGTATGTCATCTGGAACAGTACAGTATGTCATCTGGAATCAGCTATAATACACAGTACAGTATGTCATCTGGAATCAGCTATATTACACAGTACAGTATGTCATCTGGAATCAGCTATAATACACAGTACAGTATGTCATCTGGAATCAGCTATAATACACAGTACAGTATGTCATCTGGAATCAGCTATAATACACAGTACAGTATGTCATCTGGAATCAGGTATAATACATCACATCATCTAAACATAATTGATCTATGAGGTCTCCCTTAGCAAACAGGTATTTTGATCCAAATGGGACTTCCTGGTTCAATGAATGTTAAAAAAATAAATACAAATTCTAACCTCCTGATTCATTCTAACCTCAGGCTTATCAATAACCTTTACTTACAGTAACCAGGTCAGTCGTTAAAAACAAATTATTATAAGGAAATGCATAGATTATAATACTGCGCTATATATACAGTGCATTCAGAAAGTATTCAGACCCCTTGACCTTTTCCACATTTATTCAAATTACAGCATTATTCTAAAATTGATTAAATTTGAAAAAATCATCCGAAATCTACACACGATACCCCATAATGACATCACAATACCCCATAACGACAAAGCAAAAACAGGTTCTTAAAAATGTTTGCATTTTTAAGAAACAAAACTGAAATACCTTATTTACATAAGTATTCAGACCCTTTGCTATGAAATTGACTCGAAATTGAGCTCCGGTGCATCCTGTTTGTATTGATCATCCTTGAAATGTTTCTACAACTTGATTGGAGTTCACCTGTGGTAAATTCAATTGATTGGACATGGTTTGGAAAGGCACACACCTGTCTAAATAAGGTTTCACAGTTGACAGTGCATGTCATAGCAAAAACCAAGCCATGAGGACGAAGGAATTGTCCGTAGAGCTCCGAGAC
Organism: Oncorhynchus nerka; assembly: GCF_034236695.1. Taxonomy (NCBI): domain Eukaryota; kingdom Metazoa; phylum Chordata; class Actinopteri; order Salmoniformes; family Salmonidae; genus Oncorhynchus; species Oncorhynchus nerka. The sequence goes on along the minus strand of NC_088410.1, from coordinate 19,574,686 downwards.
AGGATTGTGTCGAGGCACAGATCTGGGGAAGGGTACCAAAAACATGTCTGCAGCATTGAAGGTCACCAAGAACACAGTGGCCTCCATCATTCATAAATAGAAGAAGATTGGAACCATCAAGACTCTTGATAGAGCTGGCCGCCAAACTGAGCAATCGGGGGAGAAGGGCCTTGGTCAGGGAGGTGAAGAAGAACCAGATGGTCACTCTGTCAGAGCTCTAGATTTGCTCTGTGGAGATGGGAGAACCTTCCAGAAGGACAACCATCTCTGCAGCACCCCACGAATCAGGCCTTTATGGTAGAGTGGCCAGATGGAAGCACTCAGTAAAATGCACATGACAGCCCGCTTGGAGTTTACCAAAAGGCACCTAAAGGACTCAGACCATCAGAAACAAGATTCTCTGGACTGATGAAACCAAGATTGAACTCTTTGGTCTGAATGCCAAGCGTCACGTCTGGAGGAAACCTAGCACCATACCTACGGTTTTCAGCGGCAGGGACTGCAAGGCAAAGATTAATGGAGCAAAGTACAGAGAGATCCTTGATGAAATCCTGATCCAGAGGGCCCAGGAACTCAGACTGGGGTGAAGGTTCACCTTCCAACAGGACAACGACCCTAAGTACACAGTCAAGACAACGCAGGAGTGGCTTCGGGACAAGACTCTGAATGTCCTTGAGTGGCCCAGACTTGAACCCAATCGAACATCTTTGGTGAGACCTGGAAATAGCTGTGCAGCGACACTCCCCATCCAACCTGACAGAGTTTTAGAGGATCTGCAGAGAGGAATACAGGTGTGCAGCGACACTCCCCATCCAACCTGACAGAGCTTTAGAGGATCTGCAGAGAGGAATGAGAGGAATACAGGTTTGCAGCGACACTCCCCATCCAACCTGACAGAGTTTTAGAGGATCTGCAGAGAGGAATGAGAGGAATACAGGTGTGGAGCGACACTCCCCATCCAACCTGACAGAGCTTTAGAGGATCTGCAGAGAGGAATGAGAGGAATACAGGTGTGGAGCGACACTCCCCATCCAACCTGACAGAGCTTTAGAGGATCTGCAGAGAGGAATGAGAGGAATACGGGTGTGGAGCGACACTCCCCATCCAACCTGACAGAGTTTTAGAGGAACTGCAGAGAGGAATGAGAGGAATACAGGTGTGCTAAACTTGTAGCGTCAAACCCAAGAAGACCTGAGGCTGTAATCGCTGCCAAAGGTGCTTCAACAAAGTACTGAGTAAAGGCTCTGAATACTGATGTAAATGTGATATGTTCAATTTGTTTTTGTTTTTATACATTAGCTAACATTTCTAAAAAACTGTTTTTGCTTTGTCATTGTGGGGTATTATGTGCAGATTGATGAGGGGAAAACGATTTAATCAATTTAAGAATAGGGCTGTAATGTAACAAAATGTGGAAAAAGTCAAGGGTTCTGAATGCTCTGTATGAGTTCATCCCAAATGACACACTATTTCCCATGTGGGCCCTGGTCAAAAGCAGGGCACTAAATATGAACCATTAGCCATTTGGGACAAAGCCTATGCGTAAATGTTATACAGCATCATGTAGTTGATGATGGTGTTGTTATGAAGCTGTAACGGTGGCTTATCTGTTGGACTTTGTTCCACGGGATCATGAGGAAGTGAGGTAGAGTTGTTTAGTGTGTGTGTGTTTTGCGGGGAGCTGCTGCTGTTGCAGAAGAAACATCAGCCTGCGCAGAGAAGCACGAGATTGAACCTCACTCAACTGTCTAGTTTCCCCCGTTAGGTACCACTTTACTGTGGGAATTGGGATCGAATCAACGCAATTATTAGCTACTTTCAATCAAACATACCGAAACAAAACCAACGATTCAAGAGACTTTGTTGTAGACAGAACTCAACAGAGTAGGATTCTATTGCATTGACATGCACATACTCTAGTCTAAACAGACCGGTGCGCCGTAACCAATCAGAGCTGCAGTAAGGCCTATATGCAAATAAACCACTACCATACATGTGCCATTCACGTTGAACGTGACTGTCTTTACAGAATCAGCGGTCGTGAGTAGATGAGCTGTTTTGAGATCATATTCTTTGCTCGTTGGTGAGTTCTTAGCCCAGTTATAGATCAGTTGTAATCCTCAATGGGGGAGAGTTTGTTTCCTACAAGACACAACACGTGTGCATTTCTAGACGTCTTTGAAAAGTGACTCAGGTAAAGAACTTTTTTGTCTTAAAGGGGCAGTATTGTATTTTGTTGTATTTGTCAGATTTTCTGTAATAATGGTATGGGAATAAAATGGTTTCTTGCATCAAACGACTCAACAACATTGTCAGTCACCTCCTTGTCTGAAGGACAAGTGGATAAACAGGTTCATGTCAACCAGCCCTGAATGTGTTTTTCAAACGTCTCATAGAATGTAGCCTACATTGAACACCACAGAATGTGGCCTACATTGAACACCACACATTGGCTGCTACTGTAGGCTGAATGATAGAACAGCTATTTCCATGTTAAAATATTATGGGATGCATTTTCTCCATTGTTTTTGATGGTAGGCCCCTCTGGTAGTCCTACATTATGATCAAATAGTAGTCTACTTGATCACTGTTAAAACCAGGGGCGCAACTTTGGTTTTAGAAGTGGGGGGGACATAATTGTATTATTTTTATCCACTCAGATAAACACTCCAAACAACCTACCTGACCGCTCGGAGGCGTCCGCATGGTCCTAACGCACACCGTTGCCTCGTTTTGTATCACATTTCAATGATAAAACTGGGGGGGACTTAATGGAATTTCAGAATGTGGGGGGACATGTCCCCAGTAAAGTTGCGCCCCTGGTTAAAACTAACTTAAAGTGGGTACAGCCTCAGTGGTCACAGTAAACGTGCGCCAGAAGTTGCACAGAATGTTGAAGTTTACGCTCAGCAGACCTGAAATTTGCTCAGTGATGAAAACATTTGAGGGAACAGTCTATTCCCTATATACTGTCATTCACTACTTTTAACCGGAGTCCTATGGGCCCTGATCAACAGTAGTACACTACCCTATGGGCCCTGGTCAACAGTAGTACACTACCCTATGGGCCCTGGTCAACAGTAGTACACTACCCTATGGGGTCAACAGTAGTACACTACCCTATGGGCCCTGATCAACAGTAGTACACTACCCTACACTACCCTATGGGCCCTGGTCAACAGTAGTACACTACCCTATGGGCCCTGGTCAACAGTAGTACACTACCCTATGGGCCCTGGTCAACAGTAGTATTCTACCCTATGGGCCCTGGTCAACAGTAGTATTCTACCCTATGGGCCCTGGTCAACAGTAGTATTCTACCCTATGGGCCCTGGTCAACAGTAGTATTCTACCCTGTGGGCCCTGGTTAACAGTAGTATTCTACCCTATGGGCCCTGGTCAACAGTAGTATTCTACCCTATGGGCCCTGGTCAACAGTGGGTTAAATATAATTAAAGACACCCATTTCAGGAAGTGTTTTGAATTTTAAATACAGCTGTTCCCATAAAGCTTTTTAAATTAGTAGCTTCTACTCTTCCATCTATTGAGAAGTAATTGAATATATATATTTTTTCAGATTACTTCCTGAACTGACTGATTTCAATTCGAATTGACCCCAAACCTGACCTTTACTATACCCATTTACCATGGGCAGGAACCATAACTCTCACACCCTAGTCAGTTAAACATTTACACAAGGATTCATTTTCATTTCCTTAATCCAACATCCCACAGAACAGCTGGACATTGCCCCATAATGGGCCCTGGGTATTCTACCCTGTCATGGTTTGGTTAGCTATCAAATTCACTGATGTGTGAAGTACAGTTTTCCCCTCTGTCTGTGTGTACACATCTAACAGAGCTGTCTGTGTGTACACATCTAACAGAGCTGTCTGTGTGTACACATCTAACAGAGCTGTCTGTGTGTACACATCTAACAGAGAGTACACATCTAACAGAGCTGTCTGTGTGTACACATCTAACAGAGCTGTCTGTGTGTACACATCTAACAGAGCTGTCTGTGTGTACACATCTAACAGAGCTGTCTGTGTGTACACATCTAACAGAGCTGTCTGTGTGTACACATCTAACAGAGCTGTGTGTACACATCTAACAGAGCTGTCTGTGTGTACACATCTAACAGAGCTGTCTGTGTGTACACATCTAACAGAGCTGTCTGTGTGTACACATCTAACAGAGCTGTCTGTGTGTACACATCTAACAGAGCTGTCTGTGTGTACATCTAACAGATCATAACAGAGCTGTCTGTGTGTACACATCTAACAGAGCTGTCTGTGTGTACACATCTAACAGAGCTGTCTGTGTGTACACATCTAACAGAGCTGTCTGTGTGTACACATCTAATAGAGCTGTCTGTGTGTACACATCTAACAGAGCTGTCTGTGTGTACACATCTAACAGAGCTGTCTGTGTGTACACATCTAACAGAGCTGTCTGTGTGTACACATCTAACAGAGCTGTCTGTGTGTACACATCTAACAGCGCTGTCTGTGTGTACACATCTAACAGCGCTGTCTGTGTGTACACATCTAACAGAGATGTCTGTGTGTACACATCTAACAGAGCTGTCAAACATTAGGCACCAAGACAGAGTTAGAAGGTAGGGTGACTGGTGCTGTTTTCTCTAAACCGATTTAAAAACACCCCTCTTCTAACAAGTCTTTTCTTTCTCACGTAGCAACACACACAAAACAAACACAGATATTCCTAGTCATACACACAACTCTTTCATATTTTATTATATCCTCCAAAGAAGCACTCTGAAACCCCCCAACTCAGAGCACCCTTTCCCAGCCACGAGCAGAGCAACAGCCCCTTACCTTTTTGGAGTCCTGGAGGAGACGAGGTACTGTGGACTGGAGCCCTGGAGGGAGAGGTCCTGTGGACTGGAGGAGACTGTGGACGAGGTACTGTGGACTGGAGCCCTGGAGGAGACGAGGTACTGTGGACTGGAGCCCTGGAGGAGACGAGGTACTGTGGACTGTGTGGAGCTAAAGAATAGAGCTGCTACTCCCTCGAGACAGTGAGAAAGTGAACCAGGTAGGAAATAGAGTGAGAACGACACACACACAGAGGGGAGGGGTCAGGCAGATGAGGTAACAACGTTATCTGAAGTGGCTGAATAGTGAACACAAGCCCGATGGAAAATAACTCCACCCGTTGGTCAATCACTAGTTCCAGTGTAATTGCATCATCACTGTGTGACGACGAATCCCAGTATAAAAGTAAACAGGAAATTCCACTCACACCAGGAGCATTTCACAAATTATATTGAGCCCTGGTCAAAAGTAGTGCACTCCTGTATCTAGGGAACATGGTGTCATTTGGGACACAGGCCTGAAGACTCTGATTCCCATCAATAGACCATAGACCTCTGACTCACTAAAGGGTTTTAAAGTGAAGAGGTGGAGGGGTGTGAATATGCTGTGTTCGTGTGTGTGTGTGTGTTCGTGTGTGTGTGTTTTGAGGGGAAATTGTGGCTGTGGTGAGTTAAGCTGTTTATAGTTCTCGATAAACAACGTCGTGGTTGGAAAATATGTTTGTTAGTGAGAAGACAGAAGACCTAGTAGCCATGCATTAACCATGCATGAGCAGCCTATTATCACCATGACTCATCCTCAGTTAGACTATTAGAACGTAATGCAGACCAGACAGTCATTTCTTTACTAACATTGGTCCATTGGTGTTAAAAAAAGGTCATTAGAACACCTAACATAGGCCTATTTTCAGGTGAATACATTTGAGAAAAGTGTGTGTGTTCATCCATCCACCATTCGTTGTTTCCTGAGAATGTAAACTGAAGAAAAATATAAACGTAACATGCAACCATTTCAACAGTTTACTGAGTTACAGGAAATCAGTCAGGAAATCAGTCAATTGAAATAAATGTATTCGGCTCTAACCTATGGACTTCATATGACTGGGCAGGGGTGCAGCCATAGACGGGCCTGGAAGAGCATAGGACCACCTACTTGGGAGCCAGGCCCAGCCAATCAGAATGATTTGTTCCCCCACAAAAAGGCTTTATTACAGACAGAAATAGTCCTCAATTTCATCAGCTGTCTGGGTGGCTGGTCTCAGACGATCCTGCAGGTGAAGAACCCAGATGTGGAGGTCCTGGTCTGGTGTGGTTATTCAACATTCTGCCATATTGTCTAAAACAATGTTGGAGGTGGTTTATGGTAGAGAAATTAAAACATTAAATTATCTGGCAACAGCTCTGGTGAACATTCCTTCAGTCAGCATGCCAATGCTTCCTCAAAACTTGAGACATCTGTGGCATTGCACACTTTAGAGTGGCCTCCCACCCACATACACTTGTATCCTTTTCTCGTCGGACTTCGCCCGCATATTTTCCGCCATTTTGTTCAAATCTGAAAACGTTGGAGCCTATTTTCTGAAGAACTGCATTATGGTCCATGAAAGAACGTAAATGTTGTCCACTGCTTGTATACTTTGTATTTTGGTGAATGAAGTGCGGGAACTTGTGGTAGACTAACTATACCCATACTATGACCAATAAGCGTACTCCAGTCAATTTACTTAAAAAATAGTAAGGTTAGTATAAGCATTTTAACACAGTTGATGTATTATCAGCTAACTAGCTACAGTGCAAGTTAACTCAACTGAGCTGCTAACATTATAGCCATTACCATATATATGATTGAATATTATCTGCTGTTGGCTTGTGTGAATGTATGTATGTGTTATGCAACATAGCTGACTTGAAACATTGTTAAAAGCTTCAGGGCCATGGACCTTTCTCATGATGGAAAAGTAGCATGAAGACAGGAACTGTTCAATGAGTTGGGGGGAGGCACATTCAGAGCGTGGGGTTGCAGAACAAGTGGTCTTTTGTTAGATAACAGGAGCCAGGTGCGTGATAACGGTATGGAGCATGAGCGCATGGATGTTCTTCACAGCAACAGTTACATCTATCAACAGAAGCGCCAAGAGGCGGGGACCCGCCTGAGCGCCTGCAATAGGCTGAGCAAGTTTAAACCACGCCCAGTCTCTACTCCTACAGGCCGGCTCGGAAGCCGGAACTACTACTGTCATCAGGGTATATTATAATATCTTTGTCAGGAACAAGTCGGTTCTCTGTGTTTGCCCTGCAAGGTGGGACAGAGAGCCCGTATATACGAAAATTGCATTTACCACTTATTGCTTAGCTAATAAAAAATACATAGTATACAATCGGTGACTCATTGTCATATTTATCCTGATACCAGATTCGAATTGACGCAATTCTAACTATTGGCCTATTGACCGATTGGCCAGTACTGTCGTCGGACGGTGTGTCTCACAAATCCTGACCGGTCAAATAAAAAAGGTAAGCAGACACCTGTTGTGCACATTGGAGTTATCCAAATTTAGTTTTGTGAGACACCTGTTTGATGTAAGTTACCAAATTATGTGAATACTATAATTGACAAAAATAATTGAATATGACATATATGCTGTGGTAAATGCAATGTTGAACTGATCGATCGCTCTTATGGTATAATAACGAATGTAATGTACTAAATGGGTCGGTTGGTGTAACGCGTACCCAGTTGTTTGAATGACGGTGAATCGGATTGGTTAAAGGAATTCACTAGTGTGTGTGTGTGTGTGTGTGTGTGTGTGAGCAGGATCGCAATGTAACAATGAATGCTGTGTACTGGTGTGCATGAGGACATTTTTACTTTTTACTTTGGGTACATTTTGAGTGAGTGCAGTAACACTGGGATATTAGTGGGCGCGCTGTATCAGAGTGAATGATCTATGGATAGAATTTGCAGGCCAACAAATTAAAAAGACCTGTGTTACATTGGATGGTTGCTGCAGCATTAGTAGTACATTAGATATTTCAGTTGTAGCCTGTATCAAGTTTGAATGAAAGGTTTATAGATCCTTATAAGGGTTATAGTACCTGGTTGTATTGCATAAGAGTAAGGGAGGATAAATAACTGTGCATTTTTATTATTTAAATTGAGTGATTCAAACTGATGTATGTTTGCAGGTTTGAGTGATTCAAACTGATGTATGTTTGCAGGTTTGAGTGATTCAAACTGATGTATGTTTGGTGATTCGAACTGATGTATGTTTGCAGGTTTGAGTGATTCAAACTGATGTATGTTTAGTGATTCAAACTGATGTATGTTTGCAGGTTTGAGTGATTCAAACTGATGTTTGTGATTGAACAGGTTTGAGTGATTCAAACTGATGTATGTTTGCAGGTTTGAGTGATTCAAACTGATGTATGTTTGCAGGTTTGAAACTGATGTATGTTTGCAGGTTTGAGTGATTGAACTGATGTATGTTTGCAGGTTTGATTCAAACTGATGTATGTTTGCAGGTTTGAGTGATTCAAACTGATGTATGTTTGCAGGTTTGAGTGATTCAAACTGATGTATGTTTGCAGGTTTGAGTGATTCAAACTGATGATGTTTAGGTTTGAGTGATTCAAACTGATGTATGTTTGCAGGTTTGAGTGATTCAAACTGATGTATGTTTGCAGGTTTTGATTCAAACTGATGTATGTTTGCAGGTTTGAGTGATTCAAACTGATGTATGTTTGCAGGTTTGAGTGATTCAAACTGATGTATGTTTGCAGGTTTGAGTGATTCAAACTGATGTATGTTTGCAGGTTTGAGTGATTCAAACTGATGTATGTTTGCAGGTTTGAGTGATTCAAACTGATGTATGTTTGCAGGTTTGAGTGATTCAAACTGATGTATGTTTGCAGGTTTGAGTGATTCAAACTGATGTATGTTTGCAGGTTTGAGTGATTCAAACTGATGTATGTTTGCAGGTTTGAGTGATTCAAACTGATGTATGTTTGCAGGTTTGAGTGATTCAAACTGATGTATGTTTGCAGGTTTGAGTGATTCAAACTGATGTATGTTTGCAGGTTTGGTGATTCAAACTGATGTATGTTTGCAGGTTTGGTGATTCAAACTGATGTATGTTTGCAGGTTTGGTGATTCGAACTGATGTATGTTTGCAGGTTTGAGTGATTCGAACTGATGTTTGAAGGTTTGAGAGAGGCAAACCGTATGATTGTGGTACATTAGGTATTAAGTCGATGTACTAGGTTATGTTTTGAAACGGTAAAGGAGAAGTGCATGGTGTTTACTAGACAGTGGCTAGATTGGGACACATTCTAAGGCAGCACACAATTGAACCTGATCATTTATATTGTATTCAAATTAAAACAAGTAATTGAAATACATTAGACAATGGCTAATCAGGAGGCAGAGAAGGTGTTGAAAACATTGAAATCAGCATTAGAGACCAATGGAGGAAAAGAGGGAAAAGATTGGAGAAAGAAAGGAGAAAAATGATACAGACGATGGATAGAAGAGGGCAGTATTGCCGCGCCCAACGGGCTGCCAGTTGAAGGGGAGCCTGGTAGAATGCTGGAAGCGCTGAAGCGTAAAACATACAAAACCTGTTCCGAGTGGAAACAGGGAGGAGAGCCGAGTAAGGGTAAAACCAAGGAAGACATGGAGAAGGCTAAATGAAGGAACGCATAGGACTGGCTATGCTGGGAAGACTCAAGAAAATGTGCACGGATGAAAACCCTCCAAAACCACAGGGTGGTAGACTATACCCGGAACTCCCTAAAGCGCCACCACCCTATGATAGTCCACGAATAATGGCACCTGTACTGGATCTCTCAGCCACAGTAAACTACCACAAAAGACCAGATGATGGCAGCAGTGGACAAGAATGGTGCCTGGCGTCAGAGGGAAGAAAAGAAGAAATACAGGCTCTGGTGGAAGCTGCCAGAGAGCTGAGCAGAGGAGTGGCTGAACTAAATAAAGTACAGATGGAAGGAGGAAATATGAGCATAGACAGCAGGAGTGAAAGTGGATCCTCTGATAATGGAATCAGATGGACTGAGACAAGCCTGACAAATACCCAAGAGGAAGAAGAGGAGCGGAGGAGAGTATAGAATGAACTCCAAGACAAACTCAGAAAGGAGGAGGGAGCAGTGAAAATACTGGAACGGACCCTGAAAGACATGGAACGGATTGAAATAAGGCGTAAGGAACAGACTACGCTGAATCAATGCACACCGACATCAGGGCCAGGTGTACATTTCATCAGGCTTGGTACGCACAGCCAAGGAACAGAGGAATATGAAGATGGTGAAGACACACCCCGGGTTGGGCCCCCACAGTGTGAGCTTGACCAAAGATTCATCTGTGGCGTATTTGAGGGGGGCCTATGGGATCAACAGTCCGCTCCCGCACACCACACCAGGAGTAAGACCAAACAGGGTGGTGCTAACATGATGCCACTAAGACAACTACCTGGTGGACAAACAGTATACAAACCTTGGGCTCACAGGGACTTGCAGACTCTAGTAGAAGCCCTGCCGCTACCAGAAGAGTCTGGATGTAGGTGGGTGAAGGCCTTTGAGAGCCTGACTGCAGCGGATGAACTGACAGTAGGAGACATGGTGGCTGTCATGAATAGATGCGCTGTCATGAATAGATGCATGGGGGACCAGGAATGTCGTGAACTCATGAATGATGCAGGGATGAGAGGGATGTTTGCCATAAAGACTCCATTTGATCAATACCGCAATGGGATGTGGACTGCCATCAGGAGGAAATACCCCACTCAACCCAGGCCTCAGTTGATGAAATCATTGACCCTAGAAGAGAATGAAACTGTGCCGGTTTATATGAAAAAAGCCAGGATCCTGTGGAGACAGGCCTGGAATGCTGAGCCAGATAAGAATGAGATGAAACATCTATTTCTGGAACAGTGCATGAAAGGGCTGCCGGATCAGGTGCGCACAGAGTGTGAAAAAGTGGTGGGGATCACTGTGAAGAATGTGATGGAATTCACTGAGATTGCTCAACACCATGTGGAGAGAAGGAAGAAGGAAGGAAGAGGATGAAATAAAGCAACTACAGAAGAAAGTCTTGAAGAAGCAACTGGCAGAGGATAAGCCAGCAAAACAGATGCCTCTAACCAGCACTCCTCAACCTGCACCACAACCTTCTGGAGCCAACACCAGTGACACTGTTACTGCTGTGGTGCAGACTATGGCGGGATTGATGACACCCCAAAGGAATGCGTATGGGGGGCAACCACCTTCTACAGGATGGCCAAGCTACAATCAAGATCCAGACAGAGGGGCTAACCTCTCCTGTTATAGATGTGGAGACTATGGTCACTGGGCATGGAGTTGTGGGCAGTCATCAGGAGTAATCCGGAGAAGAGTTAGGGGACCTTTTGGACCCCAAAGGGGGAGAGGCCAATGTGGGACACGCAGGAACTCAGAGAGCTGGCAGGGTCAGAGAGGGGGTTCACAAGGTCAACAATACCAACAACCACAATGGATTGCAGGTTGAGTTTATTTGGAGAAGGATTGAATGAGTTACATGAAACATCGAGTAAATTTAAAACTAATGATTGGAGGGAGTACATTTCCATTTTCCCAGAGACATGATATCTTAAAGGGGTACACTCACATATAGACATGATATCTTAAAGGGGTACACTCACATATAGACATGATATCTTAAAGGGGTACACTCACATATAGACATGATATCTTAAAGGGGTACACTCACATATAGACATGATATCTTAAAGGGGTACACTCACATATAGACATGATATCTTAAAGGGGTACACTCACATATAGACATGATAGGGGTACACTCACATATAGACATGATCTCTTAAAGGGGTACACTCACATATAGACATGATCTCTTAAAGGGGTACACTCACATATGAAATATTAGACATTTTTATTTTCTGAGTCTTAATTAAATAGGTGAAATCTTTTGATAGAGGAATGTACATCACTTCTTTGGAGGGGTGGTATGACTTATGACCTCCATTGTAACTTTCCTTTGTGGTCTGATCAGCCTCATTTGAAAGCAATTTGGATGGAGAATATAGGGTCATTTGTAATACTGATATTAAGGTAATTTAATACAAAAAGGCAGTGAAATTTACATTATAGTGTCATTATATTTTCTCTGATGAATGTGGTGTGAAAATTAGCAAGGATAAGTTTTAATTATGGTAGACTCATGTTAAGTATTTGGGACATATTTTGAGCCAAAAGGGCAGGGAAGAAATGGAGATATTTGTGTTTTGGTTTTAACACCTGTGTATAGGAGGGTGCCAGTGTGTACCTGTGTAATGGGGGAGGGTGTCCGTATGGGGATTACATGATAACCAATTTGGGACAGTTCTGGGATTGGAGAAGAGTGTATTCTTATAGCATAGGGGATCCCACAAAGGTGGATAGGTTTTCCATGATATGGGGAAAACCTGGGAGCACTGTTGAACTCTGTAAAGGTGATGAAATCCTACTAACCATTAAGTCCATGAAGCTTTCTGATGCAGGAACCTATACCCTCGGTCTGGAAAGAAATGGGGCTGACACGATGGGTGTGTTCTCCTTAAAGGTGCTGCCGAGGCCACCGCGGTCCCAGACGAGCCAGCATTTACCACTTATTGCTTAGCTAATAAAAAAATACATAGTATACAATCGGTGACTCATTGTCATATTTATCCTGATACCAGATTAGAATTGACGCAATTCTAACACTATCTAACCAACTTTACATACTGCATAGCTAGCTAACTGAATTAAATATCACCAGTTACCTAACTTCATAATGGCTAGCTATCTAGATGTAATTGTCTTTGTAAAACAAACTCCAAATGCATTTGTAGGTAGCTAGCTAGCTAACAGCCATGGAAGAGAGTGAAAGGATAGCTGCTCCAACTGTCAGAAGGTAGAGTAGGCTATTCTGGATAGGGCAGGTACTGTTGTGTAGTTCCACTCCATAGTAAGAAGTGAGGACGGAGAGAATCGTAACATAATATTCAGTGCTGTCTAATTTTAGTATAATGAAGTCTGTTTTCTGTCCTCAGATACAGAGCTGTGAAACCCTGTCTGCAGATGAAGAGCAATGGTTCCCAGTCCTGTTCCTGGGGTCTCAAAGGGGTACACATTTTAATTTTTGCCTTAGTGCCACTCAGCTGATTCAAATGATCAAGTCATCATCAAGCTTCAAGTAGTATTTATGTATTCATTTGTGACGCTATCCTTGATATGATCCTGCTGTTGTCACATACATCTATCCAATGTTATGTTTGTTTGTTTATAAGCTTTATTATACTTTATACTAATCCACAATGACCTGGTAATGTAAAAGTCTAATGACATTATCTTCCATATTCCTACAGATGCCTTGCAACTGGAGATTTCTTAAACGATTGCCTACAGTTACTGTGTAGGGCACTGCACAGTTGGGTGACCAGGGCCATCTGGGACTGTCTCGTGGGGGATTTCAGGCATCTGTGAAGACTACCTGTGTCCTGCATAACTTCATGATGATGAACAGGAGGGGACCTGCAGCGCTCCGCCGTGTGCCAGAGGAGAGGTCTGCTGCTCTGCAGGATGTTGCCAGGATGGGGGCCAACAACGCAGCACAGTAGGCAATCCGTGTGCAGGAGACCTTCACCTCCTACTTCTTCACAAAGGATGCTGTTCCCTGGCAACACCATAGACTACACTATGCACAACCAAAGGCTCTTTTAAGAGCCATCCACATTGCAATAAGAGTATTCTTCAATTTACTTAGCTATGTCAACTGCAGTTATTCAATTTCCAGTTTCTCTTCCTTTGATTTCTACTTTGCGGGTGAGGGTGCTATTTAGGTAGGAGTGGTGTCTGTACAAAAACAAAACAGACTCTCACCCATTTTGAAAACATTTAGAACAATTAGACACCCTATAAGCCACACCTACACACTTGTCTACTGCTATAAAGAATAGTTAACACACCTCACACAGGCCTTTTTTTTCAGGTGAATACGTTTTAGAAAAAAATATTAAAGTGTGTGTTTCTGGAAAAAAGGGCAACTATTGTCTCAAAAGTCCATTATTATTGACTTTTAAAACAATTATTGTTAATCAGTAAAAGGGGCAATCCACAGTTAATATAACTTGTGCTTAGTTCAACTGTTGTACCCCATCAGAACCCAAAATATCAGCTTGTTTTGCTCCAATGTTGTAAATGTAAAAATAGCACTGTATAGCCCAAAACATTGAGGAAGCTATGACGTTGGATGGTCAGTCAGTGCATGCATAGCTCTGTCTTAGAGCGGTTACACTTCTCCAGACCCATCCCACAGCTTTTTACAAAAACAGAGGCAGGGTTCAGCTTTTTTATTGTTTCAACTGTGGACTGTCCCTTTAAAAAACCCAACAACCAATCAATATCAACTTCAATACAAATAGAATCCTACTTTCTGTCTAACATGAAGATTCACAGAATGAAAGAAAACATATATTACAATCAGTGTAAAGAGTCTGCTAGAAGTGGCCTTAGCTTGTTACACACGGACACTAGTCAATGTTACGCTGGTCTTCCAGTAGTCATTTCAGCCACAGTCAGACTATTGTTCACAAGCGTGTGTGTTATGGTTGGAAATATGACTCACCATTACTCAGGTACTAAAAACGTTCTTGACCTAGTGGTGTAGAGTTGTAGACTAGTTGTGTAGTGGTGTACATTTACATTTAAGTCATTTAGCAGACGCTCTTATCCAGAGCGACTTACAAATTGGTGCATTCACCTTATGACATCCAGTGGAACAGCCACTTTACAATAGTGCATCTAAATCTTTTAAGGGGGTGGGGGTGAGACAAGTGTAGACTTGTGGTGTATTGGAATGGATTCATAAAAGTATAGATCACTTTGTGGCAGCAGTGTCTGTGGGCTGGGGATAGTTGTGGATCAATTTGTGGCAGGTTTCTCATCTTGGTCTAGTCACATGTGTTTGTGTATGTGGATCACTTTGTGGCATGTGTCTCATCTTGGTCTATTCGCGTTTGTGGATGTGGATCACTCTCTTGCAGTTGGGGCAGCGGTGTTCTACATCCTTACAGGAGTCAACACAGAATGGAATCCAAGCGCATGGCCAGCACCTAGAGAGAGAGAAGGGATTCAGTGTGTGTATCCATCTCTACAGTGTATGTGTGTTTGAGAGAAAAAATAATGTTTGCCACATGTCTGCATATGGTGTGTGTGCTTGTATAACTCACATGAAACAGCAGAGGACTCCAAAGATGAGCCAGGTGGCCAGTCCAGGGGTGTGTGTGGTCTCTGTCAGAACCGGGACCTGACAGTGGGGACACGTCATCTGGCCGGGTACGTCTCTTAGCAGCGGCTGCTGTATCACCACCACCTGGGTTACTGTAGGGAGAGGAGAATACTGGTTAGAACCAGATAGAACTGGTCAGAACCACCACCTGGGTTACTGCAGCGGGAGGAGAATACTGGTTAGAACCAGATAGAACTGGTCAGAACCACCACCTGGGTTACTGCAGAGGGAGGAGAATACTGGTTAGAACCAGATAGAACTGGTCAGAACCACCACCTGGGTTACTGCAGAGGGAGGAGAATACTGGTTAGAACCAGATAGAACTGGTCAGAACCACCACCTGGGTTACTGTAGAGGGAGGAGAATACTGGTTAGAACCAGATAGAACTGGTCAGAACAGGATATAACTTCATAGAATTGGAAAGAACTGGACAGGACTAGAAATAATCCCCACCACCCGGGTTACTGCAGAGGGAGGAGAATACTGGTTAGAACCAGATAGAACTGGTCAGAACAGGATATAACTTCATAGAATTGGACAGGACTAGAAAGAATCCCCACCACCCGGGTTACTGTAGGGAGAAGAAAATACTGGTCAGAACTGGATAGACGGGATAGAACTGGACAAAACAGAACAGAACCAATTAGGCCCCCCAAAAATTGGGTTCTTTGTTCTATATTTCCCGCCCCCACAGAGGGTAGAGGATTAGAAGGGTTGCTAAGGATGGGTGTTGCTATGGCCAGGATATCCAGCCAATACCTTGTGTGACTACTATTTGGTTCTCGTTTTCCACGGTGTACTGTGAATAATAAAATAAGGAACCGATTGAGGTAGTTTGGTCAGAGAGTTGTGTGTGTGTGACTCACTGCCGGGGGCATTTGTAGGTTGTGCCATGCCCGTGCCGGGTTGGGGAGGTGGTGGGTACATGCCGGGTTGGGGAGGTGGTGGGTACATGCCGGGTTGGGGACCTGATAAATAAGGGATAAATAAATACATCAATACACTGTCATTTATCACAAATCCAGGGATACAGAGTGGTTGGCCAGCGTTATGGGAGCACAAACCCAGAGATACAGAGTGTTTGGCCAGCATTAACACAAACCCAGGGATACAGAGTGGTTGGCCAGCATTATGGGAACACAAACCCAGGGATACAGAGTGGTTGGCCAGCATTATGGGGACACAGGGATACAGAGTGGTTGGCCAGCATTATGGGGACCCAGGGATACAGAGTGGTTGGCCAGCATTATGGGAACACAAACCCAGGGATACAGAGTGGTTGGCCAGCATTATGGGGACACAGGGATACAGAGTGGTTGGCCAGCCCTTAACAATGATGTTCATGACATCTATGGCTATCATAACACACACTTCCAAAATGCTTAATGAAAACACTTTGAAGGGAGTTGCTGTCCAGGAAAATGTTTAATATACACAATACATAAAGAATAAGGTCTGGTTTGTTGAACACAGATGATACCTAGTCCTGGTCTGAAAAGCTCTTCAGAGGGTTCTCCTATGGGGATAGCCGTAGAACCCTTTCAAGTTCTCGACATCACGTCATTTTCTATGAGTGTCGGCTTTAACTGTCCTGAACAATATCAGTGTAGATCTGATATCTTACCTCCCTGGAAGCCAGGCTGAGGGGGGTAGGCTGTTCCCCCCCCACTTCCCTGGTAGCCCGCTGGGAAGCCGGGGTAGGGGGCAGCCGACACGTCCTGCGGGGGTCCATACTGGCTCTTCTCCATACTGTCTGGGGTGGGGTTGAGAGAGAGAGAGAGTGGAAGACAGTGAGCACAAACACATTGAGCACACCTTGTGAAAATAACACATTTAGAAAACAAATGTCTCTGCCCCTCACTTTCTCTCCCCCCTATAATACACAGTACAGTATGTCATCTGGAATCAGCTATAATACACAGTACAGTATCTATCTCTCTCACCTATCTTCTTTCACACACACACACACACACACACACACACCTTGTTCAAGCTGTTGCCTATAACATTGACACACACCCCTGTATTCAACCTGACAGGTTTGGTGACATTTCTTTAGGACAAATAACTAGATTGGTGACATTTCATTGGACAAAGACACGGCCTGTAGCCTCTGAATAGTACAAGCCTATAACAACACCACAACTAATGAATGCCACACACCCACTAAATCTATCAGAATAACTCTGGTCTATGTTACTGGTGAATGATTAACAGTTAGAGTTAGATAGAAAACTTTTAAGTGTCAATCCACAATGACACATCAGTTGACAATACAAAATACAGAGGCCGCCCTTTCCTGCAGTCAATGTCCAGAAGCGCCCTCTGTGACCTCATGGCCCTTTCCTGCAGTCAATGTCCAGAAGCGCCCTCTGTGACCTCATGGCCCTTTCCTGCAGTCAATGTCCAGAAGCGCCCTCTGGGACCTCATGGCCCTTTCCTGCAGTCAATGTCCAGAAGCGCCCTCTGTGACCTCATGGCCCTTTCCTGCAGTCAATATCCAGAAGCGCCCTCTGTGACCTCATGGCCCTTTCCTGCAGTTAATGTCCAGAAGCGCCCTCTGTGACCTCATGGCCCTTTCCTGCAGTCAATGTCCAGAAGCGCCCTCTGTGACCTCATGGCCCTTTCCTGAAGTCAATGTCCAGAAGCGCCCTCTGTGACCTCATGGCCCTTTCCTGCAGTCAATGTCCAGAAGCGCCCTCTGTGACCTCATGGCCCTTTCCTGCAGTTAATGTCCAGAAGCGCCCTCTGGGACCTCATGGCCCTTTCCTGAAGTCAATGTCCAGAAGCGCCCTCTGTGACCTCATGGCCCTTTCCTGCAGTCAATGTCCAGAAGCGCCCTCTGTGACCTCATGGCCCTTTCCTGCAGTCAATGTCCAGAAGCGCCCTCTGTGACCTCATGGCCCTTTCCTGCAGTTAATGTCCAGAAGCGCCCTCTGTGACCTCATGGCCCTTTCCTGCAGTTAATGTCCAGAAGCGCCCTCTGTGACCTCATGGGTGGAATGTTTTTCATATTTTACATAATTGTATCATTTGTAACGTTTTTTCTTTTTTTTTTGCGACAAAAATCCAGTGTTTCTATGTCAAACAGTTTTGTTATGTTTCAGTCTTCTGTGATGTATATAAAGTGTAATATTGGGATGCAAACTCAGAACTGAATACATTTCAACTCTATACCTGACATGGTACAGGTGTCTTCTTTTTATAAGCCCATAACCATGTGTGTGAGGTGTATACTTTGGTTTTAAAGTAGATTTGTTAAAGACTACCAAAAATCACTCACTGCAGTAAAAGGTTCCAAGCCATATTATGGACCCCCTCAGATAGTGTTGAGACACTAGTCAGTCACAGGCAAACACAGTACAGTATGTCATCTGGAATCAGTTATAATACACAGTACAGTATGTCATCTGGAATCAGCTATAATACACAGTACAGTATGTCATCTGGAATCAGCTGTATTACACAGTACAGTATGTCATCTGGAATCAGCTATAATACACAGTACAGTATGTCATCTGGAATCAGCTATAATACACAGAATCAGTTATAATACACAGTGCAGTATGTCATCTGGAATCAGCTATAATACACAGTACAGTATGTCATCTGGAATCAGCTATATTACACAGTACAGTATGTCATCTGGAATCAGCTATAATACACAGTGCAGTATGTCATCTGGAATCAGCTATAATACACAGTACAGTATGTCATCTGGAATCAGCTATAATACACAGTACAGTATGTCATCTGGAAATCAGCAGTATGTCATCTGGAATCAGCTATAATACACAGTGCAGTATGTCATCTGGAATCAGCTATAATACACAGTGCAGTATGTCATCTGGAATCAGCTATAATACACAGTACAGTATGTCATCTGGAATCAGCTATAATACACAGTACAGTATGTCATCTGGAATCAGCTATATACACAGTACAGTATGTCATCTGGAATCAGCTATAATACACAGTACAGTATGTCATCTGGAATCAGCTATAATACACAGTGCAGTATGTCATCTGGAATCAGTTATAATACACAGTGCAGTATGTCATCTGGAATCAGCTATAATACACAGTACAGTATGTCATCTGGAATCAGCTGTATTACACAGTACAGTATGTCATCTGGAATCAGCTATAATACACAGTGCAGTATGTCATCTGGAATCAGCTATAATACACAGTACAGTATGTCATCTGGAATCAGTACACAGTACAGTATGTCATCTGGAATCAGCTATAATACACAGTACAGTATGTCATCTGGAATCAGCTATAATACACAGTGCAGTATGTCATCTGGAATCAGCTATAATACACAGTGCAGTATGTCATCTGGAATCAGCTATACAGTATGTCATCTGGAATCAGTACACAGTACAGTATGTCATCTGGAATCAGCTATAATACACAGTGCAGTATGTCATCTGGAATCAGCTATAATACACAGTGCAGTATGTCATCTGGAATCAGCTATAATACACAGTACAGTATGTCATCTGGAATCAGCTATAATACACAGTACAGTATGTCATCTGGAATCAGCTATAATACACAGTACAGTATGTCATCTGGAATCAGTTATAATACACAGTGCAGTATGTCATCTGGAATCAGCTATAATACACAGTACAGTATGTCATCTGGAATCAGCTGTACACAGTCAGTATGTCATCTGGAATCAGCTATAATACACAGTGCAGTATGTCATCTGGAATCAGTTATAATACACAGTGCAGTATGTCATCTGGAATCAGCTATAATACACAGTACAGTATGTCATCTGGAATCAGCTGTATTACACAGTACAGTATGTCATCTGGAATCAGCTATAATACACAGTACAGTATGTCATCTGGAATCAGCTATAATACACAGTGCAGTATGTCATCTGGAATCAGCTATAATACACAGTACAGTATGTCATCTGGAATCAGCTGTATTACACAGTACAGTATGTCATCTGGAATCAGCTATAATACACAGTGCAGTATGTCATCTGGAATCAGCTATATTACATCCCATCATCTAAACATAATTGATCTATGAGGTCTCCCTTAGGAAACAGGTCTTCTGATCCCAATAGGACTTCCTGGTTCAATAAATAAATACACTTTCTAACCTCCTGATTCATTCTAACCTCAGGCTTATCAATAACCTTTACTTACAGTAACCAGGTCAGTCGTTAAAAACAAATTATTATAAGGAAATGCATAGATTATACTACAGCGCTATACATACAGTGCATTCGGGAAGTATTCAGACCCCTTGACTTTTTCCACATTTATTTAAGTTACAGCCTTATTCTAAAATGGATTAAATAAATAAAAATCCTCCGAAATCTACACACAATACAACATAATGACATCACAATACCCCATAATGACATCACAATACCCCGTAATGACAAAGCAAAAACAGGTTCTTAAAAATGTTTGCAAATGTTTACAAAACAGAAATACCTTATTTACATAAGTATTCAGACCCTTTGCTATGAAATTACTCTAAATTGAGCTCAGGTGTATCCTGTTTCCATTGATCATCTTTGAAATGTTTCTACAACTTGGAGTTCACCTGTGGTAAATTCAATTGATTGGACATGGTTTGGAAAGGCACACACCTGTCTAAATAAGGTTTCACAGTTGACAGTGCATGTCACAGCAAAAACCAAGCCATGAGGACGAAGGAATTGTCTGTAGAGCTCCGAGACAGGATTGTGTCGAGGCACAGATCTGGGGAAGGGTACCAAAAAATATGCAGCATTGAAGGTCCCCAAGAACACAGTGGCCTCCATCATTCTTAAATGAAATAAACTAAATAACAAAAAAATAAACAAATAAACAAAAAACTTAGTAACTCCGCCAGAGTCTTTTGGTTCACTTTTGCCGGTCCCAAGCCCGGGTAAAGGAGGGTTGGAATTGTGACATAAAAAAAAAAGAATCGACAGAAGAAAGTTCATTAGTGGTTCTAAACATATTTAGGGTGTTTTTTTACTTGCATTTTGTCTCTCCCACAACTTTATTCCTCTCTCCTACAGCGTCCATCACAATTACATGGCCAACTATGCAAAGACGTCATTTAGCGATTTCTAGCGACTTTTTGGACAGCCAATAGTCATTTAGCGATTTCTAGCGACTTTTAGGACAGCCAATAGTCATTTAGCAATTTCTAGCGACTTTTAGGACAGCCAATAGTCATTTAGCGATTTCTAGCAACTTTTAGGACAGCCAATAGTCATTTAGAGATTTCTAGCGACTTTTAGGACAGCCAATAGTCATTTAGAGATTTCTAGCGACTTTTAGGACAGCCAATAGCTACTTTCCTTATTGAGGAGTTGGCAACACTGTTTGAACGAGCCTGTCTTTACAGAATCAGCGGTCGCGAGTAGATGAGCTTGTTTTGAGATCAAAGTGAGAGATGCATGTAGCCACGTGTGCACATTTGTTCATATTCTTTGCTAGTTAGTGAGTTATTAGCCCAGTTATAGATCAGTTGTAATCCTCAATGGAGGAGTGTTTGTTTCCTACAAGACACAACACGTGTGCATTTCTAGACTTCTTTGAAAAGTGATTCAGGTAAAGAGCTTTTTTGTGTTAAAGGGGCAGTATTGTATTTTGTTGTATTTGTCAGATTTTCTGTAATAATGGTATGGGAATAAAATGGTTTCTTGCATCAAACGACTCAACAACATTTTCAGTCACCTCCTTGTCTGAAGGACAAGTGGATAAACAGGTTCATGTCAACCAGCCCTGAATGTGTTTTTCAAACGTCTCATAGAATGTAGCCTACATTGAACACCACCACACATTGGCTGCTACTGTAGGCTGAATGATAGAACAGCTATTTCCATGTTAAAATATTATGGGATACATTTTCTCCATTGTTTTTGATGGTAGGCCCCTCTGGTAGTCCTACATTATGATCAAATAGTAGTCTACTTGATCACTGTTAAAACCAGAGGCGCAACTTTGGTTTTAGAAGTGGGGGGGACATAATTGTATTATTTTTATCCACTCGGATAAACACTCCAAACAACATTTACCTGACCGCATGGGATGCATTCCGCATGGTTTTTGACGCACACCCTCTGGTGCCTCGTTTTGATCAATATCACATTTCAATGAACTTGGTCTTTGGGGGACTAAATGGAATTTCAGAATGTGGGGGACATGTCCCCAGTACCTGACTGCTCTGAGGCCCTGGTTAAAACTAACTTAAAGTGGGTACAGCCTCAGTGGTCACAGTAAACGTGTGCCAGAAGTTGCACAGAATGTTGGAGTTTACGCTCAGCAGACCTGAAATTTGCTCAGTGATGAAAACATTTGAGGGAACAGCCTATTCCCTATATACTGTCATTCACTACTTTTAACCGGAGTCCTATGGGCCCTGGTCGACAGTAGTACACTACCCTATGGGCCCTGGTCAACAGTAGTACACTACCCTATGGGCCCTGGTCAACAGTAGTATTCTACCCTATGGGCCCTGGTCAACAGTAGTACACTACCCTATGGGCCCTGGTCAACAGTAGTACACTACCCTATGGGCCCTGGTCAACAGTAGTACACTACCCTATGGGCCCTGGTCAACAGTAGTATTCTACCCTATGGGCCCTGGTCAACAGTAGTACTCTACCCTATGGGCCCTGGTCAACAGTAGGTTAATTAGAATTAAAGACACCCAATTTCATATTTTATTATATCCTGCAAAGAAGCACTCTGAAACCCCCCAACTCAGAGCACCATTTCCCAGCCACAAGCAGAGCAACAGCCCCTTACCTTTTTGGAGTCCTTGAGGAGACGAGGTACTGTGGACTGGAGTCCTGGAGGAGACGAGGTACTGTGGACTGGAGCCCTGGAGGAGACGAGGTACTGTGGACTGGAGTCCTGGAGGAGACGAGGTACTGTGGACTGGAGTCCTGGAGGAGACGACTGTGTGGAGCTAAAGAATAGAGCTGCTACTCCAGACAGACAGTGAGAAAGTGAACCAGGTAGGAAAGAGAGTGAGAACGAGCGCACACACAGAGGGGAGGAGTGGGGCAGATGAGGTAAAAACGTATTCAAACAGGAAATTCCACTCACACCAGGGGCATTTCCCAAATGACATTGAGCCCTGGTCAAAAGTAGTGCACTCCTGTATCTAGGGAACATGGTGTCATTTGGGACACAGGCCTGAAGACACTGATTCCCATCAATAGACCAGAGACCTCAGACTAACTGAAGGGTTTTAACGTGAAGAGGTGGAGGGGTGTGAATATGGTGTGTGTGTGAGAGAGAGAGAAGGGAAATAGTGGCTGTGGTAAGTCACAGTGTTAAACGGTAATGTGTTATTGTTCTCGATTATCAACATTGCTGTGGTTGTTGGTGAGATGAGTAACCTTCAGTTCGACTATTAGAACGTAAGGCAGACCAGACAGTCATTACTTTACTAACATTGGTCCATTGGTGTTTGGAAAAAAGGTCATTAGAACACCTAACATAGGCCTATTTTCAGGTGAATACATTTTAGAAAAGTGTGTGTGTTCATCCATCCACCATTCGTTGTTTCCTGAGAATGTATACTGAAGAAAAATATAAACGTAACATGCAACCATTTCAACAGTTTTACTGAGTTACAGGAAATCAGTCAGCAAATCAGTCAATTGAAATAAATGTATTCGGCTCTAATCTATGGACTTCATATGACTGGGCAGGGGCGCAGCCATAGACGGGCCTGGAAGAGCATAGGACCACCTACTTGGGAGCCAGGCCCGGCCAATCAGAATGATTTGTTCCCCCACAAAAAGGGCTTTATTACAGACAAAAATAGTCCTCAATTTCATCAGCTGTCTGGGTGGCTGGTCTCAGACGATCCTGCAGGTGAAGAACCCAGATGTGGAGGTCCTGGTCTGGCGTGGTTATTCAACATTCTGCCATATTGTCTAAAACAATGTTGGAGGTGGCTTATGGCACACTTTAGAGTGGCCTCCCGCCCACATACACTTGTATCCCTCCTCTGGCTTGGCTACTGCCACGGATAACCTAACCTGTCGGGAACGGCGACAGCGTAGAGGAGGAGCTGCTGATGACACAAAATAAATATTGATTTGTCTTTGCTCTAGTTCACCTAAATACTTGTATCATTATTACATGTTGCCTAGATGTTATTTCACTAGAAACCAATCTGAAAATAAGGTGATGGTTGTGTTTGTGTACCGCAGGAGGTGGAGTTGATCAGGAGCATCCAGGCTCTGTTGAAGAGAACGCTGAGTCAGGCTGTCAATCAAATCAAGTGAGTGTCACAATGAAACAATAAGGGGGTTTATTTATCAAAACTTGGATGATACAAATTATGACAAGCAAATAAACCAAAGTGCTTTAAAATATACCAAGGGCTAAATGACTTGAAAAACGAACAGTCCTATAAAGTATTAACGTTAAAAAGAACTACGCTATAACGTGCAGGAACAGAACGTACATAAACCAAAAATCAACTCGCTGATGGGACGTTCCATTATAAGGGGAGTGGCCAGCTCCAAGGTAAGTCTGCAAACCGTCAAGTTTTACATTTCCACAATAATGTTAACGTTAAATATAAGCATTATTTTATCAATAACAGTATACAATATCAATGTATAACTGTACTTCGCTATTTTAAACTCGTCAAAGGGAAAAGAGTTCCACTGGGGTGAACAGAGGGTGGGCATTTCCCAACTCCCTTCCGGAACCGTATTTTAACCCTGGGATTCAGGTCGGACCTCCTTTATCAGCACACCGTGGCATCCATCACTGCTGAAGAATAGAGGTAAACAAGACATTACTTTGAACTGTGACTATTTACTTGAGAATGATAATGGTTAAATTATAACAATGACTGTTACCACGTAAACTATGAAGCGTGCACGCAACATAGAAAACAATGATAGAAAATGTCAAACTGTATTTCTGCAATACAGTTACGTATGGGATATAAGAAACAAAAGCTGTGTGTCGCGTCGTCATTTATATTATGTGTATAGTGCAAATTGAGTGAACGTGCATAATTAAAATGATATTTGTTATGGCCTGTACACTTGTGTAACAGTATAACTTTAGACCGTCCCCTCGCCCATACCCGGGCGCAAACAAGGGACCCTCTGCACACATCAACAACAGTCACCCTCGAAGCATCGTTACCCATCGCGCCGCATATTTTTCGCCATTTTGTTCAAATCTGAAAACGTTGGAGCCTATTTTCTGAAGAACTGCATTATTATGGGCCATGAAAGAACGGAAATGTTGTCCACTGCTTGTATACTTTGTATTTTGGTGAATGAAGTGCGGGAACTTGTGGTAGACTAACTATACCCATACTATGACCAATAAGCATACTCTAGTCAATTTACTTAAAAAATAGTAAGGTTAGTATAAGCATTTTAACGCAGTTGATGAATTATCAGCTAACTAGCTACAGTGCAAGTTAACCCAACTGAGCTGCTAACGTAGCTACTATCTAACAAACTTTACATACTGAATTAAATTTCACCAGTTACCTAACTTCAGAATGACTAGCTATCTTGATGTAATTGTAAAACAAACTCCAAATGCATTTGTAGCTAGCTAGCTAACAGCCATGGAAGAGAGTGAAAGGATAGCTGCTCCAACTGTCAGAAGGTAGAGTAGGCTATTCTGGATAGGGCAGGTACTGTTGTGTAGTTCCACTCCATAGTAAGAAGTGAGGACGGAGAGAATCGTAACATAATATTCAGTGCTGTCTAATTTTAGTATAATGAAGTCTGTTTTCTGTCCTCAGATACAGAGCTGTGAAACCCTGTCTGCAGATGAAGAGCAATGGTTCCCAGTCCTGTTCCTGGGGTCTCAAAGGGGTACACATTTTAATTTTTGCCTTAGTGCCACTCAGCTGATTCAAATGATCAAGTCATCATCAAGCTTCAAGTAGTATTTATGTATTCATTTGTGACGCTATCCTTGATATGATCCTGCTGTTGTCACATACATCTATCCAATGTTATGTTTGTTTGTTTATAAGCTTTATTATACTTTATACTAATCCACAATGACCTGGTAATGTAAAAGTCTAATGACATTATCTTCCATATTCCTACAGATGCCTTGCAACTGGAGATTTCTTAAACGATTGCCTACAGTTACTGTGTAGGGCACTGCACAGTTGGGTGACCAGGGCCATCTGGGACTGTCTCGTGGGGGATTTCAGGCATCTGTGAAGACTACCTGTGTCCTGCATAACTTCATGATGATGAGCAGGAGGGGACCTGCAGCGCTCCGCCGTGTGCCAGAGGAGAGGTCTGCTGCTCTGCAGGATGTTGCCAGGATGGGGGCTAACAACGCAGCACAGTAGGCAATCTGTGTGCAGGAGACCTTCACCTCCTACTTCTTCACAAAGGATACTGTTCCCTGGCAACACCATAGACTACACTATGCACAACCAAAGGCTCTTTTAAGAGCCATCCACATTGCAATAAGAGTATTCTTCAATTTACTTAGCTATGTCAACTGCAGTTATTCATTTCAGGTTCTGTTCCTCTGATGTCTACTTCACCGGTGAGGGTGCTGTTTAGGTAGGTGTAGTGTCTGTACAAATACAAAACAGGCTCTTTTAAGAGTCACCCATATTGAAAACATTTAGAACAATTAGACACGCTATAAGCCACACCTACACACGTGTCTATCAATCTGATTTATGTGTTGTGTAGTACGCAGGCTCCGGTGTATAACTGTGGCTCCTTCCACCTTCAAAGAATAGACAAGAGGACAAACCATGGAGAATAGTAAGACACTTCATTATTTATATAACTACGCTAAATTGTTTGTACTCAAGTGTCTGCATAAAGTACTCTGCAGCCACTTAGTGAGGCCACACACACACGCAGGTTCCTGTTGAACACCGTCTCTTTAACCAACTTATTTTCTCAATAACAGTCTCCTTCACTCCATCCCTCTCTCCCCTTCTGTAATCCTGTAGGTCAGTGGTTGCCAAACTTTTTATAGTCCCGTACCCCTTCAAACATTCAACCCAGCTGCATACCCCCTCTAGCACCAGGGTCAGCGCATTCTCAAATGTTTTTTGCCATCATTGTAAGCCTGCCACACACTCACACACACTATACATTTATTAAACATAAGAATGCGTGTGAGTTTGTCACAACCCGGCTTGTGGGAATTGACAAAGAGCTCTTATAGGATCAAGGGCACATAATAATATTCAATAAATTTGCTATTTATTTAGCCATCTTACATACAAAACATTTTGTTAATTGAAAATATTTTTTTAATGTTATTTAAATGTTAATCACATTTTTATTTGGTGTACCCGTTTGGAATATCTGCTGTAGGTTATATCAGCTGTGTCAGTGAACTCCTCCCGCATCTGAACTGGCCCCATAGAGGGCACAGCATGATCAGAGGTGAGCGGTCACTTGGTTGGGTCAACAGGAAGTATTATTAAAGAGATGCTTTACATTGAAGTACAGATAGAGACGTCGTAGTCCAAGAGTTTAGAATTTTATCTCCTGATTATTATGACTGACAGTGATGGCATGATTAAGCCTTGTTTTTGTTTTTCTGTCTCTCCTCTGCAGTTATGTTTTGACGTGAGAGCGTATGCCAACCGCCGGACCCATCATCGCCACCTCACCCGCTGTTAAGATAACCTTCAGGCCAATTTGGGGCCCAAGGCTGGTTAGGAGACACCTCTAGAGACACTTATGTAAAACATTTCACATTCTCTACTGGTTGAAGTCTCTCATTTGATGAAATACCACACCTATCCTGTCCTCAGATCAGTGCAGATGAAGGAAATTAGATAGATGAACCTATTTACATGATGCATAGGAAGTGTAATGTACTGTGTTTAAAAAAAATCTGTTTCTGTATATATGAATTACAAATCAGCCATTTAACTAGTTAAATCATGTTTCTAGTCTATTGCATAGTTCATGTGTAACCAAGCATTGATGTCCCAGGACCAAGATTGGTAAACACTTGAAGTGTATAATTGTAATACATACATGCAGACACGGCACCATTCAAAGAATGCCGTTTGATACTCCTGGTATTGGATATGACTGAAAAAGAATCTCACAGACATTCATACCTGAACCGCACCTTTATTTGCTAAGGTAGAGTACATGATCAGTGAATATATTAAATGTACAGGATACAATGTGGGGATATCATGCTACATGTATATACGACTTGCATCCTTGGCACAAAGTTATATTATATTCTACTCAATCCATAGGCTTCATAAATGTCATTCAGACTGTTTTGAAGTTGATACAACCGGCTATGAAACCTTAAGTTCATATCTAGGTTCTGAACCAATATGTATACCAAACGTTTGGGTCCATACACAGATCAGCTAGACAGCTAGCTACACATCCATAGGTATACAGGGATTTGATCCTCCACTGCCCAATAAACAAGAACATAGTTAGCTAGTTACGTTATCCACAAGGCAAGCTTACAAAATTGTACATTCAATTTGCAGTAAACGCTTTACCTAGCTAGATTCTTTACATCCACCGTTTCACAAGACGAACCTGGTTTGCTGGTTGTTTCAGGAGTCCCTAAAACAAACACGAATTACAATTTCATATTCATGTCAAAACACCCATAAAGCTAGCTAGCTGGCTACTGTTAGCTAGTCAGAAAGCTTGCTAAATCGCGATTTTCGCAAATTGCCTTTATGATAAAACATATGCATAATCGTTTGTCTCTACATTAACTAACATATTCCTGTCAACTATGTTTTTGCATGAATCGTTATGACGTTATAATCCCGTACATTTGCTTCCATCCTGGTATTTCTGTCCGCCATCTTTGCAGCAGCTGAGTCGGGTTACAGCCTATTCATTTAGGTACCAAACACAGGAAAATGGACTGCCTGAGGTTGTCCAATATGAAACGCTCGTTTTCGTTTTCCAGTGCAAATTGTTTGCCTACGTTGTGCTCCTGTGTGCACTAATGAATAAGGATCCTGCAATGGTAACAATGTCCTTTTTGTGTCTTATGGCGCCCCTTACTGTCTGTAATACGTAGCTACTCACCCGCAAAGGAAAAACCAAGGAGGCCGAGATGCAAAAAGTGCTAACAGGTGATAAACAGCACTGATGTTCAGGCATAGAAGCCCAAACGTATTCTCATTTTTTATTATTCACATTTGATCACTTTGCATCAAGGCTGACACACAGTACCACCCCAACTCAGACAACCTACAGGACCAGTGAGTAGCTGTATTATACACTCAGTACCACCCCAACACAGTACCACCCCAACTCAGACAACCTACAGGACCAGTGAGTAGCTGTATTATACACACAGTACCACCCTAACTCAGTACCACCCCAACTCAGTACCACCCTAACTCAGTACCACCCTAACTCAGTACCACCCCAACACAGTACCACCCCAACTCAGACAACCTACAGGACCAGTGAGTAGCTGTATTATACACTCAGTACCACCCCAACTCAGTACCACTCCAACTCAGTACCACCCCAACTCAGTACCACCCCAGCTCAGACAACCTACAGGACCAGTGAGTAGCTGTATTATACACTCAGTACCACCCCAACTCAGTACCACCTCAACTCAGTACCACCCCAACTCAGTACCACCCCAGCTCAGACAACCTACAGGACCAGTGAGTAGTTGTATTATACACTCAGTACCACCTCAACTCAGTACCACACCAACTCAGTACCACATCAACTCAGACAACCTACAGGAACAGTATTCTGCCCAACCAAGCAAAAAGGCAGTAACTGCTCATTTGGTCGAAAATGAGTTAATGTCATTTTTGCTACATTAAATACATGCTTAATCATGTGGACAAGTATCCTGCCTCTATTGTGTTCTGGATAAAATTGGGGGTATGTTATTTTGCTTGGTAGGGCAGTATTATACACATACACAATCACACGCACGGATGTATTATACTCACAAACACAGACACACACACTCTCTTTCTGTTTTAAATACATATTTTATAGCATGTCTGAGCGCATACAATTATTGACAATGAAGTAAAAATGTATGCTTTTAAAATGTTTCTTATCTAAACACACACTATATTTACCACAAATGTTTCTTATCTAAACACACACTATATTTACCACAAATGTTTCTTATCTAAACACACACTATATTTACCACAAATGTAACACAATACATTTGCAATTCTAACAATCTCCTTGGTACCGGTGTGATAAAGATTCACTGTAATAACAACCTTTAAGGGACTGTCATCGACATACACTTTGACCTGTACCGCATTGTTGATGTCTCTCTCTTTAGTGTTGGGGTAGGTTTGGCGCAGGGCCCTACGCCAGGCTG
Organism: Oncorhynchus nerka; assembly: GCF_034236695.1. Lineage (NCBI taxonomy): Eukaryota > Metazoa > Chordata > Actinopteri > Salmoniformes > Salmonidae > Oncorhynchus > Oncorhynchus nerka. Next base: position 19,544,183 of record NC_088410.1, on the reverse strand, counting down.
CGGGGTGCGCTGTGTAGAAAACAGAGTTGGTTTTGACTCTGTTCTTCAATGCTTTTTTGTAATCCACTATCAGAGTCTCAGGATGTTTCCTCAAGACTTCTCCCTTGTGATGTTTCCTAGCCTCAGAATCCATACCTTCAGGGTGTGGGATTTCAATGGCCTGCACCACACCTAGCTTGATGCTTTCTCTAGGCTTTACTCCAGCGCCCTTACGTTTTACCTTCAGTGACCGTGACAGTCCTTGTCCTGTTCTTCCAAAACCCCGGAACATTCCAAATTACGTTGTGAACTTGAAGGTTAAAAAAGAGAGTAGGCTTATCTTCAGTATCTCACGTTGTTGTTGTGTATTTAGTCCTGGGCAATCTGGGTAATTTTGTCCTTCTGTCCTAATGTTGCCTGTTCAACATCCAAAACATGCAGAGATCAGAATGTTGAAAACAGAAGTACTAACTTAGTCTCAATCTTAAAGTGCATAAAGCTGATTACAAGTGCCAACAACTGGGTGACACATAGCCTAGAGGTTAAGAGCACTGGGCCTATAATCTGAAATAATCTGCCGTTCTGCCCTTGAGCAAGGCAGTTAACCCCCAACAACAACTGCTTCCCAGTCGCCGTGGACGTGGATTAAGTAGTTGGGTTGAATGCATTCAGTTGTGAAACTGACTATGTATCGCCTTTCCCCTTTCTCAGCCAAGGTTTATTATTATTATCATCGTCCACTACTGAAATCAAAACTAACCATGAAAAAATACAAGACATCATTCTCTTACCAGGAAAAGGATGATTCAAATCGCCCAAAATCGCTGCGACTGGCAGTATGTGATTCCAACAGACGAGGTTCCTTCTGCATTTTTCAAAAACTTACAAACGCTAAATACTGGAACAGCATTGGATGGCGCCGACACGTGTCTTCCGGCGTGGTTTTGAGCGGGTGCGTATCACATGAAGATGATGCATCTTGAAAGTGACCAGTGTTTTCCATGTTATTATCATGTAATGTATCTCATGTCCCTATTCATACACAACTAAAAACTACTACTATTACACATGTCTACTACTACACAGTATTTGTGTTTACTGAGTCTGCCAGATCAGAGGCAGTAGGGGGGTGGGGGTGGTTTCTTCCCCATCAGGGCACTTTGGGATGTGGTGTGTGCGTGAGTAGAGAGAGAGTGACTGATGGAGACCGTTATAGTTGGGTTGGCCATTCGCAGTACTGTAGGTGGCACGTGCTTCAGGCAATGCTTACAGAGAATGCTGCAAGCGGACCTGCTGTTGCCACACACACAAATTCACCATCCCTACTACACACACACACACACCAATTCACCATCCCTACTACACACACACACACACCAATTCACCATCCCTACTACACACACACCAGTGACCATCACTTCTAGCCATTTCCCAGAGGATATATAATCTGGTTGTCAATCTTTACCAGGGTTAATTAGAATTAAAGACACACAATTCAGGAAGGGATTTTTAAATGAAAAGCTTCTCCTCTTTCATTTATTTAGAAGTCATCTTGAACTATCTGACTTTAATTCGAAATGACCCCAACCTTGACCTTTACTATACCCATTTACAATGGGCAGAAACCCAAACTCACACATCCTAGTCAGTTAAACATTTACAGAAGGCTTTAATTTCATTTCCTTAATCCAACATCTCACAGAACAGCTGGACATGTCCCCATAATGGGCCCTGGGTATTCTACCCTGTCATGGTTTGGTTAGCTATCAAATTCACTGATGTGTGAAGTACAGTTTTCCACTCTGTCTGTGTGTACATATCTAACAGAGCTGTCTGGGTGTACACATCTAACAGAGCTGTCTGTGTGTACACATCTAACAGAGCCTGTCTGTGTGTACACATCTAACAGAGCCGTCTGTGTGTACACATCTAACAGAGCCGTCTGTGTGTACACATCTAACAGAGCTGTCTGTGTGTACACATCTAACAGAGCTGTTTGTGTGTACACATCTAACAGAGCCGTCTGTGCGTACACATCTAACAGAGCCGTCTGTGCGTACACATCTAACAGAGCCGTCTGTGCGTACACATCTAACAGAGCTGTCTCTGTGTACACATCTAACAGAGCTGTCTGTGTGTACACATCCAACAGAGCTGTCTGTGTGTACACATCCAACAGAGCTGCCTGTGTGTACACATCCAACAGAGCTGTCTGTGTGTACACATCTAACAGAGCTGCTACTCCAGACAGACAGAGAGAGAGAAGGCCTACAGCAGCACCTAGATCTTCTGCACATATTCTGTCAGATCTGGGCCCTGACAGTAAACATCAGTAAGATAAAAAAATAATGTTGTTCCAAAAAATTTCCAGTTGCCAGGACCACAAATATAAATTCCATCTAGACACCATTGCCCTAGAGCACACAAACAACTATACATCCCTCGGCCTAAACAAAGCTGTGAACGAGCTGAGAGACAAGGCAAGAAGCTCCTTCTATGCCATCAAAAGGAACATACAATTTGACATACCAATTAGGATCTGGCTAAGAATACTTGAACCAGTCATAAAACCCATTGCCCTTTATGGTTGTGAGGTCTGGGGTCCGCTCACCAACCAAGAATTCACAAAATGGGACAAACACCAAATTGAGAGGCTGCATGCAGAATTCTGCAAAAATATCCTCTGTGCACACTGCCCACAAAATGAGGTGGAAACTGAGCTGTACTTCCTAACCTCCTGCCCAATGTATGAGCAAATTAGAGACACACATTTACCTCAGATTACACAGACCCACAAAGAATTAGAAAACAAACCCAAATTTGATAAACTCCCATATCTATTGGATGAAATACAACAGTGTGCCATCACAGCAGCAAGATGTGTGACCTGTTGCCACAAGGGGAGAGAGAGAGAGAGGAGAGAGAGAGAGAGAGAGAGAGAGAGAGAGAATAACTGCTCCCATTGGTCACTCACTAGTTCCAGTGTAATTGCATCATCCACTGTGTGGCAAAGCCCAGTGAAACAGGAAATTCCCCTCACACCAGTAGTATTTCCCAAATGACAATGAGTACGGGTCACAAGTAGTACACTATCTGGGGAACAGGGTGTAATTTGGGACACAGCCCTGAAGACTCTGATTCCCATCAATAGACCAGAGACCTATGACTCCGTTAAAGGGTTTTAAAGTGGAGAGTTGGAGGGGTGTGAATATGCTTGTGGGTCTGCATGTATGTTTCTGGGGGAAAAACACAGGGGCCACTGTCATGTTAAAAGTTCAAGTTATTATTGACATTATTAAAACAATTATTATTAATCAATTAAAGTGGCAATCCTTAGTTGCGATATCCATTTTTGGACATATAAATGGGTATATACACACCTAACATAAAATGGGTATATACACACACCTAACATAGGCCTATATTCAGATGAATACATTTGAAAAAATGTGTGTGTGTTCCTCCATACACCATTTGTTGTTACCTCAAATCAAATTGATTTATATAGCCCTTCGTACATCAGCTGATATCTCAAAGTGCTGTACAGAAACCCAGCCTAAAACCCCAAACAGCAAGCAATGCAGGTGTAAAAGCACCTAATTCATTTGGAACCGTGGGACATTATCGCGTGTCCAGTTATACAGTGTTTCCTTGGAAACAGGTCACCTGGCAACGCAGCGCAAATACAAAACATGTGATTCTTCACTTCCCCTGTGTGGCTCTTGTTATGCTGCGACTCCGTTAACTACAATCCTGTGTCGGATCGCAGTGTTTTTAATACCAGGTATCACCAATTCGCCACAAAATGTCTTCAGAAGTTTTAGTGGCCAGACATAATTTCGACAGCAGGTCAGTTGCCCAAGCAGGCGAGCCGTTCCCGCCTCCAGACGCAGAGGCCACATTCAAGGAGGGCTTCTATCCCTCCTCCGGCTTGGCTACGGCGGGGTACCGTTCATCCAAGTACAGCCCGGAGGAATGGCACGTCAATAACTTCTCTACCCTTCACCAGGCCGCTACTGACCGAAACAACGCCGAGAGGATTTGCCATGAGTCCAAAACACTGTATCAAGAGACCGAGGCCGGGACTCTGCGCACCCAAGCTGAGGGGACGCGGCACCTAGGAGAGAGACTGCAGCATATCCACTTCTGGAAGTCGGAGCTGCAGCGGCACATCGAGAAGCTGGTGGCCGAGACAGACCTCCTCCTGGGGCAGAAGAGGAGGCTGTTGAAGGCGCTGGACGCCACCGAGATCCCGTTCGCCATCGCCACGGATAACCTAACCTGTCGGGAACGGCGGCTGGGTCCCGACCTGGTTAAAGACGGCGTAGAGGAGGAGCTGCTTAAGGTGATTAAAACAATAACATCGACTTGTCTTTGCTCAAGTTGAAATACTTGTATCATTACTAAATGTTGCCTAGACGTTATTTCACTAGAAACCAATCTGAAAATAAGGTGATGGTTGTGTTTGTGTACCGCAGGAGGTGGAGTTGATCAGGAGCATCCAGGCTCTGTTGAAGAGAACGCTGAGTCAGGCTGTCAATCAAATCAAGTGAGTGTCACAATTTGTGTCACAATGAATATTTTCGATGCATCAGCAGTAACTACATACATGGTTTATTTACAAGATCCTCTCTTTTCATTTGATTGTGTCATCACACATTTCCACACAATAGTCTAGGAAAGGCCTAAAGGACCAGCTGAGCTGGGTTGTAACCTATTCATTAATACTACAGCTGAGCTGGGTTGTAGCCTATTCATTAATACTACAGCTGAGCTGGGTTGTAGCCTATTCATTAAGACTACAGCTGAGCTGGGTTGTAGCCTATCCATTAAGACTACAGCTGAGCTGGGTTGTAACCTATTCATTAATACTACAGCTGAGCTGGGTTGTAACCTATTCATTAATACTACAGCTGAGCTGGGTTGTAACCTATTCATTAATACTACAGCTGAGCTGGGTTGTAACCTATTCATTAATACTACAGCTGAGCTGGGTTCATTAAGACTACAGCTGAGCTGGGTTGCCTATTCATTAAGACTACAGCTGAGCTGGGTTGTAGCCTATTCATTAAGACTACAGCTGAGCTGGGTTGTAGCCTATTCATTAAGACTACAGCTGAGCTGGGTTGTAACCTATTCATTAAGACTACAGCTGAGCTGGGTTGTAGCCTATTCATTAAGACTACAGCTGAGCTGGGTTGTAGCCTATCCATTAAGACTACAGCTGAGCTGGGTTGTAGCCTATTCATTAAGACTACAGCTGAGCTGGGTTGTAGCCTATTCATTAAGACTACAGCTGAGCTGGGTTGTAACCTATTCATTAATACTACAGCTGAGCTGGGTTGTAACCTATTCATTAATACTACAGCTGAGCTGGGTTGTAACCTATTCATTAAGACTACAGCTGAGCTGGGTTGTAGCCTATTCATTAAGACTACAGCTGAGCTGGGTTGTAACCTATTCATTAAGACTACAGCTGAGCTGGGTTGTAACCTATTCATTAATACTACAGCTGAGCTGGGTTGTAACCTATTCATTAATACTACAGCTGAGCTGGGTTGTAACCTATTCATTAAGACTACAGCTGAGCTGGGTTATAGCCTATTCATTAAGACTACAGCTGAGCTGGGTTGTAGCCTATTCATTAAGACTACAGCTGAGCTGGGTTGTAGCCTATTCATTAATACTACAGCTGAGCTGGGTTGTAACCTATTCATTAATACTACAGCTGAGCTGGGTTGTAGCCTATTCATTAAGACTACAGCTGAGCTGGGTTGTAGCCTATTCATTAAGACTACAGCTGAGCTGGGTTGTAGCCTATTCATTAATACTACAGCTGAGCTGGGTTGTAACCTATTCATTATACCTACAGCTGAGCTGGGTTGTAGCCTATTCATTAAGACTACAGCTGAGCTGGGTTGTAAGCCTATTCATTAAGACTACAGCTGAGCTGGGTTGTAGCCTATTCATTAAGACTACAGCTGAGCTGGGTTGTAGCCTATTCATTAAGACTACAGCTGAGCTGGGTTGTAGCCTATTCATTAAGACTACAGCTGAGCTGGGTTACTAGCTGAGCTATTCATTAAGACTACAGCTGAGCTGGGTTGTAGCCTATTCATTAAGACTACAGCTGAGCTGGGTTGTAGCCTATTCATTAAGACTACAGCTGAGCTGGGTTGTAGCCTATTCATTAAGACTACAGCTGAGCTGGGTTGTAGCCTATTCATTAAGACTACAGCTGAGCTGGGCCTATTCATTAAGACTACAGCAGTAGCTGGGTTGTAGCCTATTCATTAAGACTACAGCTGAGCTGGGGGTTACAGCTGAGCTGGGCCTATTCATTAAGACTACAGCTGAGCTGGGTTGTAGCCTATTCATTAAGACTACAGCTGAGCTGGGTTGTAGCCTATTCATTAAGACTACAGCTGAGCTGGGTTGTAGCCTATTCATTAAGACTACAGCTGAGCTGGGTTGTAGCCTATTCATTAAGACTACAGCTGAGCTGGGTTGTAGCCTATTCATTAATACTACAGCTGAGCTGGGTTGTAGCCTATTCATTAATACTACAGCTGAGCTGGGTTGTAGCCTATTCATTAAGACTACAGCTGAGCTGGGTTGTAGCCTATTCATTAAGACTACAGCTGAGCTGGTAACCTATTCATTTGTAGCCTATTCATTAAGACTACAGCTGAGCTGGGTTGTAGCCTATTCATTAAGACTACAGCTGAGCTGGGTTGTAGCCTATTCATTAATACTACAGCTGAGCTGGGTTGTAGCCTATTCATTAATACTACAGCTGAGCTGGGTTGTAGCCTATTCATTAATACTACAGCTGAGCTGGGTTGTAACCTATTCATTAATACTACAGCTGAGCTGGGTTGTAACCTATTCATTAATACTACAGCTGAGCTGGGTTGTAACCTATTCATTAAGACTACAGCTGAGCTGGGTTGTAACCTATTCATTAATACTACAGCTGAGCTGGGTTGTAGCCTATTCATTAATACTACAGCTGAGCTGGGTTGTAACCTATTCATTAATACTACAGCTGAGCTGGGTTGTAACCTATTCATTAATACTACAGCTGAGCTGGGTTGTAACCTATTCATTAATACTACAGCTGAGCTGGGTTGTAGCCTATTCATTAAGACTACAGCTGAGCTGGGTTGTAGCCTATTCATTAAGACTACAGCTGAGCTGGGTTGTAGCCTATTCATTAAGACTACAGCTGAGCTGGGTTGTAGCCTATTCATTAAGACTACAGCTGAGCTGGGTTGTAGCCTATTCATTAAGACTACAGCTGAGCTGGGTTGTAGCCTATTCATTAAGACTACAGCTGAGCTGGGTTGTAGCCTATTCATTAAGACTACAGCTGAGCTGGGTTGTAGCCTATTCATTAAGACTACAGCTGAGCTGGGTTGTAGCCTATTCATTAAGACTACAGCTGAGCTGGGTTGTAGCCTATTCATTAAGACTACAGCTGAGCTGGGTTGTAGCCTATTCATTAAGACTACAGCTGAGCTGGGTTATAGCCTATTCATTAAGACTACAGCTGAGCTAGGTTGTAGCCTATTCATTAAGACTACAGCTGAGCTGGGTTGTAGCCTATTCATTAATACTACAGCTGAGCTGGGTTGTAGCCTATTCATTAATACTACAGCTGAGCTGGGTTGTAGCCTATTCATTAAGACTACAGCTGAGCTGGGTTGTAGCCTATTCATTAAGACTACAGCTGAGCTGGGTTGTAGCCTATTCATTAAGACTACAGCTGAGCTGGGTTGTAGCCTATTCATTAAGACTACAGCTGAGCTGGGTTGTAGCCTATTCATTAAGACTACAGCTGAGCTGGGTTGTAGCCTATTCATTAAGACTACAGCTGAGCTGGGTTGTAGCCTATTCATTAAGACTACAGCTGAGCTGGGTTGTAGCCTATTCATTAAGACTACAGCTGAGCTAGGTTGTAGCCTATTCATTAAGACTACAGCTGAGCTGGGTTGTAGCCTATTCATTAATACTACAGCTGAGCTGGGTTGTAGCCTATTCATTAATACTACAGCTGAGCTGGGTTGTAGCCTATTCATTAATACTACAGCTGAGCTGGGTTGTAGCCTATTCATTAATACTACAGCTGAGCTGGGTTGTAGCCTATTCATTAATACTACAGCTGAGCTGGGTTGTAGCCTATTCATTAATACTACAGCTGAGCTGGGTTGTAGCCTATTCATTAAGACTACAGCTGAGCTGGGTTGTAACCTATTCATTAATACTACAGCTGAGCTGGGTTGTAGCCTATTCATTAAGACTACAGCTGAGCTGGGTTGTAGCCTATTCATTAAGACTACAGCTGAGCTGGGTTGTAGCCTATTCATTAAGACTACAGCTGAGCTGGGTTGTAGCCTATTCATTAAGACTACAGCTGAGCTAGGTTGTAGCCTATTCATTAAGACTACAGCTGAGCTGGGTTATAGCCTATTCATTAAGACTACAGCTGAGCTAGGTTGTAGCCTATTCATTAAGACTACAGCTGAGCTGGGTTGTAGCCTATTCATTAATACTACAGCTGAGCTGGGTTGTAGCCTATTCATTAATACTACAGCTGAGCTGGGTAGCCTATTCATTAGCCTATTCATTAATACTACAGCTGAGCTGGGTTGTAGCCTATTCATTAATACTACAGCTGAGCTGGGTTGTAGCCTATTCATTAATACTACAGCTGAGCTGGGTTGTAACCTATTCATTAATACTACAGCTGAGCTGGGTTGTAGCCTATTCATTAAGACTACAGCTGAGCTGGGTTGTAGCCTATTCATTAATACTACAGCTGAGCTGGGTTGTAGCCTATTCATTAAGACTACAGCTGAGCTGGGTTGTAGCCTATTCATTAAGACTACAGCTGAGCTGGGTTGTAGCCTATTCATTAAGACTACAGCTGAGCTGGGTTGTAGCCTATTCATTAAGACTACAGCTGAGCTGGGTTGTAGCCTATTCATTAAGACTACAGCTGAGCTGGGTTGTAGCCTATTCATTAAGACTACAGCTGAGCTGGGTTGTAGCCTATTCATTAAGACTACAGCTGAGCTGGGTTGTAGCCTATTCATTAAGACTACAGCTGAGCTGGGTTGTAGCCTATTCATTAAGACTACAGCTGAGCTGGGTTGTAGCCTATTCATTAAGACTACAGCTGAGCTGGGTTATAGCCTATTCATTAAGACTACAGCTGAGCTGGGTTGTAGCCTATTCATTAAGACTACAGCTGAGCTGGGTTGTAGCCTATTCATTAATACTACAGCTGAGCTGGGTTGTAGCCTATTCATTAATACTACAGCTGAGCTGGGTTGTAGCCTATTCATTAAGACTACAGCTGAGCTGGGTTGTAGCCTATTCATTAAGACTACAGCTGAGCTGGGTTGTAGCCTATTCATTAAGACTACAGCTGAGCTGGGTTGTAGCCTATTCATTAAGACTACAGCTGAGCTGGGTTGTAGCCTATTCATTAAGACTACAGCTGAGCTGGGTTGTAGCCTATTCATTAAGACTACAGCTGAGCTGGGTTGTAGCCTATTCATTAAGACTACAGCTGAGCTGGGTTGTAGCCTATTCATTAAGACTACAGCTGAGCTAGGTTGTAGCCTATTCATTAAGACTACAGCTGAGCTGGGTTGTAGCCTATTCATTAATACTACAGCTGAGCTGGGTTGTAGCCTATTCATTAATACTACAGCTGAGCTGGGTTGTAGCCTATTCATTAATACTACAGCTGAGCTGGGTTGTAGCCTATTCATTAATACTACAGCTGAGCTGGGTTGTAGCCTATTCATTAATACTACAGCTGAGCTGGGTTGTAGCCTATTCATTAATACTACAGCTGAGCTGGGTTGTAGCCTATTCATTAAGACTACAGCTGAGCTGGGTTGTAGCCTATTCATTAATACTACAGCTGAGCTGGGTTGTAGCCTATTCATTAAGACTACAGCTGAGCTGGGTTGTAGCCTATTCATTAATACTACAGCTGAGCTGGGTTGTAGCCTATTCATTAAGACTACAGCTGAGCTGGGTTGTAGCCTATTCATTAATACTACAGCTGAGCTGGGTTGTAGCCTATTCATTAAGACTACAGCTGAGCTGGGTTGTAGCCTATTCATTAAGACTACAGCTGAGCTGGGTTGTAGCCTATTCATTAAGACTACAGCTGAGCTGGGTTGTAGCCTATTCATTAAGACTACAGCTGAGCTGGGTTGTAGCCTATTCATTAAGACTACAGCTGAGCTGGGTTGTAGCCTATTCATTAAGACTACAGCTGAGCTGGGTTGTAGCCTATTCATTAATACTACAGCTGAGCTGGGTTGTAGCCTATTCATTAAGACTACAGCTGAGCTGGGTTGTAGCCTATTCATTAAGACTACAGCTGAGCTGGGTTGTAGCCTATTCATTAAGACTACAGCTGAGCTGGGTTGTAGCCTATTCATTAATACTACAGCTGAGCTGGGTTGTAGCCTATTCATTAATACTACAGCTGAGCTGGGTTGTAGCCTATTCATTAAGACTACAGCTGAGCTGGGTTGTAGCCTATTCATTAATACTACAGCTGAGCTGGGTTGTAGCCTATTCATTAATACTACAGCTGAGCTGGGTTGTAGCCTATTCATTAATACTACAGCTGAGCTGGGTTGTAGCCTATTCATTAAGACTACAGCTGAGCTGGGTTGTAGCCTATTCATTAAGACTACAGCTGAGCTGGGTTGTAGCCTATTCATTAAGACTACAGCTGAGCTACTACAGCTGAGCTGGGTTGTAGCCTATTCATTAAGACTACAGCTGAGCTGGGTTGTAGCCTATTCATTAAGACTACAGCTGAGCTGGGTTGTAGCCTATTCATTAAGACTACAGCTGAGCTGGGTTGTAGCCTATTCATTAAGACTACAGCTGAGCTGGGTTATAGCCTATTCATTAAGACTACAGCTGAGCTGGGTTGTAGCCTATTCATTAAGACTACAGCTGAGCTGGGTTGTAGCCTATTCATTAAGACTACAGCTGAGCTGGGTTGTAGCCTATTCATTAAGACTACAGCTGAGCTGGGTTGTAGCCTATTCATTAAGACTACAGCTGAGCTGGGTTGTAGCCTATTCATTAAGACTACAGCTGAGCTGGGTTGTAGCCTATTCATTAAGACTACAGCTGAGCTGGGTTGTAGCCTATTCATTAAGACTACAGCTGAGCTGGGTTGTAGCCTATTCATTAAGACTACAGCTGAGCTGGGTTGTAGCCTATTCATTAAGACTACAGCTGAGCTGGGTTGTAGCCTATTCATTAAGACTACAGCTGAGCTGGGTTGTAGCCTATTCATTAAGACTACAGCTGAGCTGGGTTGTAGCCTATTCATTAAGACTACAGCTGAGCTGGGTTGTAGCCTATTCATTAAGACTACAGCTGAGCTGGGTTGTAGCCTATTCATTAAGACTACAGCTGAGCTGGGTTGTAGCCTATTCATTAAGACTACAGCTGAGCTGGGTTGTAGCCTATTCATTAAGACTACAGCTGAGCTGGGTTGTAGCCTATTCATTAATACTACAGCTGAGCTGGGTTGTAGCCTATTCATTAAGACTACAGCTGAGCTGGGTTGTAGCCTATTCATTAATACTACAGCTGAGCTGGGTTGTAGCCTATTCATTAAGACTACAGCTGAGCTGTAGGTTGTAGCCTATTCATTAATACTACAGCTGAGCTGGGTTGTAGCCTATTCATTAAGACTACAGCTGAGCTGGGTTGTAGCCTATTCATTAAGACTACAGCTGAGCTGGGTTGTAGCCTATTCATTAAGACTACAGCTGAGCTGGGTTGTAGCCTATTCATTAATACTACAGCTGAGCTGGGTTGTAGCCTATTCATTAAGACTACAGCTGAGCTGGGTTGTAGCCTATTCATTAATACTACAGCTGAGCTGGGTTGTAGCCTATTCATTAAGACTACAGCTGAGCTGGGTTGTAGCCTATTCATTAAGACTACAGCTGAGCTGGGTTGTAGCCTATTCATTAATACTACAGCTGAGCTGGGTTGTAGCCTATTCATTAATACTACAGCTGAGCTGGGTTGTAGCCTATTCATTAAGACTACAGCTGAGCTGGGTTGTAGCCTATTCATTAATACTACAGCTGAGCTGGGTTGTAGCCTATTCATTAAGACTACAGCTGAGCTGGGTTGTAGCCTATTCATTAAGACTACAGCTGAGCTGGGTTGTAGCCTATTCATTAAGACTACAGCTGAGCTGGGTTGTAGCCTATTCATTAATACACTACAGCTGAGCTGGGTTGTAGCCTATTCATTAAGACTACAGCTGAGCTGGGTTGTAGCCTATTCATTAAGACTACAGCTGAGCTGGGTTGTAGCCTATTCATTAAGACTACAGCTGAGCTGGGTTGTAGCCTATTCATTAAGACTACAGCTGAGCTGGGTTGTAGCTTATTCATTAAGACTACAGCTGAGCTGGGTTGTAGCCTATTCATTAAGACTACAGCTGAGCTGGGTTGTAGCCTATTCATTAAGACTACAGCTGAGCTGGGTTGTAGCCTATTCATTAAGACTACAGCTGAGCTGGGTTGTAGCCTATTCATTAAGACTACAGCTGAGCTGGGTTGTAGCCTATTCATTAAGACTACAGCTGAGCTGGGTTGTAGCCTATTCATTAAGACTACAGCTGAGCTAGGTTGTAGCCTATTCATTAAGACTACAGCTGAGCTGGGTTGTAGCCTATCCATTAAGACTACAGCTGAGCTGGGTTGTAGCCTATTCATTAAGACTACAGCTGAGCTGGGTTGTAGCCTATTCATTAAGACTACAGCTGAGCTGGGTTGTAGCCTATTCATTAAGACTACAGCTGAGCTGGGTTGTAGCCTATTCATTAAGACTACAGCTGAGCTAGGTTGTAGCCTATTCATTAAGACTACAGCTGAGCTGGGTTGTAGCCTATTCATTAAGACTACAGCTGAGCTGGGTTGTAGCCTATTCATTAAGACTACAGCTGAGCTGGGTTGTAGCCTATTCATTAAGACTACAGCTGAGCTGGGTTGTAGCCTATCCATTAAGACTACAGCTGAGCTGGGTTGTAGCCTATCCATTAAGACTACAGCTGAGCTGGGTTGTAGCCTATTCATTAATACTACAGCTGAGCTGGGTTGTAGCCTATTCATTAAGACTACAGCTGAGCTGGGTTGTAGCCTATTCATTAAGACTACAGCTGAGCTGGGTTGCAACCTATTCATTAAGACTACAGCTGAGCTGGGTTGTAGCCTATTCCTTAAGACTACAGCTGAGCTGGGTTGTAGCCTATTCATTAACACTACAGCTGAGCTGGGTTGTAGCCTATTCATTAAGACTACAGCTGAGCTGGGTTGTAGCCTATTCCTTAAGACTACAGCTGAGCTGGGTTGTAGCCTATTCATTAAGACTACAGCTGAGCTGGGTTGTGGCCTATTCATTAAGACTACAGCTGAGCTAGGTTGTAGCCTATTCATTAAGACTACAGCTGAGCTGGGTTGTAGCCTATTCATTAAGACTACATCGGAGCTGGGTTGTAGCCTATTCATTAATACTACAGCTGAGCTGGGTTGTAGCCTATTCATTAAGACTACAGCTGAGCTGGGTTGTAGCCTATTCATTAAGACTACAGCTGAGCTGGCCTATTCATTAAGACTACAGTTGTAGCCTATTCATTAAGACTACAGCTGAGCTGGGTTGTAGCCTATTCATTAAGACTACAGCTGAGCTGGGTTGTAACCTATTCATTAAGACTACAGCTGAGCTGGGTTGTAACCTATTCATTAAGACTACAGCTGAGCTGGGTTGTAGCCTATTCATTAAGACTACAGCTTATCGGCCGTGATTGGGAGTCCCACAGGGCGGCGCACAATTGTCCCAGCGTCGTCCGGGGTAGGCCGTCATTGTAAATAATAATTTGCTCTTAACTGACTTGCCTAGTTCACGAAAGGTTAAATCATTTTTTTTTTTTTTTCAATAAAACATAGTTAGCACACCCAACACAGCCTATTTTCAGGTGAATACATTTGAAAAGTGTGTGTGTGTGTGTTCATCCATCAATCATTTGTTTTTAGCCTTCTTGAAAATTCCTTTTGAACAGTGGGGCATTATCGTGTGTCCAGCTACTCACAGTGCTTCATTGGAAAATGGTAACCTGGCAACACATCGCAAATACAAAAAATGTATTCTTAATTTCACGTCCCCTGTGTTGCTAAGGCCCATCCTCTACTCCCTGTTCACCCACGACTGTCGTGGTCCCAGCCACGACTCCAACACCATCATCAAGTTTGCTGACGATACAACGGTGGTAGGCCTCGTCACCGACAACAATGAGACAGCCTACAGGGAGGAGGTCAGAGACCTGGCAGTGTGGTGCCAGGACAACAACCTCTCCCTCATCGTGGACAAGACAAAGGGGCTGATCTGGACTACAGGAAACGGAGGGCCGAGCTGCTACAATCCACATGGACGGGGCTGTAGTGGAGACGGTCGAGAGCTTCAAGTTCCTCGGTGTTCACATCACTAGGGACCCATCATGGTCCAAACACACCAACACAGAGGTGGAAAGGGCATGACAACGTCTCTTCCCCCTCAGGAGGCTGAAAAGATTTGACATGGTCCCTCAGATCCTCTAAAGGTTATACACTTGCACCATTGAGAGCATCTTGACTGCCTGCATCACCACTTGGTATGGCAACTGCACGGCATCCGACCGCAAGGCGCTACAGAGGGAAGTGCGTATGGCCCAGTACATAACTGGGGTCGAGCTCCCTGCCATCCAGGACCTCTATACCAGGCGGTGTCAGAGGAAGGCCCTAAAAATTGTCAGACTCCAGCCACTCTAGTCATAGACTGTTCTCTCTGCTACCGCATGGCAAGCACTACCGGAGCGCCAAGTCTAGGACCAAAAGGCTCCTGAACAGCTTCTACCCCAAAGCTATTGAACAGACTGCTGAACAGTTAATCACATGACTATTATACTGCTGAACAGTTAATCACATGACTATTATACTGCTGAACAGTTAATCACATGACTATTATACTGCTGAACAGTTAATCACATGACTATTATACTGCTGAACAGTTAATCACATGACTATTATACTGCTGAACAGTTAATCACATGACTATTATACTGCTGAACAGTTAATCACATGACTATTATACTGCTGAACAGTTAATCACATGACTATTAGACTGCTGAACAGTTAATCACATGGCTATTAGACTGCTGAACAGTTAATCACATGGCTATTATACTGCTGAACAGTTAATCACATGACTATTATACTGCTGAACAGTTAATCACATGGCTATTAGACTGCTGAACAGTTAATCACATGGCTATTAGACTGCTGAACAGTTAATCACATGGCTATTAGACTGCTGAACAATTAATCACATGACTATTATACTGCTGAACAGTTAATCACATGACTATTATACTGCTGAACAGTTAATCACATGACTATCCTCACTTCAGCTTTTCACTCCCTCCCAGACCCTCATCAGACCCTCACACTGGCTTTCTGCCTCTCACTGTGTCCCACTGTGTGTGTGTATCAGGTGTAACAGAGATGCCAAGCAGACTCTAGAGCTGGACTGGTCTGATAAGTACCAGGCCTACAGTCTGGATGACCAGTGTGGTCGCTACAACAACATGAGTACTGACACTCAGTACCACCCCAACTCAGACAACCTACAGGACCAGTGAGTAGCTGTATAATACACACAGTACCACCCCAACTCAGTACCACCCCAACTCAGACACCACGTTGGTGTGTGTGCGTATTAATAGTGTGTTAACATCTCCCTCCTCTCTCCCAGGCTGTGTAACCGTGATGCGTGGGTGTCTTTCACCCAGGACAACCTGTCTGTGGCTCAGCGGGAGGAGCAGGCCAGCGTGGAGCTCAGGCTGCTGGTGGAGAGGGTCCTACAGGATACGGCTGAGGACCTGAGGGTCCAGTGTTCTAACGTAGACCAGGCCTTCAGCCAGCGCTGTCTGCAGCTCACTGAGGCCAAGACACAGCTACAACTGCATCTCACTCAGGTGTGTTGGGGTGGGGGGGGTTGGTGGAGGTGGTGTGTGTGTGTCGTTTCAATGGCCAAAACTCAACCCTTCCTCTAATTAAACAAAACATACAGAAATGGATGCCTACCCAGCAGGCAAAGGGAATGTTTTCATCTGAAGACCTGAAGGTTTTCATGACATTCAGCGCCTTCAGAAAGTATTCAGACCCCTTCCCCTTTTTACACATTTTGTGACGTTACAGCCTTATTCTAAAATGGATACAATTGTTTTTTTATCCTCCTTAATCTACACACAATAACCCATAATGACATCACAATAACCCATAATGACATCACAATACCCCATAATGACAAAGCGAAAACAGGTCTGATGAAACCAAGATTGAACTCTTTGGCTTGAATGTCTGGAGGAAACCTGGCACCATCCCTACGGTGAAGCATGGTGGTGGCAGCATCATGCTGTGGGGATGTTTTTCAGGGGCAGGCGCAATAGTATAGTCAGGATCGAGGCAAAGATGAATGGAGCGATCCTTGATGAAAACCTGCTCCAGAGTGCTCAGGATCTCAGACGGGGACAAAGGTTCAGCTTCCAACAGAATAATAACCCTAAGCACACAGCCAAGACAACACAAGAGTGTCTTCAGGACAAGTCTCTGAATGTCCTTGAGTGGCCCAGCCAGAGTCCGGACTTGAACCTGATCGAACATCTCTGGAGAGACCTGAAAATATCTGTGCAGTGACACTCCCCATCCAACCTGACAGACCTTGAGAGGATCTGCAGAGAAGAATGGGAGAAACTCCCCAAATACAGATGTGCCAAGCTTGTAGTCTCATATCCAAGAAGACTCCAGGCTGTAATTGCTGCCAAAGCTTCTTCAACAAAATACTGAGTGAAGGGTCTGAATACTTATATAAATGGGATATTTTTTTTTTCTTCTTCGTATACATTTGCAAAAAAAAAAAAAAAAATGAATAATCTGTTTTTGCTTTGTCATTATAGGGTATTGTGATATCATTATGGGGTATTGTGATGTCATTATGGGGTATTGTGATGTCATTATTGGGCATTGTGATATCATTATTGGGTATTGTGATGTCATTATTGGGTATTGTGATGCCATTATTGGGTATTGTGATGCCATTATTGGGTATTGTGATGTCATTATGGGGTATTGTGATGTCATTATGGGGTATTGTGTGTACATTGATGAGGGTTTATTTGTATTTAATCTATTTTAGAATAAGGCTGTAACGTAACAAAATGTGGAAGAAGTCAAGGGGTCTGAATACTTTCTGAATACACTGTATTTATCCACCCCCCTAAGGGGTATCCAGCTGAGGCTGGAATGCAGAGAATGCTGCACCTGAACTCAACACTGTGTGTGTGTTGTGTGTGTGTGTGTGTGTGTGTGTGTGTAGATCCTGGATCAGATCGGGGCCCAGGAGAGGAACATTGTGTCTCTTCAGCAGGCTCTGTATGATAAAGAGGCCCCTCTGAGAGTGGCTCAGTCCCGGCTGCACCAACGCTCACACAGACCCCACATGGAGCTCTGTAGGGACAACCCACAATTCAGGTACACACACAAACAGACAGAAGCACACACAGAGATGCAAGCCAGTAAGCACTCACACGGATGTACACACAAACACACACCCAAACCTATCTGTCTATCGCACTCTCTCTCCCATCTTTCACAAACACCTACACTGGTATGACAAGCTCCTCTCCTTCCCCTCTCTCTCTCTCTCTCTCTCTCTCTCTCTCTCTCTCTTTCGGTCTCTCTTCCCGTCCCTCTATCCTCTCTGTCGCTCTCTTTCTCTCTCTCCTTCTTGTCCCCCCCCCTTTCTATCTCTCCTCCCTCTTTCCCCTCTCTCTCTCTCTCTCTCTCTCTCTCTCTCTTTCGGTCTCTCTTCCCGTCCCTCTATCCTCTCTGTCGCTCTCTTTCTCTCTCCTTGTGCTCCCCCCCTCCTTTCTATCTCTCCTCCCTCTTTCCCCTCTCTCTCTCTCTCTGTCTCCAGCCTGGTGGGCGAGGCAGGTCAGATCTCCCAGACCATGTCATCCCTGCAGCAGCAGCTGTCTGCAGCGCGGAGCTCCCTGTCCCACCTGGAGGAGTCCCGCATGGTGCTGGAGAAGGACATCGGCTGTAAGACCCACAGCCTGCTCATCGACAGGGACAAGTGCATGTCCCACCGCACCCGCTACCCCACCATCATAGTCCTGTCTGGGTACTGAAGAGAGAGAGAGACAGGGGGATATGGGGACGTGTGTGTGTGTGTGTGTGTGTGTGTGTGTGTGTGTGTGTGTGTGTGTGTGTGTGTGTGTGTGTGTGTGTGTGTGTGTGTGTGTGTGTGTGTGATCAAGTCTGTATTAGTGACTAGTGCAACATTGTGTGCATTTGCTTGGTGTTTCCAGTTGTGTTGTGTCAATCAATAAAGGCTTGTCTGTCACAGCTGACTGATCACTAGACACTCGTCTAAGAGTGTACACTAAAGCAGTAAGATACTCCCTTCCCTCTGCCCTCGATCACTCCCCTTCATGTGTCTGACACAACTGGTAGATGTAACCCAGGGCAACCCAAACTTCTTCCTACAGATCAACGGTCCTGTAGGTTTTACACTCCAACCCTGTTCCTACAGATCAACGGTCCTGTAGGTTTACACTCTAACCTTAATACAGTACCATACAGTACCTGATTCAGCTAGTTCAGGTCTTGGTGAGAAGCTAATTAGTAGAATCAGGTGTGCTAGATTAGGGTTGGACTGAAAACCAACAGGAAGAGGTTTGGACTGAAAACCTACAGGATGGTAGATCCCCAGGAAGAGGTTTGGACTGAAAACCTACAGGATGGTAGATCCCCAGGAAGAGAGTTGGACTGAAAACCGACAGGATGGATTGATCCACAGGAAGAGGGTTGGACTGAAAACCTACAGGATGGTAGATCCCCAGGAAGAGGGTTGGACTGAAAACATACAGGATGGTAGATCCCCAGGAAGAGGGTTGGACTGAAAACCTACAGGATGGTAGATCCCCAGGAAGAGGGTTGGACTGAAAACCTACAGGATGGTAGATCCCCAAGAAGAGAGTTGGACTGAAAACATACAGGATGGTAGATCCCCAGGAAGAGAGTTGGGCAGCCCTGGTCTAATTTCTGCCATCTTGCTTTCACACATCCAGTCCTATCAGATCTGTGAATGAGGACAGAGGGGAGGGAACCTCTTCCTGGGCCTGTATCCCAACTGGCACAATATTCCCATAAGGCTCTGGTCTAAAGAAGTGCACTATATAGGGAATAGGGCTCTGGTCTAAAGAAGTGCACCATATAGGGCTCTGGTCTAAAGAAGTGCACTATATAGGGAATAGGGCTCTGGTCTAAAGTAGTGCACTATATAGGGAATAGGGCTCTGGTTAAAAGAAGTGCAGTATATAGGGAATAGGGCTCTGGTTAAAAGAAGTGCACTAAATAGGGAATAGGGCTCTGGTTAAAAGAAGTGCACTATATAGGGAATAGGGCTCTGGTTAAAAGAAGTGCACTATATAGGGAATAGGGTGCAATTTGGTGTAACCGCTACATTAAATGTGAAATGAAGGGAAACTGAAAGAAAGCGTATGCATGTATTCCTAGGTAAAGAACAACAATACATTGAATGTGTAAGACCCCTTGTTGAAATTCTGTTGATTGGTCCAAACAACCACTGTCACTTTAAGTATTCGGTCATGGTATTAGGAAGGGGAGAGCAAAATGGCCGCTGTGTGAGAAACAATGAATGAAACTATTTTTTGAACACTTTGAAAGTGAAGCAGTTTAGTAATCGTGCCGTAGTACCTAACTCTGGTTCTAAGTGGTTTTCCCCTGAACTCGTCAGTTGGTCTTACCCAAATCAAATCAAACTTTATTTTTCATATGTGCCGAATATAACAAGAGTAGACTTTACCGTGAAATGCTGACTTTACAAGCCCTTAACCAACAGTGCCGTTCTAGAAGAATAAAATATTTACCAATTAGGCTAAAATAAAAAGTAACACAATAAGAATAACAATAACGAGGCTATATACAGGGGGCACCGGTACCGAGTCAGTGTGCAGGGGTACAGGCTAGTTGAAGTAATCTGTACATGTAGGTGGGGGTGAAGTAACTATGCATACATAATTAACAGTGAGTAGCAGCAGTGTACGAAAGGGAGGGGGGGTCAATGTAAATTGTCCGGCTGCGATTTTATGAATTGTTCAGCAGTCTAATGGCTCGGGGGTAGAAGCTGTTGAGGAGCCTTTTGGTCCTAGACTTGGTGCTCCGGTACCGCTTGCTGTGTGGTAGCAGAGAAAACAGTCTATAACTTGGGTGACTGGAGTCTCTGACAATTTTATGGGCTTTCCTCTGACACCGCCTATTATCTAGGTCCTGGATGGCAGGAAGCTTGGCCCCAGTGATGTACTGGTCCATACGCACTACCCTCTGTAAGCCTTATGGTCAGATGCCGAGCAGTTGCCATACCAACCAATGCTCTCGATGGTGCAGCTGTAGAACGTTTTGAGGATCTGGGGACCCATGGCAAGTCTTTTCAGTCTCCAGAGGGGGAAAAGGTGTTGTCCTGCCCTCTTCACAACTGTCTTGGTGTGTTTGGACTATGGTGCTTGGTGATGTGGACACCAATGAACTAGAAACTCTCAACCCGCTCCACTACAGCCCCATTGATGTTAATGGGGGCCTGTTCAGCCCACCTTTTCCTGTAGTCCACAATCAGCTCCTTTGTCTTGCTCACATTGAGGGAGAGGTGGTTGTCCTGGCACCATAAGGTCTCTGACCTCCTCCTTATAGGCAGTTTCATTGTTGTCGGTGATCAGGCCCACCACTTTTGTGTCGTCAGCAAACTTAATGATGGTGTTGGAGTCGTGTTTGGCCACGCGGTCGTGGGTGAACAGGGAATACAGGAGAGGAATAACTTTGGTTTAAAGTAGTCTACCCCTGAACTAGTCAGTTGGTCTGACCCAGTACCTAACTCTGGTCCTAAGTTGTCTACCCCTGAACTAGCCAGTTGGTCTGACCCAGTACCTAACTCTGGTCCTAAGTAGTCTACCCTGAACTAGCCAGTTGGTCTGACCCAGTACCTAACTCTGGTCCTAAGTAGTCTACCCTGAACTAGCCAGTTGGTCTGACCCAGTACCTAACTCTGGTCCTAAGTTGTCTACCCTGAACTAGCCAGTTGGTCTGACCCAGTACCTAACTCTGACCACATGACAGCAGTAGAGAACTATGAATTCAACAGAGACCATCAGAGAGTGTGTGTGTGTGTGTGTGTGTGTGCTTCCATCTCACAATAACAAGCTGAGAAAATACTATGCAAATCATCAGACATCCGCTGATGACCACTGACACCCTCATGTAGACCTCATCTAAGACAATATGATGTGTTAGGATGGATGTCGTGTGTGTGTGTGTGTGTGTGTGTGTGTCAAAAGACGACAATGCCCAGATGTTTTTAATCTGTGTGTACTGTTTCTGTCAGTGAGGAAATTAACTTCCTCTCCCTCTCTCTCCTGCCTCCTCTTTTCTCCCCCTCTCTCCTACCTCCCCTTTCTGCCTCCCCTCTCTCCTGCCTCCACTTTTCTCCCCCTCTCTCCTGCCTCCTCTTTTCTCCCCCTCTCCTGCCTCCTCTTTTCTCCCCCTCTCCTGCCTCCTCTTTTCTCCCCCTCTCCTGCCTCCTCTTTTCTCCCCCTCTCTCCTGCCTCCTCTTTTCTCCCCCTCTCTCCTGCCTCCTCTTTTCTCCCTCTCTCCTGCCTCCTCTTTTCTCCCCCTCTCTCCTGCCTCCTCTTTTCTCCCTCTCTCTCCTGCCTCCTCTTTTCTCCCCCTCTCTCCTGCCTCCTCTTTTCTCCCCCTCTCTCCTGCCTCCTCTTTTCTCCCCCTCTCTCCTGCCTCCTCTTTTCTCCCTCTCTCTCCTGCCTCCTCTTTTCTCCCCCTCTCTCCTGCCTCCTCTTTTCTCCCTCTCTCTCCTGCCTCCTCTTTTCTCCCTCTCTCTCCTGCCTCTCTCTCCTCTCCTCCTCCTCTTTCTCCCTCTCTCTCCTGCCTCCTCTTTTCTCCCTCTCTCTCCCTCTCTCTCCTGCCTCTCCTCATTTATTACACCTCTTCCCCTCCCCCTCTCCTGCCTCTCCTCTCCCCTCCCTCCTCCCTCCTCACAGATCTTTCCCTGTCTATCATCCTTGATTCTCTTTCTGTTGTGGCTGTTGTGTGTGTTTATGTGTAGGTACGCGCTTGTGTCTGCCTCGGCAGATTTCCTCCTTTTCCCCAGAAGAGGTGTAGCAAAGATCGGACCAATACGCAGCTTGGTAAGTGTCAAAGGTTTTTAACTAAAAAAAATAATAAACATGAACACATATACAAAATAACAACGTGAACTGGCAACGAAACAGTCCCGTGTGGCACAAACACAGACACAGGAAACAATCACCCACAAAATACCCAAAGAACATGGCTGCCTAAATATGGTTCCCAATCAGAGACAACGATAAACACCTGCCTCTGATTGAGAACCAATCTAGGCAACCATAGACTTACATAAACACCTAGAATGAACACAACCCCATAAATCTACAAAAAACCCTAGACAGTACAAACACCGTAGATGAGACAAAAACCATACATCACCCATGTCACACCCTGGCCTAACCAAAATAATAAAGAAAACAAAGAAACTAAGGCCAGGGCATGACACCTAAACCCATAGGGGAGTGTCTGACAGCCTCTCAGATGAGTGAGTTATAAATATCTGGGAGAGAGAATGGGAAGAGGGAGGGGAGAGAGAATGGAGGGCAGTGTGTGTGTGTGTGTGTGTGTGTGCGTGTGCGTGTGTGTGTGTGACTTGAGTTTAAAGGTTTCTCTGTAAGTTAAAGATTAGCATGACTTTGTGCATATCTGATGTATAAATGTAATGTTGGAAAGCTAACACAAACACAGTGACAGTAGCAGAATATCTGAGGAGATATGAGTCTGTTCTGATACAGAATATCTGAGGAGATATGAGTCTGTTCTGATACAGAATATCTGAGGAGATATGAGTCTGTTCTGATACAGAATATCTGAGGAGATATGAGTCCGTTCTGATACAGAATATCTGAGGAGATATGAGTCTGTTCTGATACAGAATATCTGAGGAGATATGAGTCTGTTCTGATTCAGAATATCTGAGGAGATATGAGTCTGTTCTGATACAGAATATCTGAGGAGATATGAGTCCGTTCTGATACAGAATATCTGAGAGAATATCTGAGGAGATATGAGTCCGTTCTGATACAGAATATCTGAGGAGATATGAGTCCGTTCTGATACAGAATATCTGAGGAGATATGAGTCTGTTCTGATACAGAATATCTGAGGAGATATGAGTCCGTTCTGATACAGAATATCTGAGGAGATATGAGTCTGTTCTGATTCAGAATATCTGAGGAGATATGAGTCCGTTCTGATACAGAATATCTGAGGAGATATGAGTCCGTTCTGATACACAACCCTGGCAGGTCCTCTGCTACAGTTCAACTACTTTTCAGGGTCTGTATTCACCAAGCGTCTCAGACTAGGACTGCTGATCTAGGATCAGTTTAGGCTTTTAGATCATAAAGAATGAGATGACATTGACCAATGACATTGACCAATGAGTACGGGTCCATGTCATCAGGTTCTTGATACTCGGCTGGATTCCTGTCTCAGTGGGCCTGTCCTAGATGCCATCTCCTATCTCAGTGGGCCTGTCCTAGATGCCGTCTCCTGTCTCAGTGGGCCTGTCCTAGATGCCGTCTCCTGTCTCAGTGGGCCTGTCCTAGATGCCGTCTCCTGTCTCAGTGGGCCTGTCCTAGATGCCGTCTCCTGTCTCAGTGGGCCTGTCCTAGATGCCGTCTCCTGTCTCAGTGGGCCTGTCCTAGATGCCGTCTCCTGTCTCAGTGGGCCTATCCTAGATGCCGTCTCCTGTCTCAGTGGGCCTGTCCTAGATGCCGTCTCCTGTCTCAGTGGGCCTGTCCTAGATGCCGTCTCCTGTCTCAGTGGGCCTGTCCTAGATGCCGTCTCCTGTCTCAGTGGGCCTGTCCTAGATGCCGTCTCCTGTCTCAGTGGGCCTGTCCTAGATGCCGTCTCCTGCCATTGTGCCCTTGAGCACTTTTAGATAAGAACATCTCAACAAAATAAAAAACACGTTGCTGTCCGACTCCACTCTCTCCCTGTTGAACAGTCACTCTCTCCATCTCTCCCTGTTGAACAGTCACTCTCTCCATCTCTCCCTGTTGAACAGTCACTCTCTCCATCTCTCCCTGTTGAACAGTCACTCTCTCCATCTCTCCCTGTTGAACAATCACTCTCTCCATCTCTCCCTGTTGAACAGTCACTCTCTCCATCTCTCCCTGTTGAACAGTCACTCTCTCCATCTCTCCCTGTTGAACAGTCACTCTCTCCATCTCTCCCTGTTGAACAGTCACTCTCTCCATCTCTCCCTGTTGCCAACTTGTTATTAAAGATGAAGAACAGTCACTCTCTCCATCTCTCCCTGTTGCCAACTTGTTATTAAAGATGAAGAACAGTCATTCTCTCCATCTCTCCCTGTTGCCAACTTGTCATCAAAGATGAAGAACAGTCACTCTCTCCATCTCTCCCTGTTGCCAACTTGTCATCAAAGATGAAGAACAGTCACTCTCTCCATCTCTCCCTGTTGCCAACTTGTTATTAAAGATGAAGAACAGTCACTCTCTCCATCTCTCCCTGTTGCCAACTTGTTATTAAAGATGAAGAACAGTCACTCTCTCCATCTCTCCCTGTTGCCAACTTGTTATTAAAGATGAAGAACAGTCACTCTCTCCATCTCTCCCTGTTGCCAACTTGTCATCAAAGATGAAGAACAGTTTTGTAAGAGAGGCCTTCGTTCTCTCAGAGAAGAATGGAAGCGCTGTACTGTATCCTCTCAGGGTTCTGTGCTCCAATCAGATTGTACGCAAATCAAATATCCGTTTGGAGATGAACATCCATTTAAAAGAGATCTAAGCGTCTTTGTGTGACGGCTTCTGAGAAAAGAAAGATATCTGTCTGTATTTTGAACTCTGTCCCTGATCCAGGGCAACACTCACTCTCTCCTCGGTGGGCAAACGGACGACATTCTCTCGCCTCCCGGCGGCATGCGTTCATGGTTTTATAATCAAACCCGGAATGAAAGGCGAGCAGCGCGGAACCTTTTGTCCTCTCAGCAGACGGCCGCTGTATATTAAATTACAACATGAGATGGAGGCAGATGGGGGGAGAGAAAGAGAGGGGGATGGATTAGAATAAATTATCAAATGAGAGAGATATTAGGAAGGATTGACAGAGAGAAAGAGAGAGAGAGATTAGGAAGGATTGACAGAGAGAGAGAGATCAGGAAGGATTGACAGGGAGAGAGAGAGAGAGATTAGGAATGATTGACAGAGAGAGAGAGAGAGAGAGCGATTAGGAATGATTGAGAGAGCGAGAGAGAGAGAGAGAGAGAGAGAGAGGGAGAGATTAGGAATGATTGACAGAGCGAGAGAGAGAGAGAGAGAGAGGGATTAGGAATGATTGACAGAGAGAGAGAGAGAGATTAGGAATGATTGACAGAGAGAGAGAGAGAGATTAGGAATGATTGACAGAGAGAGAGAGAGATTAGGAATGATTGACAGAGCGAGAGAGAGGGCGAGATTAGGAATGATTGACAGAGCGAGAGAGAGAGAGAGAGGGATTAGGAATGATTGACAGAGAGAGAGAGAGATTAGGAATGATTGACAGAGAGAGAGAGAGATTAGGAATGATTGACAGAGAGAGAGAGAGATTAGGAATGATTGACAGAGAGAGAGAGAGAGAGAGAGAGATTAGAAATGATTGACAGAGAGAGAGAGAGATTAGGAATGATTGACAGAGCGAGAGAGAGGGAGAGATTAGGAATGATTGACAGAGCGAGAGAAAGAGAGAGAGGGATTAGGAATGATTGACAGAGCGAGAAAGAGAGAGATTAGGAATGATTGACAGAGAGAGAGAGAGGGAGAGATTAGGAATGATTGACAGAGAGAGAGATTAGGAATGATTGACAGAGCGAGAGAGAGGGAGACTGAGCGATCAATTGAATTAACAGCAAAATAAAATAATCAGAATTAAAAGACTGAGAGAAAGAGGGGAGAGAGAGAAATAAATAGGTTGAGAGAGATAGAGGGAGGCAAAGAGAGAGCAGGTGATGAAAAGGAAGGACATATCTGTCTAATAATAATGTATCTGATGAGTGATGGTTTGAAGGACACACACACACACACACACACACACACACACACACACCTGTTAGATTGTGTATCATTAGTTACAGTCAGATACCATTAAAGACCTATATAGCCAGTTCCATATGAAATCACTCTAAACCTCGTTCAACTGAATCTTTCTGGGATTGTCTCTCTCTCTCTCTCTCTCTCTCTCTTCGGAGTGCATGCTGGGAGTGCATGCTGGGAGTGAGTCGTCAAGCAGGGGTGATTGTGAGAGCGAATGGCATTTCTTTTTCACTCTATCGGGTTTTTGTATGTATATATATATATATATTGATTAGTTTAGTTGTTTTAAGGGTATCTTGTTTAAACTATCACTAAGCACGTATTAGGGGTGGTGGGATCTTTGAGGTTGGTTTTTCGCTAGGGCACAACCAGCGGGTGGGGCTGGTTGCTATGGCCACTCGTGAAAATGGAGAGTTTGAAAAACTTAGTCGGAGGCATGGAGTAAAGATTCCTGCTGCGACAGGGTGTTCAGTGGAAGAATGTAGCTTGGCTGTGGGTGCTATCATTGGGTATGATAGCATCAAATCAGCCTCAAGGATGAATAGCGCTGTAGTGATATTCTTAGATTCAATTGAAAAGGTGAATAAAATAGTTGAGAGGGGTGTTGTGTTGCGGGAGACACAGACGCCGGTATTTCCGCTTATGAATCCAGCGAAGAAAGTCATGCTTTCTAACGTGTTATCTCGCCATGGTCAAATAGTATCTACAATAAAGAAGGTTCCTTTTGGATGCAAATCTCCGTTGTTGAAACATGTCGTGTCTCATAGGAGACAAGTGCATATGATTTTAAAAAAGGAAGGAGATGAACTGAATTTAGCGTTTAGCTTTAAGATTGATGGATTTGATTATGTCTTCTATGCATCTACTGAATCAATGAAATGCTTTGGATGTGGAAGAGAGGGGCATTTGGTGCGTAGTTGTCCCGAGAATGAGCGCGCTGAGCCTGGTAGTAGTTTTGGTGCGAGTACAACTAACGCACCACCGCGAAGGGATGAACATAATAAGGGTACAGGAGAATTGAGAAGGTGGGCAGATGTGGTTGGAAAAGCAGGAGAGGAAGGCAGTGTGGATACGGGGGCAATTGTGGTAGATCAGAACAAAGAGGGAGGGGAAACAGTAGGTGAGATTGCGACTGCCGTCGCTGAGGTGGTGCTGGAAAATGAAATTGGAGGTCAAGAGGAGACTACTGTTATGGTACTGTAATAATGACAGTAGATGTTATGTTTAGTTATGGTACAGTTATAATGACAGTAGATGTTATGGTACAGTAATAATGACAGTAGATGTTATGTTTAGTTATGATACAGTAATAATGACAGTAGATGTTATGTTTAGTTATGGTACTGTAATAATGACAGTAGATGTTATGTTTAGTTATGGTGACAGTAGATTTTAATAATGACAGTTATAATGATAGATTTATGTTTAGTTATGGTACAGTTATAATGACAGTTGATGTTATGTTTAGTTATGATGTTAGTAGATGTTATGTTTATTTATGGTACAGTAATAATGACAATAGATGTTGATGTTATGTTGATACTGTAATAATATGATACTGTAATAATGACAGTAGATGTTATGTTTAGTTATGGTACAGTAATAATGACAGTAGATGTTATGGTACTGTAATAATGACAGTAGATGTTATGTTTAGTTATGATACAGTAATAATGACAGTAGATGTTATGGTACTGTAATAATGACAGTAGATGTTATGTTTAGTTATAGATGTTATGTTTAGTTATGGTACAGTTATAATGACAGTAGATGTTATGTTTAGTTATCATACAGTAATGATGACATTAGATGTTATGTTTAGTTATGGTACAGTTATAATGACAGTAGATGTTATGGTACTGTAATAATGACAGTAGATGTTATGTTTAGTTATGATACAGTAATAATGACAGTAGATGTTATGTTTAGTTATGGTACAGTAATAATGACAGTAGATGTTATGTTTAGTTATGGTACAGTTATAATGACAGTAGATGTTATGGTACAGTAATGATGACAGTTGATGTTATGTTTAGTTATGATACAGTAATAATGACAGTAGATGTTATGATACAGTTATAATGACAGTAGATGTTATGATACAGTAATAATGACAGTAGATGTTATGTTTAGTTATGGTACAGTTATAATGACAGTAGATGTTATGTTTAGTTATGGTACAGTTATAATGACAGTAGATGTTATGTTTAGTTATGGTACTGTAATAATGACAGTAGATGTTATGTTTAGTTATGGTACAGTTATAATGACAGTAGATGTTATGTTTAGTTATGGTACAGTAATAATGACAGTAGATGTTATGTTTAGTTATGGTACAGTTATAATGACAGTATATGTTATGTTTAGTTATGGTACAGTTATAATGGATATGAGCTTCAGTGATTTCAGTGTAAAATTAGCCGTTTGTACAATTACCATGGTGATGTGAACATTTGGGCTTAAAACCCTCAGTTAATGATGCTATCTGTCATTTACCATTACGGTTTATGGCTTAGTATCACCTCATATTCTGCTATATCTGTGCTGAGTGCAGTCGAACCTCTCCTCTAGAATATGGTAGTAACATAATTATTGTCTCCGTCGACAATGTTAATATCGTCCTATACAGATGTAGGGTCTTAATTGTGATCACCCTGTTGCAGGACAACATTGCTGCAGCAGGGTGATTTAAAACTTGTAGTGTATTTGAGGTTTAAAAAGGCTTATGAAGTTTGTCATTTCCACTTAGAAAAAGTGTAGCAACCCCTACAAAAATGTCCATTCATGATAATCCACATAATAATTCACAATGCCTGCTGCAGGATTATTTTCCTGTTTTAGCAAACTGGCTCAAATTAAGATCCTACACCTACACATTTCATCATAAAAAGCTAATGATACATTAATCATGTGTTTCCATTGATCCATTCCATTTTTCATTCCAATGACAGAAAGGGAGAGAGAGAGATTCATAACTGTATAAATCTGCATGTACAATCTCTCCTGCCCTCACTCGCTTCTCCAATCCCTATCTCTACCTCCCTTCTTCTGCCCTCCCTAAATCTCACTCTCTTCTTCCCCCCCCCCCCCACTCCCTCTCTCAGCTTGCAGCATCATTTTGAGACTGTATTTTCATTTGGCACAGGTCTGAAGTTGGGATAATGGTTGTACAATATTTAAGAGGGAGCAGTGTGTGTGTGTGTGTGTGTGTGTGTGTGTGTGTGTGTGTGTGTGTGTGTGTGTGTGTGTGTGTGTGTGTGTGTTTGTGAGTGAAAGGTTGTAACTCCTCTAAGAGGGGCCACATTTTATGAGATCCTCACTAATTAAAGATTCCAATTTAACTCAGAAATGTGTCTTAATCATTGTCAGGTTCATGTGTGAACACGAATGGGTAGGAGAATGGTACCTGGAATGTTCTAGAGTGCAGAAATAACACCAACATCCAGCATGTCACTAGATTGTTCTAGAGTGCAGAAATAACACCAACATCCAGCATCTCACTAGATTGTTCTAGAGTGCAGAAATAACACCAACAATGGAAAAGGAAGCGGATGTTTTCAAAATACCGAGGAGTAAAAGGAAGAATGTAAGGGGTGGTGAAGGGTCTAATTCTAAGAGAAAGTAGAGTTTGATAAATCAATTGAAGATGAACAAGGTGTAGAGATAGTGGAGTATTCTTCTGGGGAGGATAGTGAGAGTGAGTCATCTGACGCGTCACAACAATATAGTGAGATAAATGGGGTGGAAGGGAGGTATGGGATCGAGAGGATACGTCAAATTTTGAAGTTGACAAAAGGGAAGAAATATATGCAGGATTACAATGTAACTGATTTTTTCCCTGAACGTGAATTGTTTATTGAATCAGCAAAGTTTCTGATGTCAAAAATTACAGGGGGAAGTTTGAAAAGCCCTGAAATTGCTAGACTCAAGAAAGTAGTCACAAGAGTGATTAAGTGATGTAAATTCTAAAGAAAATGAAAGAGTTCAGTTGCAGTTTTAACTCTGTAAAGAGATGTGGTGGCTGGATCTTCCTCTGTATATATATTTTTTTTATCTATGAGCAGTTTTAAGATCTCTTCTTTAAACGTAAATGGGGCAAGAGATGTTAAAAAAGAGCCATGATGTATGAGTTAATTAGGGGAAAGGGAAGTGACATAATTTTTCTACAAGAAACGCATAGTAATTTGGAAAATGAAGTTATGTGGCAACAGGAGTGGGGGGACAGTGGTGTGTAGTCATAAAAACTCAAAAAGTGGGGGTGTGGTTATCTTGTTCTCAAAAGGGTTTTTGCCTTTGTCATATGAGGTTGAAGAGGTAGTTGAGGGGAGGTTATTAAAAGTTAGAGCAAGGTATGAAAACATCACTATGTGTCTGATAAATGTATATGCCCCAGTGGTGACAGTTGAGAGGGTATGTTTTTTAGAGACACTATCAAATACCATTGAGAAATGTAACAAAGAAGATGATTTGTTTATTGCTGGGGATTTTAACTGCACAGTTAGTGATTTAGATATTTAGATAGAGATAGAACCTCATATAGCCTCAAGGATGTTTTTAAAACGCCTCATTGTAACAAATGAATTGTGTGATATTTGGCGGAGTCAACATGGAGGAACAAGGCAGTACACCTGGGCGCATGTGAGAGAGAACATCATCTCTATGGCCAGGTTAGATAGGTTTTATGTTTTTGAGCATCAATCTCAGGTCTGTAACTCCAGTGGGATTTTCTGATCATTGTTTTAATAACAGAGGTGGTGTTCATTAACGATGTAAAACCCAAAAGCGCATACTGGCATTTTAATATAACTTTATTGAGTGATGCTCACTTCAGGAACTGTTTCAGTTTTTTTGGGGAGAGGTGGAGATCTCAAAAGGCCAGTTTTGTATTCATTCAACAGTGGTGGGATATAGGGAAAATCCAGATTCAACAATTTTGTAATCAATACACGAGGAATGTCACCAAAGATATCACCAGATCAATGAAAGCCCTAGAGATTGAAATAGTGGAACTCATGACGTTGGTTGAGACCACAGGAGATCGAGGACATACTCAGGCCCTCAAGAGGAGAAAAACTGCATTGGAAGACCTGCTGGGTATCAGAGCACAGGGGGCACTGGTGAGAAGTAAATTTCAGGGAATATCTGAAATGGATGCCTCATCCAAATTTTTCTTTGGTTTAGAGAAAAAGAATGGACAAAGAAAAATTATTCATTGTCTCAAATCAGCTGTTGGACAAGAGCTCACTAGCCCTAGTGAAATTAGAAAGAGGGCAGTAGAGTTCTATGCTGAGCTCTACAAGTGTGAGTACAAAGAGGACAAAACAGTGACACAGCAGTTCTTTGATGGGCTCCCAAAGGTGGCTACAGAAGCTCAGGTTGAGCTTGAGCAACCATTGTCTTTGCAGGATTTATACACTGCGTTAAAAGGCATGGAAAATGGAAGGGCACCAGGCATTGATGGGCTTCCCGTTGACTTTTTTAAGTCTTTTTGGGCTATGTTGGGAGAGGATTGGTTAGAAGTAGCTAATGATAGTTTAACCGGAGGGTTACTACCAATAAGCTGCAGAAGGGCTGTCCTCACCCTACTGCCCAAAAAAGGGTGACCCAAGGGAGGTGAAGAACTGGAGGCCGGTGGCTTTATTGTGCACTGATTATAAGATATTGTCAAAAGCTTTGTCCAACAGGCTGAGGGAGGTGATGGGGCAAATCATACATACGGATCAGTCCTACTGTGTTCCTGGCAGGCAGATAGGGGACAACATTTCTCTGATTCGTGATTTTTTGGACGTCTCTAGGGCTATTGGGTTGGATGCTGGTCTAATTTCAATTGATCAGGAAAAGGCATTTGACCGAGTTGAACATCAATATTTATGGCACACGTTTGAGGCGTTTGGGTTCAGCTCTGGTTTTATTGCCATGATAAAGGTGATATATGGTGACATTGAAAGTGTATTGAAAGTTAACGGTGGTTTGAGTGCTCCTTTTAAAGTGTGTAGAGGTATTAGGCAGGGATGTTCTATGTCAGGGATGTTATATGCCATTGCTATAGAGCCACTACTAAATAGCATTAGAAGTCGCATTGCAGGGGTGTGCATTTCAGAGGATATTCCTCCTATTCGTCTCTCAGCCTATGCTGATGATGTAGTTGTGCTAGTGAAAAATCAAGCGGAGGTGGATAGCTTGAGTCTAATGGTTGATCGTTTTAGGGGAATATCCTCTGCAAAGGTAAATTGGGAAAAGAGTTGTGCGTTACAGATTGGAGAATGGTCTGGAGGGATCATGGCTTTGCCAGGGGGGCTAGAATGGTGTAAGGGAGGTTTTAAGTATCTTGGAGTGTACCTAGGAGATGAGGGACTATGGAAAAAAATTGGAGTGGGGTGGTTGAAATGGTGGAAGGGAGGATGAGGAGATGGCGTTGGTTATTATCTCGTATGTCATATAGGGGGCGCACTATTATAGTTAACAATGTGATTGCATCTGCACTGTGGCATCGGTTGTCAGTTTTAGAACCACCATCTGGCCTTCTGGCTAAGATACAGGCAATTATTGTGGATTTCTTTTGGGATAAATATCACTGGGTTCCACAAAGTGTTTTGTATTTGTCAAAAGAAGAGGGGGGACAAGGTCTTGTACATCTTGCTAGTAGGGCTGCTGCTTTCCGGTTTCAGTTTATTCAAAGGTTGCTTTATGGACCGGAAAATGTGGTGTGGAGAGGGGTGGCAGGTCTTATATTACAACGGGTTGGAGGATTAGGTTTAAAGAAGGCTTTATTTCTGGTTGATAGTAGCCAGATTTCTAGGGAGGAGTACCTCCGTTTTACAGAGGACTTCTCAGAGTGTGGAGCATAATGAAGGTGTCCAGACGAACTTCAGCGGAGTCAGTGCATTGGCTGTTGGAGGAACCTCTGGTGTATGGGGCAAGACTGGATTGTACAACTGCAGGTGTTCCACATTTCTCCAAGATTCTGGTGAAGGGAAAATCATCACCTTAAGACAGTTAATGGCCATGGCTGGGCCCGCCTTAATGGATGGAAGACGGGTGGCAGAACATTTGGGGATGAGGTCGGAAAGGATTGTCGGACAAATGCTGGGGAGCTGTAGGAAGGCTCTGTCAGCGGAAGAATGGGGTATGCTTAGTAGTCACAAGAAGAAGGTACAAGATGAAGACGTCTCATTTCCAAGACTAGGGATTACACCAAATATCCCAGAGTCAGAAAGAAAGGCGTTATTGCTGGATTTGAGAGGGTTGGAGGAGGTGGGTTTGGATGAGGTGAATGGGAAGGACTTGTATAGGGGGTGTATCAAGGTGTTGAATAAAGATAAATTGAAAAATAGAAAAGACACTCCATGGAGGGTAAAATTGGGCATTGATGATAGGGTAAAGCCAGCATGGAGAGCACTGTACAAACCACCGTTACAAAAGGGTACTGGTGATATGCAATGGAGGGTTTTACATGGCATCATTGCAGTTAATGCTTTTGTATCTGTTATTAATTCAGATGTTAGAGATGGATGTCCTTTTTGTAATATAAGATAAACCATTTTTCACTGTTTTATGGAGTGTGAGAGGATAAAACCTCTATTGGAAATGCTGGAATCTTTGTTTAAAGCTGTAGGGGAATTTTTCAATAACACTGTTAAGCTAAGATGTCAATTTTTCTGAGTAGAAAACATAAGATAGAAACGGGATATGGGAAGGATGTAAGATGTGTTTTTAAAGGATTAGTGAAAGCAAGAATAAAAGTAGATTTTGAGTTCTTTTCAGCTGTAAAAGATCTCCTATTATTTGAGAAGTGGGCATATGAAAGAGCGCTTTGTTTTGTAGAGGAGGGGAATTTATTTTTTGCTGATGAAATAAGTTGAATGTATATGTTATGTATTTATTTTTGTTTAGGAATTACATTTGTTGTTTCATATCTGAAAAGGCAGTGTGTCATTTTTTTATGTTAACACTTGAGGAAAAAATAAAGGTTATATAAAAACTCAAAACTCTCTCCCTCTCCCTCTCTCCCTCTCCCTCTCTCCCTCTCACTCTCTCCCTCTCCCTCTCCCTCTCACTCTCTCTCCTCTCTCTCTCCCTCTCTCCCTCTCTCTCTCTCCCTCTCTCTCTCTCCCTCTCCCTCTCTCTCTCTCTCTCTCTCCTCTCCCTCTCCCTCTCTCTCTGAAATGTTATCCTACTCTGAGTGAATTTCAATGCTCTCACTGTAAAATGAGAAACGGAGAAGGGAAATAGGAGGAGAGGAGGAAGAGGTGTTTCACATTGACTGCAGTATCCAGGGGATCCCAGACTGCAGTGATCCCAGACTCAGTGTTATCCTAGACTGAGTGAATTTCAATGGGATCACTGTAAAATGAGGATCAGGGAAATACTGGAGTATCCAGGAGGAAGAGGTGTTTCACATAGGATGACTGCAGTATCCAGGGGGATCCCAGACTGCAGTATCCAGTAGGATCCCAGACTGCAGTATCCAGTGGGATCCCAGACTTCAGTATCCAGTGGGATCCAGTACTGCAGCAGTATCCCAGTAGGATCCCAGACTGCAGTATCCAGTAGGATCCCAGACTCCAGTATCCAGTAGGATCCCAGACTGCAGTATCCAGTGGGATCCCAGACTGCAGTATCCAGTGGGATCCCAGACTGCAATATCCAGTGGGATCCCAGTACTGCAGTATCCAGTAGGATCCCAGACTGCAGTATCCAGTGGGATCCCAGACTGCAGTATCCAGTGGGATCCAGACTGCAGTATCCAGTGGGATCCCAGACTGCAGTATCCAGTGGGATCCCAGACTGCAGTATCCAGTAGGATCCCAGACTGCAGTATCCAGTAGGATCCCAGACTGCAGTATCCAGTGGGATCCCAGACTGCAGTATCCAGTAGGATCCCAGACTGCAGTATCCAGTAGGATCCCAGACTGCAGTATCCAGTGGGAGGCAATATCCCAGACTGCAGTATCCAGTGGGATCCCAGACTGCAGTATCCAGTAGGGTCCCAGACTGCAGTATCCAGTGGGATCCCAGACTGCAATATCCAGTGGGATCCAGTACTGCAGTATCCAGTGGGATCCCAGACTGCAATATCCAGTGGGATCCAGTACTGCAGTATCCTGTAGGATCCCAGACTGCAGTATCCAGTAGGATCCCAGACTGCAGTATCCAGTAGGATCCCAGACTCCAGTATCCAGTAGGATCCCAGACTGCAGTATCCAGTAGGATCCCAGACTGCAGTATCCAGTGGGATCCCAGACTGCAATATCCAGTGGGATCCAGTACTGCAGTATCCGGTAGGATCCCAGACTGCAGTATCCAGTAGGGTCCCAGACTGCAGTATCCAGTGGGATCCCAGACTGCA
Organism: Oncorhynchus nerka; assembly: GCF_034236695.1. Lineage (NCBI taxonomy): Eukaryota > Metazoa > Chordata > Actinopteri > Salmoniformes > Salmonidae > Oncorhynchus > Oncorhynchus nerka. The sequence continues at coordinate 19,508,499 of NC_088410.1, read as the reverse complement.
ATATCCAGTGGGATCCAGTACTGCAGTATCCAGTGGGATCCCAGACTGCAATATCCAGTGGGATCCAGTACTGCAGTATCCTGTAGGATCCCAGACTGCAGTATCCAGTAGGATCCCAGACTGCAGTATCCAGTGGGATCCCAGACTGCAATATCCAGTGGGATCCAGTACTGCAGTATCCAGTGGGATCCCAGACTGCAATATCCAGTGGGATCCAGTACTGCAGTATCCAGTAGGATCCCAGACTGCAGTATCCAGTAGGATCCCAGACTCCAGTATCCAGTAGGATCCCAGACTGCAGTATCCAGTAGGATCCCAGACTACAGTATCCAGTGGGATCCCAGACTGCAATATCCAGTGGGATCCCAGACTGCAATATCCAGTGGGATCCAGTACTGCAGTATCCAGTGGGATCCAGTACTGCAGTATCCAGTAGGATCCCAGACTGCAGTATCCAGTAGGATCCCAGACTGCAGTATCCAGTAGGATCCCGACTGCACTATCCAGTAGGATCCCAGACTCCAGTATCCAGTAGGATCCCAGACTGCAGTATCCAGTAGGATCCCAGACTGCAGTATCCATTGGGATCCAGTACTGCAGTATCCAGTGGGATCCAGTACTGCAGTATCCAGTAGGATCCCAGACTGCAGTATCCAGTAGGATCCCAGACTGCAGTATCCAGTAGGATCCCAGACTGCAGTATCCAGTAGGATCCCAGACTGCAGTATCCAGTGGGATCCCAGACTGCAGTATCCAGTAGGATCCCAGACTGCAGTATCCAGTAGGATCCCAGACTGCAGTATCCAGTAGGATCCCAGACTGCAGTATCCAGTAGGAACCCAGACTGCAGTATCCAGTAGGATCCCAGACTGCAGTATCCAGGGGGATCCCAGACTGCAGTATCCAGTAGGATCCCAGACTGCAGTATCCAGTAGGATCCAGTACTGCCAGATGAGACTTTGATGGGCTGACTAGCAGTTGTTAGACGCTGGTAGTGTCTGGTTTGGTATTTAGAGCACATACTGCAGAGAGGAGAGGAGAGGAGAAGTGCGAAGGAGAATCAGAGAGAGACAGAGTGGAGGGAAAGAGAGTGAAATGTAATAACTTAATTAGTTACAAAACACAGACAGCATCGTGAAGAAGGCGCAGCAGCGCCTCTTCAACCTCAGGAGGCTGAAGAAATTTGGCTTGTCACCAAAAGCACTCACAAACTTCTACAGATGCACAATCGAGAGCATCCTCGCAGGCTGTATCACCGCCTGGTGCAGCAACTGCTCCGCCCACAACCGTAAATCTCCAGAGGGTAGTGAGGTCTGCACAACGCATCACCGGGGGCAAACTACCTGCCCTCCAGGACACCTACACCACCCGATGTCACAGGAAGGCCATAAAGATCATCAAGGACAACAACCACCCAAGCCACTGCCTGTTCACCCCGCTATCATCCAGAAGGCGAGGTCAGTACAGGTGCATCAAAGCTGGGACCGAGACTGAAAAACAGCTTCTATCTCAAGGCCATCAGACTGTTAAACAGCCACCACTAACATTGAGTGGCTGCTGCCAACACACTGACTCAACTCCAGCCACTTTAATAATGGGAATTGATGGGAATTGATGTAAAATATATCACTAGCCACTTTAAACAATGCTACTTAATATAATGTTTACATACCCTACATTATTCATCTCATATGTATACGTATATACTGTACTCTATATCATCTACTGCATCTTTATGTATATGTTTACATACCCTACATTACTCATCTCATATGTATATACTGTACTCGATACCATCTACTGCATCTTGCCTATGCCGTTCTGTACCATCACTCATTCATATATCTTTATGTACATATTCTTTATCCCTTTACACTTGTGTGTATAAGGTAGTAGTTTTGGAATTTTTAGTTGGATTACTCGTTGGTTATTACTGCATTGTCGGAACTAGAAGCACAAGCATTTCGCTACACTCGCATTAACATCTGCTAACCATGTGTATGTGACAAATACATTTGATTTGATTTGATTTTGAGAAGTGACATGGTGAAGACCACAGCAGACAGAGAAGTGACATGGTGAAGGACAACAGCAGACAGAGAAGAGACATGGTGAAGGACAACAGCAGACAGAGAAGTGACATGGTGAAGGACAACAGCAGACAGAGAAGTGACATGGTGAAGGACAACAGCAGGGAGAGAAGTGACATGGTGAAGGACAACAGCAGACAGAGAAGTGACATGGTGAAGGACAACAGCAGGGAGAGAAGTGACATGGTGAAGGACAACAGTAGACAGAGAAGTGACATGGTGAAGGACAACAGCAGACAGAGAAGTGACATGGTGAAGGACAACAGCAGACAGAGAAGTGACATGGTGAAGGACAACAGCAGGGAGAGAAGTGACATGGTGAAGAACAAGCAGACAGTGACATGGTGAAGGACAGAGAAGTGACATGGTGAAGGACAACAGCAGACAGAGAAGTGACATGGTGAAGGACAACAGCAGGAGAGAGAGAAGTGACATGGTGAAGGACAACAGCAGGGAGACAGAGAAGTGACATGGTGAAGGACAACAGCAGGGAGACAGAGAAGTGACATGGTGAAGGACAACATCAGGGAGAGAAGTGACATGGTGAAGGACAACAGCAGACAGAGAAGTGACATGGTGAATGCCAACAGCAGGGAGAGAAGTGACATGGTGAAGGACAACAGCAGGGAGACAGAGAAGTGACATGGTGAAGGACAACAGCAGGGAGACAGAGAAGTGACATGGTGAAGGACAACAGCAGGGAGACAGAGAAGTGACATGGTGAAGGACAACAGCAGGGAGGGAAGTGACATGGTGAAGGACAACAGCAGACAGAGAAGTGACATGGTGAAGGACAACAGCAGACAGAGAAGTGACATGGTGAAGGACAACAGCAGGGAGAGAAGTGACATGGTGAAGGACAACAGCAGGGAGAGAAGTGACATGGTGAAGGACAACAGCAGGGAGAGAAGTGACATGGTGAAGGACAACAGCAGGGAGAGAAGTGACATGGTGAAGGACAACAGCAGGGAGAGAAGTGACATGGTGAAGGACAACAGCAGACAGAGAAGTGACATGGTGAAGGACAACAGCAGGGAGAGAAGTGACATGGTGAAGGACAACAGCAGGGAGAGAAGTGGCATGGTGAAGGACAACAGCAGGGAGAGAAGTGACATGGTGAAGAACAACAGCAGACAGAGAAGTGACATGGTGAAGGACAACAGCAGGGAGAGAAGTGACATGGTGAAGGACAACAGCAGACAGAGAAGTGACATGGTGAAGGACAACAGCAGACAGAGAAGTGACATGGTGAAGGACAACAGCAGACAGAGAAGTGACATGGTGAAGGACAACAGCAGGGAGACAGAGAAGTGACATGGTGAAGACAACACAGGAGACAGAGAAGTGACATGGTGAAGGACAACAGCAGGGAGACAGAGAAGTGACATGGTGAAGGACAACAGCAGGGAGACAGAGAAGTGACATGGTGAAGGACAACAGCAGGGAAAGAAGTGACATGGTGAAGGACAACAGCAGACAGAGAAGTGACATGGTGAAGGACAACAGCAGGGAGAGAAGTGACATGGTGAAGGACAACAGCAGGGAGACAGAGAAGTGACATGGTGAAGGACAACAGCAGGGAAACAGAGAAGTGACATGGTGAAGGACAACAGCAGGGAGACAGAGAAGTGACATGGTGAAGGACAACAGCAGGGAGAGAAGTGACATGGTGAAGGACAACAGCAGACAGAGAAGTGACATGGTGAAGGACAACAGCAGGGAGAGAAGTGACATGGTGAAGGACAACAGCAGGGAGAGAAGTGACATGGTGAAGGACAACAGCAGACAGAGAAGTGACATGGTGAAGGACAACAGCAGGGAGAGAAGTGACATGGTGAAGGACAACAGCAGGGAGAGAAGTGACATGGTGAAGGACAACAGCAGGGAGAGAAGTGACATGGTGAAGGACAACAGCAGGGAGAGAAGTGACATGGTGAAGGACAACAGCAGGGAGAGAAGTGACATGGTGAAGGACAACAGCAGACAGAGAAGTGACATGGTGAAGGACAACAGCAGGGAGAGAAGTGACATGGTGAAGGACAACAGCAGGGAGAGAAGTGACATGGTGAAGGACAACAGCAGACAGAGAAGTGACATGGTGAAGGACAACAGCAGACAGAGAAGTGACATGGTGAAGGACAACAGCAGGGAGACAGAGAAGTGACATGGTGAAGGACAACAGCAGGGAGACAGAGAAGTGACATGGTGAAGGACAACAGCAGGGAGACAGAGAAGTGACATGGTGAAGGACAACAGCAGACAGAGAAGTGACATGGTGAAGGACAACAGCAGACAGAGAAGTGACATGGTGAAGGACAACAGCAGACAGAGAAGTGACATGGTGAAGGACAACAGCAGACAGAGAAGTGACATGGTGAAGGACAACAGCAGACAGAGAAGTGACATGGTGAAGGACAACAGCAGGGAGAGAAGTGACATGGTGAAGGACAACAGCAGACAGAGAAGTGACATGGTGAAGGACAACAGCAGGGAGAGAAGTGACATGGTGAAGGACAACAGCAGACAGAGAAGTGACATGGTGAAGGACAACAGCAGGGAGAGAAGTGACATGGTGAAGGACAACAGCAGACAGAGAAGTGACATGGTGAAGGACAACAGCAGGGAGAGAAGTGACATGGTGAAGAACAACAGCAGACAGAGAAGTGACATGGTGAAGGACAACAGCAGACAGAGAAGTGACATGGTGAAGGACAACAGCAGACAGAGAAGTGACATGGTGAAGGACAACAGCAGGGAGAGAGAGAAGTGACATGGTGAAGGACAACAGCAGGGAGACAGAGAAGTGACATGGTGAAGGACAACAGCAGGGAGACAGAGAAGTGACATGGTGAAGAACAACATCAGGGAGAGAAGTGACATGGTGAAGGACAACAGCAGACAGAGAAGTGACATGGTGAAGGACAACAGCAGGGAGAGAAGTGACATGGTGAAGGACAACAGCAGGGAGACAGAGAAGTGACATGGTGAAGGACAACAGCAGGGAGACAGAGAAGTGACATGGTGAAGGACAACAGACAGAGAAGTGACATGGTGAAGGACAACAGCAGGGAGAGAAGTGACATGGTGAAGGACAACAGCAGACAGAGAAGTGACATGGTGAAGGACAACAGCAGACAGAGAAGTGACATGGTGAAGGACAACAGCAGGGAGAGAAGTGACATGGTGAAGGACAACAGCAGACAGAGAAGTGACATGGTGAAGGACAACAGCAGAAGTGACATGGTGAGACAGTGACAGAGAAGTGACATGGTGAAGGACAACAGCAGACAGAGAAGTGACATGGTGAAGGACAACAGCAGGAGAGAAGTGACATGGTGAAGGACAACAGCAGACAGAGAAGTGACATGTGAAGGAAGGACAACATGGGAGACAACAGAGAAGTGACATGGTGAAGGACAACAGCAGCGAGACAGAGAAGTGACATGGTGAAGGACAACAGCAGGGAGACAGAGAAGTGACATGGTGAAGGACAACAGCAGGGAGAGAAGTGACATGGTGAAGGACAACAGCAGACAGAGAAGTGACATGGTGAAGGACAACAGCAGGGAGAGAAGTGACATGGTGAAGGACAACAGCAGGGAGACAGAGAAGTGACATGGTGAAGGACAACAGCAGGGAGACAGAGAAGTGACATGGTGAAGGACAACAGCAGGGAGACAGAGAAGTGACATGGTGAAGGACAACAGCAGGGAGAGAAGTGACATGGTGAAGGACAACAGCAGACAGAGAAGTGACATGGTGAAGGACAACAGCAGGGAGAGAAGTGACATGGTGAAGGACAACAGCAGGGAGAGAAGTGACATGGTGAAGGACAACAGCAGACAGAGAAGTGACATGGTGAAGGACAACAGCAGGGAGAGAAGTGACATGGTGAAGGACAACAGCAGACAGAGAAGTGACATGGTGAAGGACAACAGCAGGGAGACAGAGAAGTGACATGGTGAAGGACAACAGCAGGGAGAGAAGTGACATGGTGAAGGACAACAGCAGGAGAGAGAAGTGACATGGTGAAGGACAACAGCAGGGAGAGAAGTGACATGGTGAAGGACAACAGCAGGAGAGTGACATGGTGAAGGACAACAGCAGACAGAGAAGTGACATGGTGAAGGACAACAGCAGACAGAGAAGTGACATGGTGAAGGACAACAGCAGACAGAGAAGTGACATGGTGAAGGACAACAGCAGACAGAGAAGTGACATGGTGAAGGACAACAGCAGGGAGAGAAGTGACATGGTGAAGGACAAGAAGTGACATGGGACAACAGCAGGACAGAGAAGTGACATGGTGAAGGACAACAGCAGGGAGACAGAGAAGTGACATGGTGAAGGACAACAGCAGGGAGACAGAGAAGTGACATGGTGAAGGACAACAGCAGAGACAGAGAAGTGACATGGTGAAGGACAACAGCAGAGAGAAGTGACATGGTGAAGGACAACAGCAGAGACAGAGAAGTGACATGGTGAAGGACAACAGCAGGGAGAGAAGTGACATGGTGAAGGACAACAGCAGGGAGACAGAGAAGTGACATGGTGAAGGACAACAGCAGGGAGACAGAGAAGTGACATGGTGAAGGACAACAGCAGGGAGACAGAGAAGTGACATGGTGAAGGACAACAGCAGGGAGTGAAGGACAACAGCAGACAGAGAAGTGACATGGTGAAGGACAACAGCAGACAGAGAAGTGACATGGTGAAGGACAACAGCAGGAGAGAAGTGACATGGTGAAGGACAACAGCAGGGAGAGAAGTGACATGGTGAAGGACAACAGCAGGGGAGAGAAGTGACATGGTGAAGGACAACAGCAGGAGAGAAGTGACATGGTGAAGGACAACAGCAGGGAGAGACAGTGACATGGTGAAGGACAACAGCAGACAGAGAAGTGACATGGTGAAGGACAACAGCAGGGAGAGAAGTGACATGGTGAAGGACAACAGCAGGGAGAGAAGTGACATGGTGAAGGACAACAGCAGGGAGAGAAGTGACATGGTGAAGGACAACAGCAGACAGAGAAGTGACATGGTGAAGGACAACAGCAGGGAGAGAAGTGACATGGTGAAGGACAACAGCAGGGAGAGAAGTGACATGGTGAAGGACAACAGCAGACAGAGAAGTGACATGGTGAAGGACAACAGCAGACAGAGAAGTGACATGGTGAAGGACAACAGCAGGGAGACAGAGAAGTGACATGGTGAAGGACAACAGCAGGGAGACAGAGAAGTGACATGGTGAAGGACAACAGCAGGGAGACAGAGAAGTGACATGGTGAAGGACAACAGCAGGAGACAGAGAAGTGACATGGTGAAGGACAACAGCAGACAGAGAAGTGACATGGTGAAGGACAACAGCAGACAGAGAAGTGACATGGTGAAGGGACAACAGACAGGGAGAGAAGAAGTGACATGGTGAAGGACAACAGCAGACAGAGAAGTGACATGGTGAAGGACAACAGCAGACAGAGAAGTGACATGGTGAAGGACAACAGCAGGGAGACAGAGAAGTGACATGGTGAAGGACAACAGCAGGGAGAGAAGTGACATGGTGAAGGACAACAGCAGACAGAGAAGTGACATGGTGAAGGACAACAGCAGGGAGAGAAGTGACATGGTGAAGGACAACAGCAGGGAGAGAAGTGACATGGTGAAGGACAACAGCAGACAGAGAAGTGACATGGTGAAGGACAACAGCAGGGAGAGAAGTGACATGGTGAAGGACAACAGCAGGGAGAGAAGTGACATGGTGAAGGACAACAGCAGGGAGAGAAGTGACATGGTGAAGGACAACAGCAGGGAGAGAAGTGACATGGTGAAGGACAACAGCAGGAGAGAAGTGACATGGTGAAGGACAACAGCAGACAGAGAAGTGACATGGTGAAGGACAACAGCAGGGAGAGAAGTGACATGGTGAAGGACAACAGGAGAGAAGTGACATGGTGAAGGACAACAGCAGACAGAGAAGTGACATGGTGAAGGACAACAGCAGACAGAGAAGTGACATGGTGAAGGACAACAGCAGGGAGACAGAGAAGTGACATGGTGAAGGACAACAGCAGGGAGACAGAGAAGTGACATGGTGAAGGACAACAGCAGGGAGACAGAGAAGTGACATGGTGAAGGACAACAGCAGACAGAGAAGTGACATGGTGAAGGACAACAGCAGACAGAGAAGTGACATGGTGAAGGACAACAGCAGACAGAGAAGTGACATGGTGAAGGACAACAGCAGACAGAGAAGTGACATGGTGAAGGACAACAGCAGACAGAGAAGTGACATGGTGAAGGACAACAGCAGACAGAGAAGTGACATGGTGAAGGACAACAGCAGACAGAGAAGTGACATGGTGAAGGACAACAGCAGGGAGAGAAGTGACATGGTGAAGGACAACAGCAGACAGAGAAGTGACATGGTGAAGGACAACAGCAGGGAGAGAAGTGACATGGTGAAGGACAACAGCAGGGAGAGAAGTGACATGGTGAAGGACAACAGCAGACAGAGAAGTGACATGGTGAAGGACAACAGCAGACAGAGAAGTGACATGGTGAAGGACAACAGCAGGAGACAGAGAAGTGACATGGTGAAGGACAACAGCAGACAGACAGAGAAGTGACATGGTGAAGGACAACAGCAGGGAGACAGAGAAGTGACATGGTGAAGGACAACAGCAGGGAGACAGAGAAGTGACATGGTGAAGGACAACAGCAGGGAGAGAAGTGACATGGTGAAGGACAACAGCAGGGAGAGAAGTGACATGGTGAAGGACAACAGCAGGGAGAGAAGTGACATGGTGAAGGACAACAGCAGGGAGACAGAGAAGTGACATGGTGAAGGACAACAGCAGACAGAGAAGTGACATGGTGAAGGACAACAGCAGGGAGAGAAGTGACATGGTGAAGGACAACAGCAGACAGAGAAGTGACATGGTGAAGGACAACAGCAGACAGAGAAGTGACATGGTGAAGGACAACAGCAGGGAGACAGAGAAGTGACATGGTGAAGGACAACAGCAGGGAGACAGAGAAGTGACATGGTGAAGGACAACAGCAGGGAGACAGAGAAGTGACATGGTGAAGGACAACAGCAGGGAGACAGAGAAGTGACATGGTGAAGGACAACAGCAGGAGACAGAGAAGTGACATGGTGAAGGACAACAGCAGGAGAGAAGTGACATGGTGAAGGACAACAGCAGACAGAGAAGTGACATGGTGAAGTGACATGGTGAAGGACAACAGCAGGGAGAGAAGTGACATGGTGAAGGACAACAGCAGGGAGACAGAGAAGTGACATGGTGAAGGACAACAGCAGGGAGACAGAGAAGTGACATGGTGAAGGACAACAGCAGGGAGACAGAGAAGTGACATGGTGAAGGACAACAGCAGGGAGAGAAGTGACATGGTGAAGGACAACAGCAGACAGAGAAGTGACATGGTGAAGGACAACAGCAGACAGAGAAGTGACATGGTGAAGGACAACAGCAGGGAGAGAAGTGACATGGTGAAGGACAACAGCAGGGAGAGAAGTGACATGGTGAAGGACAACAGCAGGGAGAGAAGTGACATGGTGAAGGACAACAGCAGGGAGAGAAGTGACATGGTGAAGGACAACAGCAGGGAGAGAAGTGACATGGTGAAGGACAACAGCAGGGAGAGAAGTGACATGGTGAAGGACAACAGCAGGGAGAGAAGTGACATGGTGAAGGACAACAGCAGGGAGAGAAGTGACATGGTGAAGGACAACAGCAGGGAGAGAAGTGACATGGTGAAGGACAACAGCAGACAGAGAAGTGACATGGTGAAGGACAACAGCAGGGAGAGAAGTGACATGGTGAAGGACAACAGCAGACAGAGAAGTGACATGGTGAAGGACAACAGCAGAAGCAGACATGGTGAAGGACAACAGCAGACAGAGAAGTGACATGGTGAAGGACAACAGCAGGAGACAGAGAAGTGACATGGTGAAGGACAACAGCAGGGAGACAGAGAAGTGACATGGTGAAGGACAACAGCAGGAGACAGAGAAGTGACATGGTGAAGGACAACAGCAGGGAGACAGAGAAGTGACATGGTGAAGGACAACAGCAGACAGAGAAGTGACATGGTGAAGGACAACAGCAGACAGAGAAGTGACATGGTGAAGGACAACAGCAGGGAGAGAAGTGACATGGTGAAGGACAACAGCAGGGAGACAGAGAAGTGACATGGTGAAGGACAACAGCAGGGAGACAGAGAAGTGACATGGTGAAGGACAACAGCAGGGAGACAGAGAAGTGACATGGTGAAGGACAACAGCAGGGAGAGAAGTGACATGGTGAAGGACAACAGCAGACAGAGAAGTGACATGGTGAAGGACAACAGCAGGGAGAGAAGTGACATGGTGAAGGACAACAGCAGGGAGAGAAGTGACATGGTGAAGGACAACAGCAGACAGAGAAGTGACATGGTGAAGGACAACAGCAGGGAGAGAAGTGACATGGTGAAGGACAACAGCAGGGAGAGAAGTGACATGGTGAAGGACAACAGCAGGGAGAGAAGTGACATGGTGAAGGACAACAGCAGGGAGAGAAGTGACATGGTGAAGGACAACAGCAGGGAGAGAAGTGACATGGTGAAGGACAACAGCAGACAGAGAAGTGACATGGTGAAGGACAACAGCAGACAGAGAAGTGACATGGTGAAGGACAACAGCAGACAGAGAAGTGACATGGTGAAGGACAACAGCAGACAGAGAAGTGACATGGTGAAGGACAACAGCAGACAGAGAAGTGACATGGTGAAGGACAACAGCAGGGAGACAGAGAAGTGACATGGTGAAAGGACAGTGACATGGTGAAGGACAACAGCAGAGAAGTGACATGGTGAAGGACAACAGCAGGGAGACAGAGAAGTGACATGGTGAAGGACAACAGCAGACAGAGAAGTGACATGGTGAAGGAAGGACACAGCAGACAGAGAAGTGACATGGTGAAGGACAACAGCAGACAGAGAAGTGACATGGTGAAGGAAGGACAGACAGACATGGTGAAGGACAACAGCAGACAGAGAAGTGACATGGTGAAGGACAACAGCAGGGAGAGAAGTGACATGGTGAAGGACAACAGCAGACAGAGAAGTGACATGGTGAAGGACAACAGCAGGGAGAGAAGACATGGTGAAGGACAACAACAGGGAGACAGAGAAGTGACATGGTGAAGGACAACAGCAGACAGAGAAGTGACATGGTGAAGGACAACAGCAGACAGAGAAGTGACATGGTGAAGGACAACAGCAGGGAGAGAAGTGACATGGTGAAGGACAACAGCAGACAGAGAAGTGACATGGTGAAGGAAGGACAAAGTGACAGGGAGACAACAGCAGACAGAGAAGTGACATGGTGAAGGACAACAGCAGACAGAGAAGTGACATGGTGAAGGACAACAGCAGACAGAGAAGTGACATGGTGAAGGACAACAGCAGGGAGACAGAGAAGTGACATGGTGAAGGACAACAGCAGGGAGACAGAGAAGTGACATGGTGAAGGACAACAGCAGGGAGAGAAGTGACAGGTGAGGACAACAGCAGACAGAGAAGTGACATGGTGAAGGACAACAGCAGACAGAGAAGTGACATGGTGAAGGACAACAGCAGGGAGAGAAGTGACATGGTGAAGGACAACAGCAGACAGAGAAGTGACATGGTGAAGGACAACAGCAGGGAGACAGAGAAGTGACATGGTGAAGGACAACAGCAGGGAGAGAAGTGACATGGTGAAGGACAACAGCAGGGAGAGAAGTGACATGGTGAAGGACAACAGCAGACAGAGAAGTGACATGGTGAAGGACAACAGCAGGGAGAGAAGTGACATGGTGAAGGACAAAGCAGGAGAGAAGCATGGTGAAGGAGCAGAAGTGACATGGTGAAGGACAACAAGGACAGAGAAGTGACATGGTGAAGGACAACAGCAGGGAGAGAAGTGACATGGTGAAGGACAACAGCAGACAGAGAAGTGACATGGTGAAGGACAACAACAGCAGACAGAGAAGTGACATGGTGAAGGACAACAGCAGGGAGACAGAGAAGTGACATGGTGAAGGACAACAGCAGGGAGACAGAGAAGTGACATGGTGAAGGACAACAGCAGGGAGACAGAGAAGTGACATGGTGAAGGACAACAGCAGACAGAGAAGTGACATGGTGAAGGACAACAGCAGACAGAGAAGTGACATGGTGAAGGACAACAGCAGACAGAGAAGTGACATGGTGAAGGACAACAGCAGGAGAGAGAGAAGTGACACAGCAGACAGTGAAGGACAACAGCAGACAGAGAAGTGACATGGTGAAGGACAACAGCAGGGAGAGAAGTGACATGGTGAAGGACAACAGCAGACAGAGAAGTGACATGGTGAAGGACAACAGCAGGGAGAGAAGTGACATGGTGAAGGACAACAGCAGACAGAGAAGTGACATGGTGAAGGACAACAGCAGGGAGAGAAGTGACATGGTGAAGGACAACAGCAGACAGAGAAGTGACATGGTGAAGGACAACAGCAGGGAGAGAAGTGACATGGTGAAGGACAACAGCAGACAGAGAAGTGACATGGTGAAGGACAACAGCAGACAGAGAAGTGACATGGTGAAGGACAACAGCAGAGAGAGAAGTGACATGGTGAAGGACAACAGCAGGGAGAGAGAGAAGTGACATGGTGAAGGACAACAGCAGGGAGACAGAGAAGTGACATGGTGAAGGACAACAGCAGGGAGACAGAGAAGTGACATGGTGAAGGACAACAGCAGACAGAGAAGTGACATGGTGAAGGACAACAGCAGACAGAGAAGTGACATGGTGAAGGACAACAGCAGGGAGAGAAGTGACATGGTGAAGGACAACAGCAGGGAGACAGAGAAGTGACATGGTGAAGGACAACAGCAGGGAGACAGAGAAGTGACATGGTGAAGGACAACAGCAGGGAGACAGAGAAGTGACATGGTGAAGGACAACAACAGCAGAGGGAGAGAAGTGACATGGTGAAGGACAACAGCAGACAGAGAAGTGACATGGTGAAGGACAACAGCAGACAGAGAAGTGACATGGTGAAGGACAACAGCAGGGAGAGAAGTGACATGGTGAAGGACAACAGCAGACAGAGAAGTGACATGGTGAAGGACAACAGCAGAGAGAAGTGACATGGTGAAGGACAACAGCAGGGAGAGAAGTGACATGGTGAAGGACAACAGCAGGGACAGAGAAGTGACATGGTGAAGGACAACAGCAGACAGAGAAGTGACATGGTGAAGGACAACAGCAGGGAGAGAAGTGACATGGTGAAGGACAACAGCAGGGAGAGAAGTGACATGGTGAAGGACAACAGCAGGGAGAGAAGTGACATGGTGAAGGACAACAGCAGACAGAGAAGTGACATGGTGAAGGACAACAGCAGACAGAGAAGTGACATGGTGAAGGACAACAGCAGGGAGAGAAGTGACATGGTGAAGGACAACAGCAGACAGAGAAGTGACATGGTGAAGGACAACAGCAGACAGAGAAGTGACATGGTGAAGGACAACAGCAGGGAGACAGAGAAGTGACATGGTGAAGGACAACAGCAGGGAGACAGAGAAGTGACATGGTGAAGGACAACAGCAGGGAGACAGAGAAGTGACATGGTGAAGGACAACAGCAGGGAGACAGAGAAGTGACATGGTGAAGGACAACAGCAGGGAGAGAAGTGACATGGTGAAGGACAACAGCAGACAGAGAAGTGACATGGTGAAGGACAACAGCAGGAGACAGAGAAGTGACATGGTGAAGGACAACAGCAGGGGAGAGAAGTGACATGGTGAAGGACAACAGCAGACAGAGAAGTGACATGGTGAAGGACAACAGCAGGGAGAGAAGTGACATGGTGAAGGACAACAGCAGGGAGACAGAGAAGTGACATGGTGAAGGACAACAGCAGGGAGACAGAGAAGTGACATGGTGAAGGACAACAGCAGGGAGAGAAGTGACATGGTGAAGGACAACAGTAGACAGAGAAGTGACATGGTGAAGGACAACAGCAGGGAGAGAAGTGACATGGTGAAGGACAACAGCAGGGAGAGAAGTGACATGGTGAAGGACAACAGCAGACAGAGAAGTGACATGGTGAAGGACAACAGCAGGGAGAGAAGTGACATGGTGAAGGACAACAGCAGGGAGAGAAGTGACATGGTGAAGGACAACAGCAGGGAGAGAAGTGACATGGTGAAGGACAACAGCAGACAGAGAAGTGACATGGTGAAGGACAACAGCAGACAGAGAAGTGACATGGTGAAGGACAACAGCAGGGAGAGAAGTGACATGGTGAAGGACAACAGCAGACAGAGAAGTGACATGGTGAAGGACAACAGCAGGGAGAGAAGTGACATGGTGAAGGACAACAGCAGACAGAGAAGTGACATGGTGAAGGACAACAGCAGACAGAGAAGTGACATGGTGAAGGACAACAGCAGGGAGACAGAGAAGTGACATGGTGAAGGACAACAGCAGGGAGACAGAGAAGTGACATGGTGAAGGACAACAGCAGACAGAGAAGTGACATGGTGAAGGACAACAGCAGACAGAGAAGTGACATGGTGAAGGACAACAGCAGGGAGACAGAGAAGTGACATGGTGAAGGACAACAGCAGACAGAGAAGTGACATGGTGAAGGACAACAGCAGACAGAGAAGTGACATGGTGAAGGACAACAGCAGACAGAGAAGTGACATGGTGAAGGACAACAGCAGGGAGAGAAGTGACATGGTGAAGGACAACAGCAGACAGAGAAGTGACATGGTGAAGGACAACAGCAGGGAGAGACAGTGAAGGACAACAGCAGACAGAGAAGTGATGGTGAAGGACAACAGCAGGGAGAAGTGACATGGTGAAGGACAACAGCAGACAGAGAAGTGACATGGTGAAGGACAACAGCAGGAGACAGAGAAGTGACATGGTGAAGGACAACAGCAGACAGAGAAGTGACATGGTGAAGGACAACAGCAGGAGAGAAGTGACATGGTGAAGGACAAACAGCAGGGAGAGAAGTGACATGGTGAAGGACAACAGCAGACAGAGAAGTGACATGGTGAAGGACAACAGCAGGGAGGAGAGAAGTGACATGGTGAAGGACAACAGCAGGACAGAGAAGTGACATGGTGAAGGACAACAGCAGACAGAGAAGTGACATGGTGAAGGACAAGAAGACATGGTGAAGGACAACAGCAGGGAGAGAAGTGACATGGTGAAGGACAACAGCAGGGAGACAGAGAAGTGACATGGTGAAGGACAACAGCAGGGAGACAGAGAAGTGACAGAGGAAGTGACATGGTGAAGGACAACAGCAGGGACAGAGAAGTGACATGGTGAAGGACAACAGCAGGACAGAGAAGTGACATGGTGAAGGACAACAGCAGGGAGAGAAGTGACATGGTGAAGGACAAACAGCAGAGAGAGAAGTGACATGGTGAAGGACAACAGCAGGAGAGAAGTGAGACATGGTGAAGGACAACAGCAGCAGACAGAGAAGTGACATGGTGAAGGACAACAGCAGGGAGAGAAGTGACATGGTGAAGGACAACAGCAGACAGAGAAGTGACATGGTGAAGGACAACAGCAGGGAGAGAAGTGACATGGTGAAGGACAACAGCAGACAGAGAAGTGACATGGTGAAGGACAACAGCAGGGAGAGAAGTGACATGGTGAAGGACAACAGCAGACAGAGAAGTGACATGGTGAAGGACAACAGCAGACAGAGAAGTGACATGGTGAAGGACAACAGCAGGAGAGAAGTGACATGGTGAAGGACAACAGCAGACAGAGAAGTGACATGGTGAAGGACAACAGCAGGACAGAGAAGTGACATGGTGAAGGACAACAGCAGGGAGAGAAGTGACATGGTGAAGGACAACAAGGAGAGAAGTGACATGGTGAAGGACAACAGCAGGAGAGAAGTGACATGGTGAAGGACAACAGCAGGACAACAGCAGAGAAGTGACATGGTGAAGGACAACAGCAGGAGAGAAGTGACATGGTGAAGGACAACAGCAGACAGAGAAGTGACATGGTGAAGGACAAACAGGGGACAGAGAAGTGACATGGTGAAGGACAACACAGACAGAGAAGTGACATGGTGAAGGACAACAGCAGGGAGAGAAGTGACATGGTGAAGGACAAACAGCATGGGAAGAGAGAAGTGACATGGTGAAGGACAACAGAGAAGTGACATGGTGAAGGACAACAGCAGGGAGAGAAGTGACATGGTGAAGGACAACAGCAGGGAGACAGAGAAGTGACATGGTGAAGGACAACAGCAGGGAGAGAAGTGACATGGTGAAGGACAACAGCAGACAGAGAAGTGACATGGTGAAGGACAACAGCAGGGAGAGAAGTGACATGGTGAAGGACAACAGCAGGGAGAGAAGTGACATGGTGAAGGACAACAGCAGACAGAGAAGTGACATGGTGAAGGACAACAGCAGGAGAGAAGTGACATGGTGAAGGACAACAGCAGGGAGAGAAGTGACATGGTGAAGGACAACAGCAGACAGAGAAGTGACATGGTGAAGGACAACAGCAGGGAGAGAAGTGACATGGTGAAGGACAACAGCAGGGAGAGAAGTGACATGGTGAAGGACAGGGAGAGAAACATGGTGAAGGACAACAGCAGAGAAGTGACATGGTGAAGGACAACAGCAGACAGAGAAGTGACATGGTGAAGGACAACAGCAGACAGAGAAGTGACATGGTGAAGGACAACAGCAGGGAGAGAAGTGACATGGTGAAGGACAACAGCAGCAGACAGAGAAGTGACATGGTGAAGGACAGGGAGAGAAGTGACATGGTGAAGACAAACAGCAGACAGAGAAGTGACATGGTGAAGGACAACAGCAGGGACAGAGAAGTGACATGGTGAAGGACAACAGCAGACAGAGAAGTGACATGGTGAAGGACAACAGCAGACAGAGAAGTGACATGGTGAAGGACAACAGCAGGGAGAGAAGTGACATGCAGACAGAGTGAAGGACAACAGCAGGGAGACAGAGAAGTGACATGGTGAAGGACAACAGCAGGAGACAGAGAAGTGACATGGTGAAGGACAACAGCAGGAGACAGAGAAGTGACATGGTGAAGGACAACAGCAGGGAGAGAAGTGACATGGTGAAGGACAACAGCAGACAGAGAAGTGACATGGTGAAGGACAACAGCAGACAGAGAAGTGACATGGTGAAGGACAACAGCAGACAGAGAAGTGACATGGTGAAGGACAACAGCAGGGAGACAGAGAAGTGACATGGTGAAGGACAACAGCAGGGAGACAGAGAAGTGACATGGTGAAGGACAACAGCAGGGAGACAGAGAAGTGACATGGTGAAGGACAACAGCAGGGAGAGAAGTGACATGGTGAAGGACAACAGCAGACAGAGAAGTGACATGGTGAAGGACAACAGCAGGGAGAGAAGTGACATGGTGAAGGACAACAGCAGGAGAAGTGACATGGTGAAGGACAACAGCAGACAGAGAAGTGACATGGTGAAGGACAACAGCAGGGAGAGAAGTGACATGGTGAAGGACAACAGCAGGAGAGAAGACATGGTGAAGGACAACAGCAGACAGAGAAGTGACATGGTGAAGGACAACAGCAGGGAGAGAAGTGACATGGTGAAGGACAACAGCAGGGAGAGAAGTGACATGGTGAAGGACAACAGCAGGACATGGTGAAGAGAAGTGACATGGTGAAGGACAACAGCAGGGAGAGAAGTGACATGGTGAAGGACAACAGCAGGGAGAGAAGTGACATGGTGAAGGACAACAGCAGGGAGAGAAGTGACATGGTGAAGGACAACAGCAGACAGAGAAGTGACATGGTGAAGGACAAACAGACAGAGAAGTGACATGGTGAAGGACAACAGCAGGAGACAGAGAAGTGACATGGTGAAGGACAACAGCAGGGAGACAGAGAAGTGACATGGTGAAGGACAACAGCAGGAGACAGAGAAGTGACATGGTGAAGGACAACAGCAGACAGAGAAGTGACATGGTGAAGGACAACAGCAGACAGAGAAGTGACATGGTGAAGGACAACAGCAGACAGAGAAGTGACATGGTGAAGGACAACAGCAGACAGAGAAGTGACATGGTGAAGGACAACAGCAGGAGAGAAGTGACATGGTGAAGGACAACAGCAGACAGAGAAGTGACATGGTGAAGGACAACAGCAGGAGACAGAGAAGTGACATGGTGAAGGACAACAGCAGGACAGAGAAGTGACATGGTGAAGGACAACAGCAGACAGAGAAGTGACATGGTGAAGGACAACAGCAGACAGAGAAGTGACATGGTGAAGGACAACAGCAGACAGAGAAGTGACATGGTGAAGGACAACAGCAGAGACAGAGACAACAAGGGAGAGAAGTGACATGGTGAAGGACAACAGCAGACAGAGAAGTGACATGGTGAAGGACAACAGCAGGAGAGAAGTGACATGGTGAAGGACAACAGCAGGAGAGAAGTGACATGGTGAAGGACAACAGCAGGGAGAGAAGTGACATGGTGAAGGACAACAGCAGACAGAGAAGTGACATGGTGAAGGACAACAGCAGACAGAGAAGTGACATGGTGAAGGACAAACAGACAGACAGAGAAGTGACATGGTGAAGGACAACAGCAGACAGAGAAGTGACATGGTGAAGGACAACAGCAGGGAGACAGAGAAGTGACATGGTGAAGGACAACAGCAGGGAGACAGAGAAGTGACATGGTGAAGGACAACAGCAGAGAAGTGACATGGTGAAGGAGAAGTGACATGGTGAAGGACAACAGCAGACAGAGAAGTGACATGGTGAAGGACAACAGCAGACAGAGAAGTGACATGGTGAAGGACAACAGCAGGAGAGAAGTGACATGGTGAAGGACAACAGCAGACAGAGAAGTGACATGGTGAAGGACAACAGCAGACAGAGAAGTGACATGGTGAAGGACAACAGCAGGAGAGAAGTGACATGGTGAAGGACAACAGCAGGGAGAGAAGTGACATGGTGAAGGACAACAGCAGACAGAGAAGTGACATGGTGAAGGACAACAGCAGACAGAGAAGTGACATGGTGAAGGACAACAGCAGGAGAGAAGTGACATGGTGAAGGACAACAGCAGGGAGAGAAGTGACATGGTGAAGGACAACAGCAGACAGAGAAGTGACATGGTGAAGGACAACAGCAGGGAGAGAAGTGACATGGTGAAGGACAACAGCAGGGAGAGAAGTGACATGGTGAAGGACAACAGCAGGGAGAGAAGTGACATGGTGAAGGACAACAGCAGGGAGAGAAGTGACATGGTGAAGGACAACAGCAGACAGAGAAGTGACATGGTGAAGGACAACAGCAGGGAGACAGAGAAGTGACATGGTGAAGGACAACAGCAGGGAGACAGAGAAGTGACATGGTGAAGGACAACAAGGAGAGAAGTGACATGGTGAAGGACAGAGAAGTGACATGGTGAAGGACAACAGCAGGAGAGAAGTGACATGGTGAAGGACAACAGCAGGGAGAGAAGTGACATGGTGAAGGACAACAGCAGGGGACAGAGAAGTGACATGGTGAAGGACAACAGCAGGGAGACAGAGAAGTGACATGGTGAAGGACAACAGCAGACAGAGAAGTGACATGGTGAAGGACAACAGCAGGAGAAGTGACATGGTGAAGGACAACAGCAGACAGAGAAGTGACATGGTGAAGGACAACAGCAGACAGAGAAGTGACATGGTGAAGGACAACAGCAGACAGAGAAGTGACATGGTGAAGGACAACAGCAGGGAGACAGAGAAGTGACATGGTGAAGGACAACAGCAGACAGAGAAGTGACATGGTGAAGGACAACAGCAGACAGAGAAGTGACATGGTGAAGGACAACAGCAGGGAGAGAAGTGACATGGTGAAGGACAACAGCAGACAGAGAAGTGACATGGTGAAGGACAGAGGAGAGAAGTGACATGGTGAAGGACAACAGCAGGAGAGAAGTGACATGGTGAAGGACAACAGCAGACAGAGAAGTGACATGGTGAAGGACAACAGCAGGAGAGAGAAGTGACATGGTGAAGGACAACAGCAGGGACAGAGAAGTGAATGGTGAAGGACAACACAGACAACAGCAGAGAAGTGACATGGTGAAGGACAACAGCAGACAGAGAAGTGACATGGTGAAGGACAACAGCAGGGAGAGAAGTGACATGGTGAAGGACAACAGCAGACAGAGAAGTGACATGGTGAAGGACAACAGCAGGAGAGAAGTGACATGGTGAAGGACAACACAGACAGAGAAGTGACATGGTGAAGGACAACAGCAGGAGACAGAGAAGTGACATGGTGAAGGACAACAGCAGGAGACAGAGAAGTGACATGGTGAAGGACAACAGCAGACAGAGAAGTGACATGGTGAAGGACAACAGCAGACAGAGAAGTGACATGGTGAAGGACAACAGCAGGAGAGAAGTGACATGGTGAAGGACAACAGCAGACAGAGAAGTGACATGGTGAAGGACAACAGCAGACAGAGAAGTGACATGGTGAAGGACAACAGCAGACAGAGAAGTGACATGGTGAAGGACAAGCAGGGAGACAGAGAAGTGACATGGTGAAGGACAACAGCAGGAGACAGAGAAGTGACATGGTGAAGGACAACAGCAGGGAGACAGAGAAGTGACATGGTGAAGGACAACAGCAGACAGAGAAGTGACATGGTGAAGGACAACAGCAGACAGAGAAGTGACATGGTGAAGGACAACAGCAGACAGAGAAGTGACATGGTGAAGGACAACAGCAGACAGAGAAGTGACATGGTGAAGGACAACAGCAGGGAGACAGAGAAGTGACATGGTGAAGGACAACAGCAGGGAGACAGAGAAGTGACATGGTGAAGGACAACAGCAGACAGAGAAGTGACATGGTGAAGGACAACAGCAGACAGAGAAGTGACATGGTGAAGGACAACAGCAGACAGAGAAGTGACATGGTGAAGGACAACAGCAGGAGAGAAGTGACATGGTGAAGGACAACAGCAGGAGACAGAGAAGTGACATGGTGAAGGACAACAGCAGGAGACAGAGAAGTGACATGGTGAAGGACAACAGCAGAGAGAAGTGACATGGTGAAGGACAACAGGAGACAGAGAAGTGACATGGTGAAGGACAACAGCAGACAGAGAAGTGACATGGTGAAGGACAACAGCAGACAGAGAAGTGACATGGTGAAGGACAACAGCAGGAGAGAAGTGACATGGTGAAGGACAACAGCAGACAGAGAAGTGACATGGTGAAGGACAACAGCAGGAGAGAAGTGACATGGTGAAGGACAACAGCAGACAGAGAAGTGACATGGTGAAGGACAACAGCAGGAGAGAAGTGACATGGTGAAGGACAACAGCAGACAGAGAAGTGACATGGTGAAGGACAACAGCAGGAGAGAGAAGTGACATGGTGAAGGACAACAGCAGGAGACAGAGAAGTGACATGGTGAAGGACAACAGCAGGAGAGAAGTGACATGGTGAAGGACAACAGCAGACAGAGAAGTGACATGGTGAAGGACAACAGCAGGGAGAGAAGTGACATGGTGAAGGACAACAGCAGGGAGAGAAGTGACATGGTGAAGGACAACAGCAGACAGAGAAGTGACATGGTGAAGGACAACAGCAGACAGAGAAGTGACATGGTGAAGGACAACAGCAGGGAGAGAAGTGACATGGTGAAGGACAACAGCAGGGACAGAGAAGTGACATGGTGAAGGACAACAGCAGGAGAGAAGTGACATGGTGAAGGACAACAGCAGGGAGACAGAGAAGTGACATGGTGAAGGACAGGACAACAGCAGACAGAGAAGTGACATGGTGAAGGACAACAGCAGACAGAGAAGTGACATGGTGAAGGACAACAGCAGAGAGAAGTGACATGGTGAAGGACAACAGCAGACAGAGAAGTGACATGGTGAAGGACAACAGCAGGGAGAAGTGACATGGTGAAGGACAACAGCAGGGAGAGAAGTGACATGGTGAAGGACAACAGCAGGAGAGAAGTGACATGGTGAAGGACAACAGCAGGGAGAGAAGTGACATGGTGAAGGACAACAGCAGGAGAGAAGTGACATGGTGAAGGACAACAGCAGGGAGAGAAGTGACATGGTGAAGGACAACAGCAGGAGAGAAGTGACATGGTGAAGGACAACAGCAGGGAGAGAAGTGACATGGTGAAGGACAACAGCAGGGGAGAGAAGTGACATGGTGAAGGACAACAGCAGGAGACAGAGAAGTGACATGGTGAAGGACAACAGCAGAGAAGTGACATGGTGAAGGACAACAGCAGGGACAGAGAAGTGACATGGTGAAGGACAACAGCAGACAGAGAAGTGACATGGTGAAGGACAACAGCAGACAGAGAAGTGACATGGTGAAGGACAACAGCAGGACAGAGAAGTGACATGGTGAAGGACAACAGCAGGGACAGAGAAGTGACATGGTGAAGGACAACAGCAGGGAGACAGAGAAGTGACATGGTGAAGGACAACAGCAGGGAGACAGAGAAGTGACATGGTGAAGGACAACAGCAGGGAGACAGAGAAGTGACATGGTGAAGGACAACAGCAGACAGAGAAGTGACATGGTGAAGGACAACAGCAGACAGAGAAGTGACATGGTGAAGGACAACAGCAGAGAAGTGACATGGTGAAGGACAACAGCAGGGAGAGAAGTGACATGGTGAAGGACAACAGCAGACAGAGAAGTGACATGGTGAAGGACAACAGCAGACATGGTGAAGGAGAGAAGTGACATGGTGAAGGACAACAGCAGACAGAGAAGTGACATGGTGAAGGACAACAGCAGACAGAGAAGTGACATGGTGAAGGACAACAGCAGACAGAGAAGTGACAT
Organism: Oncorhynchus nerka; assembly: GCF_034236695.1. NCBI lineage: Eukaryota > Metazoa > Chordata > Actinopteri > Salmoniformes > Salmonidae > Oncorhynchus > Oncorhynchus nerka. The sequence continues at coordinate 19,485,488 of NC_088410.1, read as the reverse complement.
GGTGAAGGACAACAGCAGGGAGAGAAGTGACATGGTGAAGGACAACAGCAGGAGACAGAGAAGTGACATGGTGAAGGACAAACAGGGAGAGAAGTGACATGGTGAAGGACAACAGCAGACAGAGAAGTGACATGGTGAAGGACAACAGCAGGAGAGAAGTGACATGGTGAAGGACAACAGCAGGGAGAGAAGTGACATGGTGAAGGACAACAGCAGAGAGAAGTGACATGGTGAAGGACAACAGCAGGGAGACAACAAGAGAAGTGACATGGTGAAGGACAACACAGTGACATGGTGAAGGACAACAGCAGGGAGAGAAGTGACATGGTGAAGGACAACAGCAGGGAGAGAAGTGACATGGTGAAGGACAACAGCAGGAGAGAAGTGACATGGTGAAGGACAACAGCAGGGAGAGAAGTGACATGGTGAAGGACAACAGCAGGAGAGAAGTGACATGGTGAAGGACAACAGCAGAGAGAAGTGACATGGTGAAGGACAACAGCAGACAGAGAAGTGACATGGTGAAGGACAACAGCAGACAGAGAAGTGACATGGTGAAGGACAACAGCAGGAGAGAAGTGACATGGTGAAGGACAACAGCAGGAGAGAAGTGACATGGTGAAGGACAACAGCAGGGAGAGAAGTGACATGGTGAAGGACAACAGCAGACAGAGAAGTGACATGGTGAAGGACAACAGCAGGAGAGAAGTGACATGGTGAAGGACAACAGCAGGGAGAGAAGTGACATGGTGAAGGACAACAGCAGGGAGAGAAGTGACATGGTGAAGGACAACAGCAGACAGAGAAGTGACATGGTGAAGGACAACAGCAGACAGAGAAGTGACATGGTGAAGGACAACAGCAGGGAGACAGAGAAGTGACATGGTGAAGGACAACAGCAGGAGACAGAGAAGTGACATGGTGAAGGACAACAGACAGGACAGACAGAGAAGTGACATGGTGAAGGACAACAGCAGGAGACAGAGAAGTGACATGGTGAAGGACAACAGCAGGAGACAGAGAAGTGACATGGTGAAGGACAACAGCAGGAGAGAAGTGACATGGTGAAGGACAACAGCAGGGAGACAGAGAAGTGACATGGTGAAGGACAACAGCAGGAGACAGAGAAGTGACATGGTGAAGGACAACAACAGGAGACAGAGAAGTGACATGGTGAAGGACAACAGCAGGAGAGAGGACAACAGCAGAGAGAAGTGACATGGTGAAGGACAACAGCAGGGAGAGAAGTGACATGGTGAAGGACAACAGCAGACAGAGAAGTGACATGGTGAAGGACAACAACAGGGAGAGAAGTGACATGGTGAAGGACAACAGCAGACAGAGAAGTGACATGGTGAAGGACAACAGCAGGGAGAAGTGACATGGTGAAGGACAACAGCAGGGAGAGAGAAGTGACATGGTGAAGGACAACAGCAGGGAGAGAAGTGACATGGTGAAGGACAACAGCAGGGAGAGAAGTGACATGGTGAAGGACAACAGCAGGGACAGAGAAGTGACATGGTGAAGGACAACAGCAGGAGAGAAGTGACATGGTGAAGGACAACAGCAGGAGACAGAGAAGTGACATGGTGAAGGACAACAGCAGGACAGAGAAGTGACATGGTGAAGGACAACAGCAGACAGAGAAGTGACATGGTGAAGGACAACAGCAGGGAGAGAAGTGACATGGTGAAGGACAACAGCAGGAGAGAGAAGTGAAGGACATGGTGAAGGACAACAGCAGTGACATGGTGAAGACAACAGCAGACAGAGAAGTGACATGGTGAAGGACAACAGCAGGAGAGAGAAGTGACATGGTGAAGGACAACAGCAGGAGACAGAGAAGTGACATGGTGAAGGACAACAGCAGACAGAGAAGTGACATGGTGAAGGACAACAGCAGGAGAGAAGTGACATGGTGAAGGACAACAGCAGACAGAGAAGTGACATGGTGAAGGACAACAGCAGACAGAGAAGTGACATGGTGAAGGACAACAGCAGGGAGACAGAGAAGTGACATGGTGAAGGACAACAGCAGGGAGAGAAGTGACATGGTGAAGGACAACAGCAGGAGAGAAGTGACATGGTGAAGGACAACAGCAGACAGAGAAGTGACATGGTGAAGGACAACAGCAGGGAGAGAAGTGACATGGTGAAGGACAACAGCAGGAGAGAAGTGACATGGTGAAGGACAACAGCAGACAGAGAAGTGACATGGTGAAGGACAACAGCAGGGAGAGAAGTGACATGGTGAAGGACAACAGCAGGGAGAGAAGTGACATGGTGAAGGACAACAGCAGGGAGAGAAGTGACATGGTGAAGGACAACAGCAGGGAGAGAAGTGACACGGTGAAGGACAACAGCAGGGAGAGAAGTGACATGGTGAAGGACAACAGCAGGAGAGAAGTGACATGGTGAAGGACAACAGCAGGGACAGAGAAGTGACATGGTGAAGGACAACAGCAGGAGACAGAGAAGTGACATGGTGAAGGACAACAGCAGGGAGACAGAGAAGTGACATGGTGAAGGACAACAGCAGAGAGAAGTGACATGGTGAAGGACAACAGCAGACAGAGAAGTGACATGGTGAAGGACAACAGCAGGAGAGAAGTGACATGGTGAAGGACAACAGCAGGAGACAGAGAAGTGACATGGTGAAGGACAACAGCAGACAGAGAAGTGACATGGTGAAGGACAACAGCATGGTGAAGGACAACAGCAGAGAGTGACATGGTGAAGGACAACAGCAGGGAGAGAAGTGACATGGTGAAGGACAACAGCAGGGAGAGAAGTGACATGGTGAAGGACAACAGCAGACAGAGAAGTGACATGGTGAAGGACAACAGCAGGGAGAGAAGTGACATGGTGAAGGACAACAGCAGGGAGAGAAGTGACATGGTGAAGGACAACAGCAGGGACAGAGAAGTGACATGGTGAAGGACAACAGCAGCAGAAGTGACATGGTGAAGGACAACAGCAGACAGAGAAGTGACATGGTGAAGGACAACAGCAGGGAGAGAAGTGACATGGTGAAGGACAACAGCAGGGAGAGAAGGACATGGTGAAGGACAACAGCAGACAGAGAAGTGACATGGTGAAGGACAACAGCAGGGAGAGAAGTGACATGGTGAAGGACAACAGCAGGACAGAGAAGTGACATGGTGAAGGACAACAGCAGGAGAGAAGTGACATGGTGAAGGACAACAGCAGGGAGAGAAGTGACATGGTGAAGGACAACAGCAGACAGAGAAGTGACATGGTGAAGGACAACAGCAGGGAAGGACAACAGCAGGGAGAGAAGTGACATGGTGAAGGACAACACAGGGAGAGCAGTGACATGGTGAAGGACAACAGCAGGGAGACAGAGAAGTGACATGGTGAAGGACAACAGCAGGAGAGAAGTGACATGGTGAAGGACAACAGCAGGGGAGAGAAGTGACATGGTGAAGGACAACAGCAGGACAGAGAAGTGACATGGTGAAGGACAACAGCAGGAGAGAAGTGACATGGTGAAGGACAACAGCAGGAGAGAAGTGACATGGTGAAGGACAACAGCAGACAGAGAAGTGACATGGTGAAGGACAACAGCAGACAGAGAAGTGACATGGTGAAGGACAACAGCAGGGAGAGAAGTGACATGGTGAAGGACAACAGCAGGGAGAGAAGTGACATGGTGAAGGACAACAGCAGACAGAGAAGTGACATGGTGAAGGACAACAGAAGGACATGGTGAAGGACAACAGCAGGAGAGAAGTGACATGGTGAAGGACAACAGCAGGGAGAGAAGTGACATGGTGAAGGACAACAGCAGGAGAGAAGTGACATGGTGAAGGACAACAGCAGACAGAGAAGTGACATGGTGAAGGACAACAGCAGGGACAGAGAAGTGACATGGTGAAGGACAACAGCAGGAGAGAAGTGACATGGTGAAGGACAACAGCAGGGAGACAGAGAAGTGACATGGTGAAGGACAACAGCAGACAGAGAAGTGACATGGTGAAGGACAACAGCAGACAGAGAAGTGACATGGTGAAGGACAACAGCAGACAGAGAAGTGACATGGTGAAGGACAACAGCAGACAGAGAAGTGACATGGTGAAGGACAACAGCAGGGAGAGAGAAGTGACATGGTGAAGGACAACAGCAGGGAGACAGAGAAGTGACATGGTGAAGGACAACAGACAGGGAGAGAAGTGACATGGTGAAGGACAACAGCAGGACAGAGAAGTGACATGGTGAAGGACAACAGCAGGAGAGAAGTGACATGGTGAAGGACAACAGCAGGAGAGAAGTGACATGGTGAAGGACAACAGCAGGGAGAGAAGTGACATGGTGAAGGACAACAGCAGGGAGACAGAGAAGTGACATGGTGAAGGACAACAGACATGGTGAAGGACACAGACAGAGAAGTGACATGGTGAAGGACAACAGCAGACAGAGAAGTGACATGGTGAAGGACAACAGCAGACAGAGAAGTGACATGGTGAAGGACAACAGCAGACAGAGAAGTGACATGGTGAAGGACAACAGCAGGAGAGAAGTGACATGGTGAAGGACAACAGCAGACAGAGAGAAGTGACATGGTGAAGGACAACAGCAGGAGACAGAGAAGTGACATGGTGAAGGACAACAGCAGGAGAGAAGTGACATGGTGAAGGACAACAGCAGACAGAGAAGTGACATGGTGAAGGACAACAGCAGACAGAGAAGTGACATGGTGAAGGACAACAGCAGGGAGAGAAGTGACATGGTGAAGGACAACAGCAGGGAGACAGAGAAGTGACATGGTGAAGGACAACAGCAGGGAGAGAAGTGACATGGTGAAGGACAACAGCAGACAGAGAAGTGACATGGTGAAGGACAACAGCAGGGAGAGAAGTGACATGGTGAAGGACAACAGCAGACAGAGAAGTGACATGGTGAAGGACAACAGCAGGGAGAGAAGTGACATGGTGAAGGACAACAGCAGGGAGAGAAGTGACATGGTGAAGGACAACAGCAGGGAGAGAAGTGACATGGTGAAGGACAACAGCAGAGAGAAGTGACATGGTGAAGGACAACAGCAGACAGAGAAGTGACATGGTGAAGGACAACAGCAGGGAGAGAAGTGACATGGTGAAGTACAACAGCAGACAGAGAAGTGACATGGTGAAGGACAACAGCAGGGAGACAGAGAAGTGACATGGTGAAGGACAACAGCAGGGAGACAGAGAAGTGACATGGTGAAGGACAACAGCAGACAGAGAAGTGACATGGTGAAGGACAACAGCAGACAGAGAAGTGACATGGTGAAGGACAACAGCAGACAGAGAAGTGACATGGTGAAGGACAACAGACAGAGAAATGAGACAGAGAAGTGACATGGTGAAGGACAACAGCAGGAGAGAAGTGACATGGTGAAGGACAACAGCAGGGAGAGAAGTGACATGGTGAAGGACAACAGCAGGTGAGACAGAGAAGTGACATGGTGAAGGACAACAGCAGGGAGAGAAGTGACATGGTGAAGGACAACAGCAGACAGAGAAGTGACATGGTGAAGGACAACAGCAGGAGAGAAGTGACATGGTGAAGGACAACAGCAGGAGAGAAGTGACATGGTGAAGGACAACAGCAGACAGAGAAGTGACATGGTGAAGGACAACAGCAGGAGAGAAGTGACATGGTGAAGGACAACAGCAGGGACAGAGAAGGACATGGTGAAGGACAACAGCAGACAGAGAAGTGACATGGTGAAGGACAACAGCAGGAGACAGAGAAGTGACATGGTGAAGGACAACAGCAGGGAGAGAAGTGACATGGTGAAGGACAACAGCAGGGACAGAGAAGTGACATGGTGAAGGACAACAGCAGAGAGAAGTGACATGGTGAAGGACAACAGCAGACAGAGAAGTGACATGGTGAAGGACAACAGCAGGGAGAGAAGTGACATGGTGAAGGACAACAGCAGGGAGAGAAGTGACATGGTGAAGGACAACAGCAGACAGAGAAGTGACATGGTGAAGGACAACAGCAGGGAGAGAAGTGACATGGTGAAGGACAACAGCAGGGAGAGAAGTGACATGGTGAAGGACAACAGCAGACAGAGAAGTGACATGGTGAAGGACAACAGCAGGAGAGAGAAGTGAAGGACATGGTGAAGACATGGTGACAACAGCAGAGAGAAGTGACATGGTGAAGGACAAACAGCAGGGAGAGAGAAGTGACATGGTGAAGGACAACAGCAGGAGAGAGAAGTGCAGACAGAGAGGAGTGACATGGTGAAGGACAACAGCAGACAGAGAAGTGACATGGTGAAGGACAACAGCAGGGAGAGAAGTGACATGGTGAAGGACAACAGCAGACAGAGAAGTGACATGGTGAAGGACAACAGCAGGGAGAGAAGTGACATGGTGAAGTACAACAGCAGGAGAGAAGTGACATGGTGAAGGACAACAGCAGAGAGACAGAGAAGTGACATGGTGAAGGACAACAGCAGGGAGACAGAGAAGTGACATGGTGAAGGACAACAGCAGGGAGACAGAGAAGTGACATGGTGAAGGACAACAGCAGACAGAGAAGTGACATGGTGAAGGACAACAGCAGACAGAGAAGTGACATGGTGAAGGACAACAGCAGGAGACAGAGAAGTGACATGGTGAAGGACAACAGCAGGGACAGAGAAGTGACATGGTGAAGGACAACAGCAGACAGAGAAGTGACATGGTGAAGGACAACAGCAGACAGAGAAGTGACATGGTGAAGGACAACAGCAGACAGAGAAGTGACATGGTGAAGGACAACAGCAGACAGAGAAGTGACATGGTGAAGGACAACAGCAGACAGAGAAGTGACATGGTGAAGGACAACAGCAGGAGAGAAGTGACATGGTGAAGGACAACAGCAGGGAGAGAAGTGACATGGTGAAGGACAACACAGGGAGAGAAGTGACATGGTGAAGGACAACAGCAGACAGAGAAGTGACATGGTGAAGGACAACAGCAGACAGAGAAGTGACATGGTGAAGGACAACAGCAGGAGAGAAGTGACATGGTGAAGGACAACAGCAGGGACAGAGAAGTGACATGGTGAAGGACAACAGCAGACAGAGAAGTGACATGGTGAAGGACAACAGCAGGGAGAGAAGTGACATGGTGAAGGACAACAGCAGGGAGAGAAGTGACATGGTGAAGGACAACAGCAGGGAGAGAAGTGACATGGTGAAGGACAACAGCAGACAGAGAAGTGACATGGTGAAGGACAACAGCAGACAGAGAAGTGACATGGTGAAGGACAACAGCAGGGAGAGAAGTGACATGGTGAAGGACAACAGCAGGGAGAGAAGTGACATGGTGAAGGACAACAGCAGACAGAGAAGTGACATGGTGAAGGACAACAGCAGGGAGAGAAGTGACATGGTGAAGGACAACAGCAGGGACAGAGAAGTGACATGGTGAAGGACAACAGCAGGAGAGAAGTGACATGGTGAAGGACAACAGCAGGAGAGAAGTGACATGGTGAAGGACAACAGCAGGAGAGAAGTGACATGGTGAAGGACAACAGCAGGGAGAGAAGTGACATGGTGAAGGACAACAGCAGACAGAGAAGTGACATGGTGAAGGACAACAGCAGGGAGACAGAGAAGTGACATGGTGAAGGACAACAGCAGGGAGACAGAGAAGTGACATGGTGAAGGACAACAGCAGGGAGAGAAGTGACATGGTGAAGGACAACAGCAGACAGAGAAGTGACATGGTGAAGGACAACAGCAGGGAGAGAAGTGACATGGTGAAGGACAACAGCAGACAGAGAAGTGACATGGTGAAGGACAACAGCAGACAGAGAAGTGACATGGTGAAGGACAACAGCAGGGAGACAGAGAAGTGACATGGTGAAGGACAACAGCAGGAGACAGAGAAGTGACATGGTGAAGGACAACAGCAGGAGACAGAGAAGTGACATGGTGAAGGACAACAGCAGACAGAGAAGTGACATGGTGAAGGACAACAGCAGACAGAGAAGAGACATGGTGAAGGACAACAGCAACAGAGAAGTGACATGGTGAAGGACAACAGCAGACAGAGAAGTGACATGGTGAAGGACAACAGCAGGGAGACAGAGAAGTGACATGGTGAAGGACAACAGCAGGGAGAGAGAAGTGACATGGTGAAGGACAACAGCAGACAGAGAAGTGACATGGTGAAGGACAACAGCAGGAGAGAAGTGACATGGTGAAGGACAACAGCAGGGAGAGAAGTGACATGGTGAAGGACAACAGCAGGGAGAGAAGTGACATGGTGAAGGACAACAGCAGACAGAGAAGTGACATGGTGAAGGACAACAGCAGACAGAGAAGTGACATGGTGAAGGACAACAGACAGGAGAAGAAGTGACATGGTGAAGGACAGACAGCAGACAGAGAAGTGACATGGTGAAGGACAACAGCAGACAGAGAAGTGACATGGTGAAGGACAACAGCAGGGAGACAGAGAAGTGACATGGTGAAGGACAACAGCAGGGAGACAGAGAAGTGACATGGTGAAGGACAACAGCAGGGAGAAGTGACATGGTGAAGGACAACAGCAGACAGAGAAGTGACATGGTGAAGGACAACAGCAGGGAGAGAAGTGACATGGTGAAGGACAACAGCAGGGAGAGAAGTGACATGGTGAAGGACAACAGAGAAGCAGAGCAGGGAGAGAAGTGACATGGTGAAGGACAACAGCAGACAGAGAAGTGACATGGTGAAGGACAACAGCAGGGAGACAGAGAAGTGACATGGTGAAGGACAACAGCAGGGAGACAGAGAGAAGTGATATGGTGAAGGACAACAGCAGGGAGAGAAGTGACATGGTGAAGGACAACAGCAGACAGAGAAGTGACATGGTGAAGGACAACAGCAGGAGAGAAGTGACATGGTGAAGGACAACAGCAGACAGAGAAGGACATGGTGAAGGACAACAGCAGGGAGAGAAGTGACATGGTGAAGGACAACAGCAGGGAGAGAAGTGACATGGTGAAGGACAACAGCAGAGAGAGAAGTGACATGGTGAAGGACAACAGCAGGGGAGAAGGACACGGTGAAGGACAACAGCAGGGAGAGAAGTGACATGGTGAAGGACAACACAGTGGGCAGACAGAGAAGTGACATGGTGAAGGACAACAGCAGGGAGAGAAGTGACATGGTGAAGGACAACAGCAGACAGAGAAGTGACATGGTGAAGGACAACAGCAGTGGAGAGAAGTGACATGGTGAAGGACAACAGCAGGGAGAGAAGTGACATGGTGAAGGACAAACAGTGACAGGAGACAGAGAAGTGACATGGTGAAGGACAACAGCAGGAGACAGAGAAGTGACATGGTGAAGGACAGACAGCAGGAGACAGAGAAGTGACATGGTGAAGGACAACAGCAGCGAGACAGAGAAGTGACATGGTGAAGGACAACAGCAGGGAGACAGAGAAGTGACATGGTGAAGGACAACAGCAGGGAGAGAAGTGACATGGTGAAGGACAACAGCAGACAGAGTGACATGGTGAAGAGCAGGGAGAGAATGGTGAAGGACAACAGCAGGGAGAGAAGTGACATG
>NC_088410.1:19468773-19475423 GCF_034236695.1 Oncorhynchus nerka | reverse complement strand
ACCTTGTATCCTTTTCCCTCTCGCTCTCATCCAACACTTCCCACACTGCCCCTACTCGGATGGTATCGCGCCGTCCCAGCCTTCGCTCTCTCTCCCCGCTTCTCTCTCCTCTTCCATCCTATCATCTCTTCCTCTGCTCAAACCTTCTCCAACCTATCTCCTGATTCTGCCTCCTCAACCCTCCTCTCCTCCCTTTCTGCATCCTTTGACTCTCTATGTCCCCTATCCTCCAGGCCGGCTCGGTCCTCCCCCCGCTCCGTGGCTCGACGACTCATTGCGAGCTCACAGAACAGGGCTCCCGGGCAGCCGAGGCGGAAATGGAGAGAAACTCTTCGCCTCCCTGCGGACCTGACATCCTTTCCTCCCTCCTCTCTACATTTTCCTCTTCTCTCTCTGCTGCTAAAGCCACTTTCTACCACTCTAAATTCCAAGCATCTGCCTCTAACCCTAGGAAGCTCTTTGCAACCTTCTCCTCCCTCCTGAATCCTCCTCCCCCTCCCCCCTCCTCCCCTCTCTGCAGATGACTTCGTCAACCATTTTGAAAAGAAGGTCGACGACATCCGATCCTCGTTGCTAAGTCAAACGACACCGCTGGTTCTGCTCACACTGCCCTACCCTGTGCTCTGACCTCTTTCTCCCCTCTCTCTCCAGATGAAATCTCGCGTCTTGTGTCGGCCGGCCGCCCAACAACCTGCCCGCTTGACCCTATCCCCTCCTCTCTTCTCCAGACCATTTCCGGAGACCTTCTCCCTTACCTCACCTCGCTCATCAACTCATCCCTGACCGCTGGCTACGTCCCTTCCGTCTTCAAGAAGCGAGAGTTGCACCCCTTCTGAAAAAACCTACACTCGATCCCTCCGATGTCAACAACTACAGACCAGTATCCCTTCTTTCTTTTCTCTCCAAAACTCTTGAGCGTGCCGTCCTTGGCCAGCTCTCCCGCTATCTCTCTCAGAATGACCTTCTTGATCCAAATCAGTCAGGTTTCAAGACTAGTCATTCAACTGAGACTGCTCTTCTCTGTATCACGGAGCGCTCCGCACTGCTAAAGCTAACTCTCTCTCCTCTGCTCTCATCCTTCTAGACCTATCGGCTGCCTTCGATACTGTGAACCATCAGATCCTCCTCTCCACCCTCTCCGAGTTGGGCATCTCCGGCGCGGCCCACGCTTGGATTGCGTCCTACCTGACAGGTCGCTCCTACCAGGTGGCGTGGCGAGAATCCGTCTCCACACCACGTGCTCTCACCACTGGTGTCCCCCAGGGCTCTGTTCTAGGCCCTCTCCTATTCTCGCTATACACCAAGTCACTTGGCTCTGTCATAACCTCACATGGTCTCTCCTATCATTGCTATGCAGACGACACACAATTAATCTTCTCCTTTCCCCCTTCTGATGACCAGGTGGCGAATCGCATCTCTGCATGTCTGGCAGACATATCCGTGTGGATGACGGATCACCACCTCAAGCTGAACCTCGGCAAGACGGAGCTGCTCTTCCTCCCGGGGAAGGACTGCCCGTTCCATGATCTCGCCATCACGGTTGACAACTCCATTGTGTCCTCCTCCCAGGCGCTAAGAACCTTGGCGTGATCCTGGACAACACCCTGTCGTTCTCAACTAACATCAAGGCGGTGGCCCGTTCCTGTAGGTTCATGCTCTACAACATCCATGCAAGTACGACCCTGCCTCACACAGGAAGCGGCGCAGGTCTAATCCAGGCACTTGTCATCTCCCGTCTGGATTACTGCAACTCGCTGTTGGCTGGGCTCCCTGCCTGTGCCATTAAACCCTACAACTCATCCAGAACGCCGCAGCCCGTCTGGTGTTCAACCTTCCCAAGTTCTCTCACGTCACCCCGCTCCTCCGCTCCCTCCACTGGCTTCCAGTTGAAGCTCGCATCCGCTACAAGACCATGGTGCTTGCCTACGGAGCTGTGGGAGACGGCACCTCAGTACCTCAGGCTCTGATCAGGCCCTACACCCAAACAAGGGCACTGCGTTCATCCACCTCTGGCCTGCTCGCCTCCCTACCACTGAGGAAGTACAGTTCCCGCTCAGCCCAGTCAAAACTGTTCGCTGCTCTGGCCCCCCAATGGTGGAACAAACTCCCTCACGACGCCAGGACAGCGGAGTCAATCACCACCTTCCGGAGACACCTGAAACCCCACCTCTTTAAGGAATACCTAGGATAGGATAAAGTAATCCCTCTCACCCCCTCCCCCTGAAAAGATTTAAGATGCACTACTGTTCCACTGGAGGTCATAAGGTGAATGCACCAATTTGTAAGTCGCTCTGGATAAGAGCGTCTGCTAAATGACTTAAATGTAAATGTAAATGTAATGTAGTGGGTATGGTAGTAGGTATGGTAGTAGGTGTGGTAGTAGGTGTGGTAGTAGGTGTGGTAGTGGGTGTGGTAGTAGGTGTGGTAGTGAGTATGGTAGTGGGTATGGTAGTGGGTATGGTAGTAGGTATGGTAGTAGGTGTGGTAGTGGGTATGGTAGTGGGTATGGTAGTGGGTATGGTAGTAGGTGTGGTAGTGAGGTATGGTAGTGGGTATGGTAGTGGGTATGGTAGTAGGTGTGGTAGTAGGTGTGGTAGTGGGTATGGTAGTGGGTGTGGTAGTGGGTATGGTAGTAGGTGTGGTAGTGGGTATGGTAGTCGGTATGGTAGTGGGTATGGTAGTAGGTGTGGTAGTGGTATGGTAGTGGGTGTGGTAGTGGGTATGGTAGTGGGTATGGTAGTGGGTAAGGTAGTGGGTATGGTAGTGGGTGTGGTAGTGGGTATGGTAGTGGGTATGGTAGTAGGTGTGGTAGTAGGTATGGTAGTAGGTATGGTAGTGGGTATGGTAGTGGGTATGGTAGTAGGTATGGTAGTAAGTGGGTATGGTAGTGGGTAAGTGGGTATGGTAAGGTGTGGTAGTGAGTATGGTAGTGGGTATGGTAGTGGGTATGGTAGTAGGTGTGGTAGTAGGTGTGGTAGTGGGTATGGTAGTGGGTGTGGTAGTGGGTATGGTAGTAGGTGTGGTAGTGGGTATGGTGGTCGGTATGGTAGTGGGTATGGTAGTAGGTGTGGTAGTGAGTATGGTAGTGGGTGTGGTAGTGGGTATGGTAGTAGGTGTGGTAGTAGGTATGGTAGTAGGTATGGTAGTGGGTATGGTAGTGGGTATGGTAGTAGGTGTGGTAGTGGGTGTGGTAGTGAGTATGGTAGTGGGTATGGTAGTGGGTGTCAGGCGCACCGGTTTGTGTCAAGAACTGCAACACTGCTGGGTTTTTCACACTCAACAGTTTCTTGTGTGTATCAATAACGATAATAATAATAAATTTAATCCCACTTTGTGACACAACAACATGTGGAAATAGTCAAGGGGTGTGAATACTTTGGCTCTGTACATCCTGGACTCTGACATTGCTTGTTCTGATCATTCTAAATATATTTATTTTAACTTTTTGGTTTTTGTGTATTGTTTTGTATTACTAGATATTACTGTACTGTTGGAGCTAGACACACAAGCATTAGGTATTACTGTACTGTTGGAGCTAGACACACAAGCATTAGGTATTACTGTGCTGTTGGAGCTAGACACACAAGCATTAGGTATTACTGTACTGTTGGAGCTAGAAACACAAGCATTAGGTATTACTGTGCTGTTGGAGCTAGAAACACAAGCATTAGGTATTACTGTGCTGTTGGAGGTAGAAACACAAGCATTAGGTATTACTGTACTGTTGGAGCTAGACACACAAGCATTAGGTATTACTGTACTGTTGGAGCTAGAAACACAAGCATTAGGTATTACTGTGCTGTTGGAGCTAGACACACAAGCATTAGGTATTACTGTACTGTTGGAGCTAGACACACAAGCATTAGGTATTACTGTACTGTTGGAGCTAGACACACAAGCATTAGGTATTACTGTGCTGTTGGAGCTAGACACACAAGCATTAGGTATTACTGTACTGTTGGAGCTAGAAACACAAGCATTAGGTATTACTGTACTGTTGGAGCTAGACACACAAGCATTAGGTATTACTGCACTGTTGGAGCTAGACACACAAGCATTAGGTATTACTGTGCTGTTGGAGCTAGAAACACAAGCATTAGGTATTACTGTACTGTTGGAGCTAGAAACACAAGCATTAGGTATTACTGTACTGTTGGAGCTAGACACACAAGCATTAGGTATTACTGCACTGTTGGAGCTAGACACACAAGCATTTTGCTGCACCTCCACCTTTGACTGTGAGACAACGCCCAGTATGCCAGGGAACAGGAACTTGACCTCAGACCTGAAGACTCCCTTGGTTCCAATCAACAGACCAGAGACCTCTGACTCACTAAGCTTTAGTGACTAAAGGTGGTGTGTGTGTGTGTGGTTTGTGTGTGTGTGAGTCTGTGTGTGTGTGTGTGTGTGTGTGTGTGTGTGAGTGAGTGAGTGTGTGTTTATGAAATAATATAATATTTCATATCCTCTCAAAAGTCAAAGGTATTATTGAGATTATTAAAATCCTTGTTATTCATCAATCAAAAAAGCAAACAACCAATCAACACACTTGACCGTTATTTATTACAAAGAACAATACTTTCCAATCCATTTAATTAAAAAACATCATTACAATCAGTAGCACAGCCACAAAATCATCAAATATAACCAAACTGCTAACCCTAATGCCTCACCTTAAGCACATTTTTACTTTGCAGCCGGCACATATGATGAAGAATACCCTGTCACACATTCCCATTGACAGAAAGGAAGCTGCCCTGCTGCAGCCATTTCAGAGGGACAGTAGAGGAAGCTGCCCTGCTGCAGCCATTTCAGAGAGACAGTAGAGGAAGCTGTCCTGCTGCAGTCATTTCAGAGAGACAGTAGAGGAAGCTGCCCTGCTGTAGTCATTTCAGAGAGACAGTAGAGGAAGCTGCCCTGCTGCAGTCATTTCAGAGAGACAGTAGAGGAAGCTGTCCTGCTGTGGTAATTTCAGAGAGACAGAGAGAAAGCTGTCCTGCTGTGGTAATTTCAGAGAGACAGTAGAGGAAGCTTCCCTGCTGCAGTCGTTTCAGAGAGACAGTAGAGGAAGCTGTCCTGCTGCAGCCATTTCAGAGAGACAGTAGAGGAAGCTGCCCTGCTGCAGCCATTTCAGAGAGACAGTAGAGGAAGCTGCCCTGCTGCAGTCATTTCAGAGAGACAGTAGAGGAAGCTGCCCTGCTGTAGTCATTTCAGAGAGACAGTAGAGGAAGCTGCCCTGCTGCAGTCATTTCAGAGAGACAGTAGAGGAAGCTGTCCTGCTGTGGTAATTTCAGAGAGACAGAGAGAAAGCTGTCCTGCTGTGGTAATTTCAGAGAGACAGTAGAGGAAGCTTCCCTGCTGCAGTCATTTCAGAGAGACAGTAGAGGAAGCTGCCCTGCTGTAGTCATTTCAGAGAGACAGTAGAGGAAGCTGCCCTGCTGCAGTCATTTCAGAGAGACAGTAGGGGAAGCTGCCCTGCTGCAGTCATTTCAGAGAGACAGTAGAGGAAGCTGCCCTGCTGCAGTCATTTCAGAGAGACAGTAGAGGAAGCTGCCCTGCTGCAGTCATTTCAGAGAGACAGTAGAGGAAGCTGTCCTGCTGTGGTCATTTCAGAGAGACAGTAGAGGAAGCTGTCCTGCTGTAATCATTTCAGAGAGACAGTAGAGGAAGCTGTCCTGCTGTGGTCATTTCAGAGAGACAGTAGAGGAAGCTGTCCTGCTGTGGTCATTTCAGAGAGACAGTAGAGGAAGCTGCCCTGCTGTGGTCATTTCAGAGAGACAGTAGAGGAAGCTGTCCTGCTGTAGTCATTTCAGAGAGACAGTAGAGGAAGCTGCCCTGCTGCGGTCATTTCAGAGAGACAGTAGAGGAAGCTGTCCTGCTGTGGTCATTTCAGAGAGACAGTAGAGGAAGCTGCCCTGCTGTGGTCATTTCAGAGAGACAGTAGAGGAAGCTGTCCTGCTGTAGTCATTTCAGAGAGACAGTAGAGGAAGCTGCCCTGCTGCGGTCATTTCAGAGAGACAGTAGAGGAAGCCGTCCTGCTGCAGTCATTTCAGAGAGACAGTAGAGGAAGCTGTCCTGCTGTGGTCATTTCAGAGAGACAGTAGAGGAAGCTGTCCTGCTGTGGTCATTTCAGAGAGACAGTAGAGGAAGCTGTCCTGCTGTGGTCATTTCAGAGAGACAGTAGAGGAAGCTGCCCTGCTGTGGTAATTTCAGAGAGACAGTAGAGGAAGCTGTCCTGCTGTAGTCATTTCAGAGAGACAGTAGAGGAAGCTGCCCTGCTGCAGTCATTTCAGAGAGACAGTAGAGGAAGCTGTCCTGCTGCAGTCATTTCAGAGAGACAGTAGAGGAAGCTGCCCTGCTGCAGTCGTTTCAGAGAGACAGTAGAGGAAGCTGCCCTGCTGCAGTCATTTCAGAGAGACAGTAGAGGAAGCTGTCCTGCTGCAGTCATTTCAGAGAGACAGTAGAGGAAGCTGCCCTGCTGTAGTCATTTCAGAGAGACAGTAGAGGAAGCTGCCCTGCTGCAGTCATTTCAGAGAGACAGTAGAGGAAGCTGTCCTGCTGTGGTAATTTCAGAGAGACAGTAGAGGAAGCTGTCCTGCTGTGGTCATTTCAGAGAGACAGTAGAGGAAGCTGCCCTGCTGTGGTCATTT
>NC_088410.1:19316273-19463773 GCF_034236695.1 Oncorhynchus nerka | reverse complement strand
TTGGTCAGCATTATGGGAACACAAACCCAGGGATACAGAGTGGTTGGTCAGCTTTATGGGACCACAAACCCAGGGATACAGAGTGGTTGGCCAGCATTATGGGACCACAAACCCAGGGATACAGAGTGGTTGGCCAGCATTATGGTACCACAAACCCATGGATACAGAGTGGTTGGCCAGCATTATGGGACCACAAACCCAGGGATACAGAGTGGTTGGCCAGCATTATGGGACCACAAACCCATGGATACAGAGTGGTTGGTCAGCCTTATGGGACCACAAACTCAGGGATACAGAGTGGATGGCCAGCATTATGGGACCACAAACCCATGGATACAGAATGGTTGGCCAGGGTTATGGGAACACAAACCCAGGGATACAGAGTGGTTGGCCAGCATTATGGGACCACAAACCCAGGGATACAGAGTGGTTGGCCAGGGTTATGGGAACACAAACCCAGGGATACAGAGTGGATGGCCAGCATTATGGGAACACAAACCCAGGGATACAGAGTGGTTGGCCAGCGTTATGGTGACACAAACCCAGGGATACAGAGTGGTTGGCCAGCCCTTAACAATGATGTTCATGACATATATAGCTATTGTGACACACACATCGGCTGTCCCCATAGGAGCACCCTTTTCGGTTCCAGGAAGAACCCTTTAAGGTTCCAAGAAGAACCCTTTTCGGTTCCAGGAAGAACCCTTTAGGTTCCAAGAAGAACCCTTTCAGGTTCCATGAAGGTTCTAGATAGTGCCTTATTTTCTAAGAGTGTAAGATTAAACTGTCCCTAAGAGTATCAGTGTAGATCTTATCTCTTACCTCCCTGGAAGCCAGGCTGAGGGGGGTAGGCTGTTCCCCCCCCACTTCCCTGGTAGCCCGCCGGGGGGCCTGGGTAGGGGGGAGCAGACAAGTCCTGGGGGGGTCCATACTGGCTCTTCTCCATACTGTCTGGGGTGGGTTTGAGAGAGAGAGAGAGAGACAGAGAGAGAGAGGAAGACAGTGAGCACAAACACAGTGAGCACACCTTATGAAAATATCACATTGAGAAAACATATGTCTCTGCCCCCACCTTCTCTCCCCCCTATAATACACAGTACAGTATGTCATCTGGAATCAGCTATAATACATAGTACAGTATGTCATCTGGAATCAGCTATAATACTGTGGGAGAAATTATATACATGATTATAGTAACACAAGAGAAAGATACACTTATGGGTTCATTTCCTGTTCTGGTAAAATGCATTGTTTATTGTATAGGACAGGGAGCAGAGAAAGGCCATGGGAGTATGGGACAGCTGGTAACACTAAAAATGCAGACACATAGACGCCTAGACCAGCTGGACATACAAAGATCAGAGGGATACACAAAGGAGGAGGTCAGCCAAATGACCAACTGATGGATTACAGACATCAATCACAGGGCAGCTGGACACTAAAAACTAGAGATAAAAAACACACATACAAAGGGACACATGGAGTTAATTACAGGGTCTAAACACAGGCCACAGGAAAGAGGGACGTATATTATCTTTAGGTCAAAGCAAGGGTCTTGTCATCATTATAATCTGACGGAAAGCAGTATTTAAGAACCTGTTTATGCTGCAGTAGTTTATGTGTCGGGGGGCTAGGGTCAGTTTGTTATATCTGGAGTACTTCTCCTGTCCTATTCGGTGTCCTGTGTGAATCTAAGTGTGCGTTCTCTAATTCTCTCCTTCTCTCTTTCTTTCTCTCTCTCGGAGGACCTGAGCCCTAGGACCATGCCCCAGGACTACCTGACATGATGACTCCTTGCTGTCCCCAGTCCACCTGGCCATGCTGCTGCTCCAGTTTCAACTGGCCTGGGCCCTAGGACCATGTCCCAGGACTACCTGACATGATGACTCCTTGCTGTCCCCAGTCCACCTGGCCATGCTGCTGCTCCAGTTTCAACTGTTCTGCCTTACTATTATTCAACCATGCTGGTCATTTATGAACATTTGAACATCTTGGCCACGTTCTGTTATAATCTCCACCCGGCACAGCCAGAAGAGGACAGGCCACCCCACATATGCTCTCTAATTCTCTTTCTTTCTCTCTCTCTCGGAGGACCTGAGCCCTAGGACCGTGCCCCAGGACTACCTGACATGATGACTCCTTGCTGTCCCCAGTCCACCTGACTGTGCTGCTGCTCCAGTTTCAACTGTTCTGCCTTATTATTATTCGACCATGCTGGTCATTTATGAACATTTGAACATCTTGGTCATGTTCTGTTATAATCTCTACCAGGCACAGCCAGAAGAGGACTGGCCACCCCACATAGCCTGGTTCCTCTCTAGGTTTCTTCCTAGGTTTTGGCCTTTCTAGGGAGTTTTTCCTAGCCACCGTGCTTTTACACCTGCATTGTTTGCTGTTTGGGGTTTTAGGCTGGGTTTCTGTACAGCACTTTGAGATATCAGCTGATGTACGACGGGCTATATAAATAAATTTGATTTGATTTGGGCGTTACTGGGCTGAACAAGCAGGATGCACAGATTGGGATGTAACTGTATTTGCATTGGGGGATGAACTGATGATGTATGCATGGATATAAAAGGAAGAGCGAGAGCTCTGGAGGGGGTGGGTCCCGCGGGGCACTCCGGCTTGTTATACTGTTGTATTAAAGCCTGATTGATTTCACAAAGTTCTGGTATGCGTTATATTTGAACCGATTTGCCACTACAATACACAGTACAGTATGTAATCTGGAATCAGCTATAATACACAGTGCAGTATGTCATCTGGAATCAGCTATAATACACAGTGCAGTATGTCATCTGGAATCAGCTATAATACACAGTACAGTATGTCATCTGGAATCAGCTATAATACACAGTACAGTATGTCATCTGGAATCAGCTGTATTACACAGTACGGTATGTCATCTGGAATCAGCTATAATACACAGTGCAGTATGTCATCTGGAATCAGCTGTATTACACAGTACAGTATGTCATCTGGAATCAGCTATAATACACAGTGCAGTATGTCATCTGGAATCAGCTATAATACACAGTGCAGTATGTCATCTGGAATCAGCTATAATACACAGTGCAGTATGTCATCTGGAATCAGCTATAATACACAGTGCAGTATGTCATCTGGAATCAGCTATATTACATCCCATCATCTATACATCATTGATCTACGTGGTCTCCTTTGGGAAACAGGTCTTCTGATCCCAATAGGACTTCCTGGTTCAATAAATAAATACACTTTCTAACCTCCTGATTCATTCTAACCTCAGGCTTATCAATAACCTTTACTTACAGTAACCAGGTCAGTCGTTAAAAACAAATTATTATAAGGAAATGCATAGATTATACTACAGCGCTATACATACAGTGCATTCGGGAAGTATTCAGACCCCTTGACTTTTTCCACATTTATTTAAGTTACAGCCTTGTTCTAAAATGGATTAAATAAATAAAAATCCTCCGAAATCTACACACAATACCCCATAATGACATCACAATACCCCATAATGACATCACAATACCCCGTAATGACATCACAATACCCCATAATGACAAAGCAAAAACAGGTTCTTAAAAATGTTTGCAAATGTTTACAAAACAGAAATACCTTATTTACATAAGTATTCAGACCATTTGCTATGAAATTTACTCTAAATTGAGCTCAGGTGCATCCTGTTTCCATTGATCATCTTTGAAATGTTTCTACAACTTGGAGTTCACCTGTGGTAAATTCAATTGATTGGACATGGTTTGGAAAGGCACACACCTGTCTAAATAAGGTTTCACAGTTGACAGTGTTATGCAGGTGAGTGAGGACCCAAAAGCGGTTTAACAAAAACAGAGTCCTTTAATGTCAAAACACAGGGAAGACATAGATCCTCTTCAGATGTATTGAATAGCAAAATAGACAACCCGCAGAGAGGGCGACAAATAAATCATAAAGTCCGTCTGATATTACAGAAAAGTCCCCTTCTTAGCAGCAGAGGAGAATAGCAGGGTTAGCGGCGACAGACTGCTGGTCTCTCTGGGTAGGCGCGGGTTGTAGATGACAGAGGTACCTGATCGCACATAGCATCAGATGAACAGGCAGATTCCGACAGGACGAGACAAGGGTGAAGCAAACGTGACGATAGTTTGGTTCTGGCATGAGAAACTCAAAACGAGAATCTGACAAAGACAGAAGCAGGAACAGAGAGAGAAATAGAGAACTAATCAGAGGGAAAAAAGGGAACATGTGGGAAAAGGGTGAACGAGGTAGTTAGAGAAGATCAGGAACAGCTGGGGGAAGGAAAGGAAGAGAAGGTAACCTAATACGACCAGCAGGGGGAAACGAAGTGAAGAGAAAGAACAGGAACAAGACATAACATGACAATACATGACAGACAGTGCATGTCACAGCAAAAACCAAGCCAGGACGAAGGAATTGTCCGTAGAGCTCCGAGACAGGATTGTGTCGAGGCACAGATCTGGGGAAGGGTACCAAAAAATATGCAGCATTGAAGGTCCCCGAGAACACAGTGGCCTTCATCATTCTTAAATGAAATAAACTAAATAACAAACAAATAAACAAATAAACAAAAAACTTAGTAACTCCGCCAGAGTCTTTTGGTTCACTTTTGCCGGTCCCAAGCCCGGGTAAAGGAGGGTTGGAATTGTGACATAAAAATAAAAAAAGAATCGACAGAAGAAAGTTCATTAGTGGTTCTAAACATATTTAGGGTGTTTTTTTACTTGCATTTTGTCTCTCCCACAACTTTATTCCTCTCTCCTACAGCGTCCATCACAATTACATGGCCAATTATGCAAAGACGTCATTTAGCGATTTCTAGCAACTTTTAGGACAGCCAATAGTCATTTAGCGATTTCTAGCGACTTTTAGGACAGCCAATAGTCATTTAGCGATTTCTAGCGACTTTTAGGACAGCCAATAGTCATTTAGCGATTTCTAGCAACTTTTAGGACAGCCAATAGTCATTTAGAGATTTCTAGCGACTTTTAGGACAGCCAATAGTGTAAGGAATTGCTATTTCGTATGCAGGTGACTAACTTACTGCTAAATTACGTGGCTACAACTCACAGTAAAGCCTGTGGGGTCCCCTACAGGATAGCTCCCACATTACACATAATCTCTTTTGTAACCGAACACTGTGTGCCCGAAGAAGATTCTACGATGACGGACAGACAACTGAGCCAATGGCGGAAGACCAAAGACTACTACCAGCTGAACCAATCCGGAGATCCGATCTTCCTAGAATCAACCTTCTGTTTGTTCCGTATATTAGTGGTGGACTGAATAGGAACGGTCTCTTTTTCCTGCCGTTCCACACGAACTAACGGAAGAGCCGTAATTACGTTGTACTACATATTTTCACACTGAATAAACTGTTTACTTGTCATAAAATTTACCACTTAGTCTGAATCGATCCTTGACCGGCTCACCCATCTACACATTTAATTTCTAACAGAACTTGGTAGCAGAGGATGGTTAACTAACGGTCCAGTCGAAGTGAGCAGATTGGGTGTGAGAGAGTGGGTGAGCGCGTGGAAAGGACGATTCAAGGAGGACGAGTGATGATTTTCGCTGGGTGGACAACAATTCTGCTCAACTCGGGAAACTGATCTAAAGGTGCACCATAAATAAGGTAAGCAAAACCTGTTAAATCAAACTTTGCATATTGTCGTATAGTCTGCCTAAATTTTGATCAGTATTTCCGAGTAAGTATGAATTCTTGTGTAAATTTATACATTTGCTGACGAGTCGAAAAGAACAGTGTAGTGAAGATATGTAGGAACAAGCCAGCGACGGCTGGTGTGATATAAATCATTGATGAGATATCAGTAAGGGGATAGCTGATTACTATTCATTAAATCTGGCGCCGAGGGGATAGATTGTGTAATTTTGTCCCGTGACCCGGTCAGCGCAGTCTGATAGCTTTCAATGATGAGAGATCACTTAAAGGCCTAAAAAGTTCCAATAGGGATCGGACATATATTAAATTCAGTTCCGATAGGGGTTGGACATGTGTGTATTAATTCTGATAGGGGTTAGTGTGATATAAATCAGGAATAGAGATCGGTAAGGGGATAGTTAATTACTATTCATTAAATCTGGCACCGAGGGGGGAAAGTGTCATTTTCTCCTGCGACCCGGCACGGCACAGTCCGATAGAAATTCACTGATAAGGATCGGCTTTCAGGGGTCAGAGAGATAACGTGTATTAATTTTGATATTGTTAATTCGATAGGGGTCAGTAGGGGATAGAGTTGGATTCTAGAGTTGAATTCTATCCAGTAAATCCGCTTAGTTCGGTCTGATAGGGGTCGATTAATAAGAAATCAGAGATATAACCTGTAATTGTGTGTTTTGTCTTGTTTTGTCTATTTGTAACTGTTTAAAATGAAAATGAAAGGTGGTTGTAATTGTTTCCATTAAGATTGTTGGTGGTCACATAGAGAGAGAGAGATAGAATTATATAATAAGGATTATTGGATAAATCCGAAACTTCTATATTGTATGTATCAATGACTTCTGTGTTGGATGTATAATCAGGAATGAAATGACTGATGTATAATTGAAATAATATCTGAACATAATATTTGAAAGTTGAGACTAATTAGTCGAATAGATCCCTTGGTTGTGCGCTCCACAAATCCCATACCGACTCATGCGTTTTTCTCGAACTAAAACATACAAAGGAGAAGCTCAGAGATAAGACAGAGCACGTGTAGCAGTGTCTCTTCAGTATATCGTGGGTATTAATCAACGTCGGGCGAAGTATATGCTAACTATATTCAGATAGAAGGAGAGGATTACGATTAAAACTACGATTAAATTCCGATTGAATTAAATTTAATTACGACTAAAGCAAATTCACAATGGCGACCCCCAATACTCCAAAACTGAGGTTTAATGAGTTTTTAGAACAAAAAATAGAATATAGATCAGGGGAAAGGGACAATGGAAGCACATGAAGAAAGTTTGGGAGGGTTTAAAGCTAAAATGGACACAGGAAGGTCATTTAGGAGGAGGACCGCCATCCGCAGTTCAGCTGAAAACAATGGAATGTGGGTTAAAAGAGACGTTGCAGGAAGCTAGAGAGAAAGAGACAGAAAAGAACAAAATTCAAGTATTTAAGAAAGAAGGGTCAGATACGAAGGGAGCGAGATTAATGAGAATCCTAATTGAGGGAAAACTTTGGGCGTTTAAATTAGTGCTATTTTCTGTTGTTCAGATGCCGGAGTAACAAATACAGATAACTGTAAATTGGGTCTATTTGCGGAGAATCTCAGTTCCATAGCATTGGTGGTTCAGTGGTGGAGTTCTCGCCTGACACGTGGGAGGCCGGGTTCGGTTCCCAGCTGAGGTGTAAAGAATAGTTATATATGTCTGAGTCTTTGGTTGTAATTGAACTGGTTGTTTTGCAGAGAAAGTTATAGTCACTAGTATTGGTATAAGATATAAACTGAACGTTTTAAATAGTTTGTTTGGTTCAAATTGAAAGACTAATTCATTCAACTTAATATAAGAACGGAGATTTTGATGCAAGGCGATGTCTGTTCACTAAATGATTTGTTGGGAATAATACATTGGGAAAAGAGTCGTAATTAAAATGCTAATTCAAAGACGAGACAGTAACTTAAATCAAATTAATTCTGAATAATAACGAGGGAACAATTACGATAGATTTGTGTCCATCGAAATGTTTTTATAAGATTAGCGAATTGAGAGATGTTGATTGATGTTGTAAACTCTAAATCAGGATTCAACAGATGTGATAAATTAGGTTTGGTTTATCGAACCCGAAATACTGTTGTTGCAGACAGCCAACCATTATTTACAATGAGTTGAAAATCGTTGCGAAATAAGTCAAGATTGAGCGCTTGTTGATGACATCACTAGCGAGGTTTCCGTCGCCACGGAAATGATGTCTTGACTGGGGTGACAGAGAAAATGGTTAGTGTCCTTAAAAAGGAGTATGTAAATCGTCAGGAAAGATGCTAAAAACTAGCAGCTGATTCGCTGGGTGGGTATCATTGATTTGTGGCGTTTATTTGGACTGTAATTGGGCCGTGAGAGAGAGGGATTGGATGTCTGAGTCATAAAACATCGTGATGGTGGATTCTGATGGTTGTTGATTTTTGGTTTGATCGTTTGAATAGCACCAGTGAATTTGAGCACTGTTTCCATTATGTGGAACGGTGTCAGGGTATTAATGGTGAAAAGCAACCTCTATGGTAAAACATAATTGTACATGTTTCGGTAAACTAGCGAGGTTGAATTTGGTTATTTGAACATTTCCCTTGATACGTAACAGGGGCAAGTTGTTTTTCCTTGAGGAGCACGCAGATGGTGTTTTGTTTTATTGAGATGTAAATGTGAGTTGAAGGAGCCAAGGGAAAATACGTTATTTTTATTAAATATCAGGGATTATAATATTGGGGAGAATGAGGCCATAAACGACCAAATTGGAAAGGCCTGGAAGTTTTGATTAATCATTAAGGTTTGCAAATATATACACATAAAACATTTGTTAGGACTATTTGTTTTGGTGCAAAGGTATTTTAAAGAGACACGCTCAAATATGGAACTTTATGAGTTTTTATTTTATGAGTTTTAAATTACACAAGTGAATTTGGATTTTAAGGATAAAGGGTTCTTTAATATGTCTAGTGTAGTATAGAACTTGACTATAAAAGGGTGGGTTGACTCATGGACCTTATCATGACTGTCTTCTAAGGTCTGATCAGCCTTAGGGGAGAGTCATTGGTATAATGAATGTGGTCATATTGAGTACTAGTTTTAAGGTAAATTCATTATAAAGGAGTTTAGGTTATGAGGTTAGGATAGGATATATATTAAGCCAATAGGGCAGGGAATTACATAGAAAAATAAGTTTCAGTTCTTAGGGGTGATAAATCACTGTAGACAAGGAATTCTGCACTCTGCAACATATATTAAATTCATGTTATTGTCAGATAGAATACTAAGAGTCCTTGAAGGAAGGATTTTGATATGATAAGCATTTGTTTTGAATTTTTTTGACCATTAGGGGTTTAAAAAAAAAAAAAAAAAAAAAAAATAGTATTAAATTTAACAGGTATATAGGACATCTGTGATGATTTAGGATTATTGTTAGATGGATTAAGGAAATGTAAGGACTTTAGAGATTGACACTCATAGACATGATTTTGGATAAAGTCAAACAGTTAGAAGCTTAGTGGTATTTGAGAAATATGAGAGAAAAGGTTTAAATTGGTAAATATATATTTAAGAAAATATATAAGTAGTGCAGATAGTTCTTAAGTAGATAAGAAACTTGACAGGGAATTGGTACTGGATTGACGCCCAAGGGAGAATTGGACATGTGGAAAACTAAAAGGGGCTCCTTCATGATGTCAGACATAAAGATAATATACTAATCTTACCTAAGTCATTATTTAGAGTAGGTAAGGTTGATACCTGGGCAGAGTCAGGTATCAAAAGGGGGATGGGTAAATTGTGGTCTAGGATAGGATGGGGCTAAAAATAAAAATAAATAAATGTAAGCTAACAATTGGGCATAGAAGTTAAAGATATAATCAGATAAAACATATGAGAAATTGTTTGTTAACCAAGCCTGTATGTCCAGGATTGTATGCATTACAGGTGAACTACAGGTGAAGTCACTCAATCCAGTCCCAGAGGCTTGGGGACCATAGAAGACCCCTGGTGACAGCTAGCTGAAAGAGCTACCCAGATTCATATCGCACGGCGGAAGGGTAAGACATTTTTTCACTGTCGGACAATAAACAGAGTTCGGGAGAAGAACTGGAATTAACAGAATTCCGGGGGCCAACTCTCGAATGAAGTAACCCTACCTGTCCTATCACCCCTGTTTTTGTTCATAGAGGTGAAGATGTGTCTGGCTCTGGCTAAGTGATGTGTATTTTGTTCCAAAATAAGCATAAGAGATCCCTAGATCTGGGTAGATAAGAAGTTAGAATAGAGATTACACGGTAACCGACTTCGGACAGTTCTGGGATTGGAGAAGAGGGTATCCTTATAGCATGGAGGATCCCACAAGGGTGGATAGGTTTTCCATGATATGGGGAAATCTGGGAGCAATGTTGAACTTTGTAAAGGTGATGAAATCCTACTAACCATCAAAACTATTAAGCTCTCTGATGCAGGAACTCACACCCTCGGACTACAAAGGACGAGGACAGACATGATGGGTGTGTTTTCTATCAAGGTACTGCCAAGACCAGAGGTAACCGGACACACTCCTCTACCACCACTGTGTTAAAAATACCATTCAGGTAATTAATGTTAGAGACTATTCGGCTATTGATTAATTAGAAACTGAGACTGGTTTTGATAGTAGGGACAATTTGTGGCTGTCTTATATGAGGTACACAGCTAAAACCCTGAGAGGAAAGGACTGTATTATTTGAAGTTATGCTAGACCTGTTCTGGCTACACCCATTTGCTGTAGGAGAAGGAGAGGGGTGGTTGTGTATTTTGAGAAGTTTTTACCAGGTTAAGCCCAATTCAACCCTCTGTTCCTCTTTGAGCCTTGTGTTTCCTGCAGTACCTCCTCATCGGGCCTCTTGGGGTGTTGAGGCATATGGGGGCAATTACGAGTGCATCACGGGTACAGGTAATGGCATTGATTATGGGAGATTGCCTGAAGCTGATTGCAGGAGTAACATAACCATTAATTCCACTTGGCCAGTTACAGGCCTAAACCAAACTAGTGGTCTGGCTGATGTATGGTGGATGAGTGAAGCCAAAAGAGGGCTGAGACCCATTCTTAGAGGAGAATGGCAAGGTACGTGTGGTCTGACCAGTTTGATAATTCCACTGACCATTGTTGATGTTGTTGCTGAACAGCTGCTGAGTTCTGTAACCAGGGGACCTGAAAACATTCCATCCCATGGGAGACAAATGTAGTAGTGCTCCATGGACAGAGGATGTAGTTGACATACACACTAACCTGTTGGGAGTGTCAGTGGGGATTCCTCATGAGTTTCAGGCCTTGGGTAGGAATGATGGACTCTGGCACTTACTACCTACTATGGGTCCAGCCATGGTGGATGCTGGACAGACTGCATGGATTAATTATATCTACTATGATCAACAGCGTTTTGTGAATTACTCCCGTGATGCACTCACTAGTATGTCTGAACAGCTTGAGGCCACATTTGGGGTTTCCAGACAGAATAGACTTGCCTTGGATATGCTTCTTGCCATTCAGGGGACGTCTGCAAGATGTTCGGTAAACAATGTTGCACGTATATTCCTAATACCAGTCCAGATGATAGTTTTTAAACTTCACAATCTAAGGCGGGGTTGATGCACGATCTGCTAAGATGAGGTCCACGGGGGGGGTGGAGGAGTCTGTTCTCTTGGCCTGGTTTGGTAAGTGCACTGGTAGGATGGTTACTGGATTTCTGACCCTAATTCTTGTATTATTTGTTATTGATGTGATGTGCTGCTTGCATCATACTGTGTTTTGACAAGTCTGTTACAGATGTGGTGAGGGCTTCAGGCATGATGCCTTTGCTTGATGCTCCAGTTGGCGATGCCGATACGGAAGCATGCTTTCAGGGAGGATGGGACTGACTGATGATGACACATGGTTTGGAGTCCCTGGGTGGCAAGGAGCCCACTTGGTACAGGATAGAAGTAGCTGAGAGGACCAGATGGTTTCTAATAATTCTTTACTCTGTTTTCCATGACCAAAGTTTTATCCTACATCTTACATGTCAATAACAATAAAGTTTTATCCTGTTTTTGATAAGTGACACCCTTGGGGGGAACAAGGGCATACAACAAAGGCATATATAACTTGTTATTAGTAATAAACTTTTTATTATTTTCATGAAATGCTATGACTGCTGAAATAAAGGATAGTTGAGTGACACCCTAGCTGGTGTCAAAAGGGGGACCTAAATTTCACACTGTTTTCTTTTGTTCTGTTTTTGAATGAGCTGTTCTCTTTTGACATGAAGGTAGTTTACACTTTGTAACTGTTATATGATTCATTGCTGAGTTTTTGTTCACACCCTTGGGGTTATTTTACATTATAGCCATTACCATATATATGATTGAATATTATCTGCTGTTGCCTTGTGTGGATGTATGTATGTGTTATGCTACCTAGCTGATTTGAACCATTCTTAAAAGTATCAGGGCCATGGAACTTTCTCATGCTGGAAAAAATACAGAAGGGAGGGCACATTCAGAGCGTGGGGTTGCGAGAACAAGCGGTCTTTTTGGTTAGATAACAGGAGCCAGGTGCGAGATAACGGTATGGAGCATGAGACCCATCTTTCAGTTTTTGCAGCAATTTTAGGAGGGGGATCCAGTTGCTTTTATTGATTAAGCTTCTCCATTGTATGTCGTGTCCCATCTGGGATGGGAAGAGGGGGAAATTATTTTTCTTTGTGGGCCATTTCCGGATAGACATACCTAGTTTAGGATATTTTTCCTTTTTGGATTGTCTTCGTTTTTGCTTGGAGTAATGTATCTGGACTATATCACATCTCTTAGGAGATGTGAAGAGAGGGTATCAGAAACTTTTTCCTGCTGGAAAAAGTTGGCTAATGTGGACAATAATTTTTACTTTTATTTTGAGCTGTTCTCCGCTCTGTTAAATGAGGGTTGTAAGTTCCTAGGTGGCTGGTAGCCAACTTAGTACATAGTGGGATTGAAGGGAGAACATGATGGTAATACATATATGTCTATTTCTGTTTAAATACCGTGCCTTATTTCATAGTCCCTTATGGGAGAAGTTTCTCTTTGTGTCTGGATCCAGTTAGGTTGTGTCACGTCTCTGGTGAGACGTGAAGAGAGGGTTTTGTAAGGAATTGCTATTTCGTATGCAGGTGACTAACTTACTGCTAAATTACGTGGCTACAACTCACAGTAAAGCCTGTGGGGTCCCCTACAGGATAGCTCCCACATTACACATAATCTCTTTTGTAACCGAACACTGTGTGCCCGAAGAAGATTCTACGATGACGGACAGACAACTGAGCCAATGGCGGAAGACCAAAGACTACTACCAGCTGAACCAATCCGGAGATCCGATCTTCCTAGAATCAACCTTCTGTTTGTTCCGTATATTAGTGGTGGACTGAATAGGAACGGTCTCTTTTTCCTGCCGTTCCACACGAACTAACGGAAGAGCCGTAATTACGTTGTACTACATATTTTCACACTGAATAAACTGTTTACTTGTCATAAAATTTACCACTTAGTCTGAATCGATCCTTGACCGGCTCACCCATCTACACATTTAATTTCTAACAATAGTCATTTAGCGATTTCTAGCGACTTTTAGGACAGCCAATAGCTACTTTCCTTATTGAGGAGTTGGCAACACTGTTTGAACTTGCCTGTCTTTACAGAATCAGCGGTCGGGAGTAGATGAGCTTGTTTTGAGATCAAAGTGAGAGATGCATGTAGCCACGTGTGCACATTTGTTCATATCCTTTGCTAGTTAGTGAGTTATTAGCCCAGTTATAGATCAGTTGTAATCCTCAATGGAGGAGTGTTTGTTTCCTACAAGACACAACACGTGTGCATTTCTAGACTTCTTTGAAAAGTGATTCAGGTAAAGAGCTTTTTTGTGTTAAAGGGGCAGTGTTGTATTTGTCAGATTTTCTGTAATAATGGTATGGGAATAAAATGGTTTCTTGCATCAAACAACTCAACAACATTTTCAGTCGCCTCCTTGTCTGAAGGACAAGTGGACAAACAGGTTCATGTTTCAGGTTCATTTTTCAAACGTCTCATAGAATGTAGGCCAACATTGAACACCACACATTGGCTGCTACTGTAGGCTGAATGATAGAACAGCTATTTCCATGTTAAAATATTATGGGATGCATTTTCTCCATTGTTTTTGATGGTAGGCCCCTCTGGTAGTCCTACATTATGATCAAATAGTAGTCTACTTGATCACTGTTAAAA
Source organism: Oncorhynchus nerka (assembly GCF_034236695.1). Classification (NCBI taxonomy): domain Eukaryota; kingdom Metazoa; phylum Chordata; class Actinopteri; order Salmoniformes; family Salmonidae; genus Oncorhynchus; species Oncorhynchus nerka. The sequence continues at coordinate 19,449,814 of NC_088410.1, read as the reverse complement.
CCAGGGGCGCAACTTTGGTTTTAGAAGTGGGGGGGACATAATTGTATTATTTTTATCCACTCGGATAAACACTCCAAACAACATTTACATTTACATTTACATTTAAGTCATTTAGCAGACGCTCTTATCCAGAGCGACTTACAAATTGGTGCTTTCACCTTATGACATCCAGTGGAACAGCCACTTTACAATAGTGCATCTAGGTCTTTTAAGGGGGGGGGGGGGGGAGAAGGATTACTTTATCCTATCCTAGGTATTCCTACCTGACTGCTCTGAGGCCCTGGTTAAAACTAACTTAAAGTGGGTACAGCCTCAGTGGTCACAGTAAACGTGTGCCAGAAGTTGCACAGAATGTTGGAGTTTACGCTCAGCAGACCTGAAATTTGCTCAGTGATGAAAACATTTGAGGGAACAGCCTATTCCCTATATACTGTCATTCACTACTTTTAACCGGAGTCCTATGGGCCCTGGTCGACAGTAGTACACTACCCTATGGGCCCTGGTCAACAGTAGTACACTACCCTATGGGCCCTGGTCAACAGTAGTATTCTACCCTATGGGCCCTGGTCAACAGTAGTACACTACCCTATGGGCCCTGGTCAACAGTAGTACACTACCCTATGGGCCCTGGTCAACAGTAGTACACTACCCTATGGGCCCTGGTCAACAGTAGTATTCTACCCTATGGGCCCTGGTCAACAGTAGTACTCTACCCTATGGGCCCTGGTCAACAGTAGGTTAATTAGAATTAAAGACACCCAATTTCATATTTTATTATATCCTGCAAAGAAGCACTCTGAAACCCCCCAACTCAGAGCACCATTTCCCAGCCACAAGCAGAGCAACAGCCCCTTACCTTTTTGGAGTCCTTGAGGAGACGAGGTACTGTGGACTGGAGTCCTGGAGGAGACGAGGTACTGTGGACTGGAGCCCTGGAGGAGACGAGGTACTGTGGACTGGAGTCCTGGAGGAGACGAGGTACTGTGGACTGGAGTCCTGGAGGAGACGACTGTGTGGAGCTAAAGAATAGAGCTGCTACTCCAGACAGACAGTGAGAAAGTGAACCAGGTAGGAAAGAGAGTGAGAACGAGCGCACACACAGAGGGGAGGAGTGGGGCAGATGAGGTAAAAACGTATTCAAACAGGAAATTCCACTCACACCAGGGGCATTTCCCAAATGACATTGAGCCCTGGTCAAAAGTAGTGCACTCCTGTATCTAGGGAACATGGTGTCATTTGGGACACAGGCCTGAAGACACTGATTCCCATCAATAGACCAGAGACCTCAGACTAACTGAAGGGTTTTAACGTGAAGAGGTGGAGGGGTGTGAATATGGTGTGTGTGAGAGAGAGAGAAGGGAAATAGTGGCTGTGGTAAGTCACAGTGTTAAACGGTAATGTGTTATTGTTCTCGATTATCAACATTGCTGTGGTTGTTGGTGAGATGAGTAACCTTCAGTTCGACTATTAGAACGTAAGGCAGACCAGACAGTCATTACTTTACTAACATTGGTCCATTGGTGTTTGGAAAAAAGGTCATTAGAACACCTAACATAGGCCTATTTTCAGGTGAATACATTTTAGAAAAGTGTGTGTGTTCATCCATCCACCATTCGTTGTTTCCTGAGAATGTATACTGAAGAAAAATATAAACGTAACATGCAACCATTTCAACAGTTTTACTGAGTTACAGGAAATCAGTCAGTAAATCAGTCAATTGAAATAAATGTATTCGGCTCTAATCTATGGACTTCATATGACTGGGCAGGGGCGCAGCCATAGACGGGCCTGGAAGAGCATAGGACCACCTACTTGGGAGCCAGGCCCGGCCAATCAGAATGATTTGTTCCCCACAAAAAGGGCTTTATTACAGACAAAAATAGTCCTCAATTTCATCAGCTGTCTGGGTGGCTGGTCTCAGACGATCCTGCAGGTGAAGAACCCAGATGTGGAGGTCCTGGTCTGGCGTGGTTATTCAACATTCTGCCATATTGTCTAAAACAATGTTGGAGGTGGCTTATGGCACACTTTAGAGTGGCCTCCCGCCCACATACACTTGTATCCCTCCTCTGGCTTGGCTACTGCCACGGATAACCTAACCTGTCGGGAACGGCGACAGCGTAGAGGAGGAGCTGCTGATGACACAAAATAAATATTGATTTGTCTTTGCTCTAGTTCACCTAAATACTTGTATCATTATTACATGTTGCCTAGATGTTATTTCACTAGAAACCAATCTGAAAATAAGGTGATGGTTGTGTTTGTGTACCGCAGGAGGTGGAGTTGATCAGGAGCATCCAGGCTCTGTTGAAGAGAACGCTGAGTCAGGCTGTCAATCAAATCAAGTGAGTGTCACAATGAAACAATAAGGGGGTTTATTTATCAAAACTTGGATGATACAAATTATGACAAGCAAATAAACCAAAGTGCTTTAAAATATACCAAGGGCTAAATGACTTGAAAAACGAACAGTCCTATAAAGTATTAACGTTAAAAAGAACTACGCTATAACGTGCAGGAACAGAACGTACATAAACCAAAAATCAACTCGCTGATGGGACGTTCCATTATAAGGGGAGTGGCCAGCTCCAAGGCAAGTCTGCAAACCGTCAAGTTTTACATTTCCACAATAATGTTAACGTTAAATATAAGCATTATTTTATCAATAACAGTATACAATATCAATGTATAACTGTACTTCGCTATTTTAAACTCGTCAAAGGGAAAAAGAGTTCCACTGGGGTGAACAGAGGGTGGGCATTTCCCAACTCCCTTCCGGAACCGTATTTTAACCCTGGGATTCAGGTCGGACCTCCTTTATCAGCACACCGTGGCATCCATCACTGCTGAGGAATAGAGGTAAACAAGACATTACTTTGAACTGTGACTATTTACTTGAGAATGATAATGGTTAAATTATAACAATGACTGTTACCACGTAAACTATGAAGCGTGCACGCAACATAGAAAACAATGATAGCAAATGTCAAACTGTATTTCTGCAATACAGTTACGTATGGGATATAAGAAACAAAAGCTGTGTGTCGCGTCGTCATTTATATTATGTGTATAGTGCAAATTGAGTGAACGTGCATAATTAAAATGATATTTGTTATGGCCTGTACACTTGTGTAACAGTATAACTTTAGACCGTCCCCTCGCCCATACCCGGGCGCAAACAAGGGACCCTCTGCACACATCAACAACAGTCACCCTCGAAGCATCGTTACCCATCGCGCCGCATATTTTTCGCCATTTTGTTCAAATCTGAAAACGTTGGAGCCTATTTTCTGAAGAACTGCATTATTATGGGCCATGAAAGAACGGAAATGTTGTCCACTGCTTGTGTACTTTGTATTTTGGTGAATGAAGTGCGGGAACTTGTGGTAGACTAACTATACCCATACTATGACCAATAAGCTTACTTAAAAAATAGTAAGGTTAGTATAAGCATTTTAACGCAGTTGATGAATTATCAGCTAACTAGCTACAGTGCAAGTTAACCCAACTGAGCTGCTAACGTAGCTAGCTATCTAACAAACTTTACATACTGAATTAAATTTCACCAGTTACCTAACTTCATAATGACTAGCTATCTTGATGTAATTGTAAAACAAACTCCAAATGCATTTGTAGGTAGCTAGCTAACAGCCATGGAAGAGAGTGAAAGGATAGCTGCTCCAACTGTCAGAAGGTAGAGTAGGCTATTCTGGATAGGGCAGGTACTGTTGTGTAGTTCCACTCCATAGTAAGAAGTGAGGACGGAGAGAATCGTAACATAATATTCAGTGCAGTCTAATTTTAGTATAATGAAGTCTGTTTTCTGTCCTCAGATACAGAGCTGTGAAACCCTGTCTGCAGATGAAGAACAATGGTTCCCAGTCCTGTTCCTGGGGTCTCAAAGGGGTACACATTTTAATTTTTGCCTTAGTGCCACTCAGCTGATTCAAATGATCAAGTCATCATCAAGCTTCAAGTAGTATTTATGTATTCATTTGTGACGCTATCCTTGATATGATCCTGCTGTTGTCACATACATCTATCCAATGTTATGTTTGTTTGTTTATAAGATATATTATACTTTATACTAATCCACAATGACCTGGTAATGTAAAAGTCTAATGACATTATCTTCCATATTCCTACAGATGCCTTGCAACTGGAGATTTCTTAAACGATTGCCTACAGTTACTGTGTAGGGCACTGCACAGTTGGGTGACCAGGGCCATCTGGGACTGTCTCGTGGGGGATTTCAGGCATCTGTGAAGACTACCTGTGTCCTGCATAACTTCATGATGATGAGCAGGAGGGGACCTGCAGCGCTCTGCCGTGTGCCAGAGGAGAGGTCTGCTGCTCTGCAGGATGTTGCCAGGATGGGGGCCAACAACACAGCACAGTAGGCAATCCGTGTGCAGGAGACCTTCACCTCCTACTTCTTCACAAAGGATGCTGTTCCTTGGCAACACCATAGACTACACTATGCTCAACCAAAGCCATCCACATTGCAATAAGAGTATTCTTCCATTTACTTAGCTATGTCAACTGCAGTTATTCAATTTCCAGTTTCTCTTCCTTTGATTTCTACTTTGCGGGTGAGGGTGCTGTTTAGGTAGGAGTGGTGTCTGTACAAAAACAAAACAGACTCTCACCCATTTTGAAAACATTTAGAACAATTAGACACCCTATAAGCCACACCTACACACTTGTCTATTGCTATAAAGAATAGTTAACACACCTCACACAGGCCTTTTTTCAGGTGAATACGTTTTAGAAAAAAATATTAAAGTGTGTGTTTCTGGAAAAAAGGGCCACTATTGTCTCAAAAGTCTGTTATTATTGACTTTTAAAACAATTATTGTTAATCAGTAAAGGGGGCAATCCGCAGTTAATATAACTTGTGCTTAGTTCAACTGTTGTACCCCATCAGAACCCAAAATATCAGCTTGTTTTGCTCCAATGTTGTAAATGTAAAAATAGCACTGTATAGCCCAAAACATTGATGAAGCTATGACGTTGGATGGTCAGTCATTGTATGCATAGCTCTGTCTTAGAGCGGTTACACTTCTCCAGACCCATCCCACAGCTTTTTACAAAAACAGAGGCAGGGTTCAGCTTTTTTATTGTTTCAACTGTGGACTGTCCCTTTAAAAAACCCAACAACCAATCAATACCAATGTCAATACAAATAGAATCCTACTTTCTGTCTAACATGAAGATTCACAGAATGAAAGAAAACATATATTACAATCAGTGTAAAGAGTCTGCTAGAAGTGGCCTTAGCTTGTTACACACGGACACTAGTCAATGTTACGCTGGTCTTCCAGTAGTCATTTCAGCCACAGTCAGACTATTGTTCACAAGCGTGTGTGTTATGGTTGGAAATATGAGTCACCATTACTCAGGTACTAAAAACGTTCTTGACCTAGTGGTGTAGAGTTGTAGACTAGTTGTGTAGTGGTGTACATTTACATTTAAGTCATTTAGCAGACGCTCTTATCCAGAGCGACTTACAAATTGGTGCATTCACCTTATGACATCCAGTGGAACAGCCACTTTACAATAGTGCATCTAAATCTTTTAAGGGGGGGGGGTGAGACAAGTGTAGACTTGTGGTGTATTGGAATGGATTCATAAAAGTATAGATCACTTTGTGGCAGCAGTGTCTGTGGGCCGGGGATAGTTGTGGATCAATTTGTGGCAGGTTTCTCATCTTGGTCTAGTCACATGTGTTTGTGTATGTGGATCACTTTGTGGCATGTGTCTCATCTTGGTCTATTCGCGTTTGTGGATGTGGATCACTCTCTTGCAGTTGGGGCAGCGGTGTTCTACATCCTTACAGGAGTCAACACAGAATGGAATCCAAGAGCACGGCCAGCACCTAGAGAGAAGGGATTCAGTGTGTGTATCCATCTCTACAGTGTATGTGTGTTTGAGAGAAAAAAAATGTTTGCCACATGTCTGCATATGGTGTGTGTGCTTGTATAACTCACATGAAGCAGCAGAGGACTCCACAGATGAGCCAGGTGACCAGTCCAGGGGTGTGTGTGGTCTCTGTCAGAACCGGGACCTGACAGTGGGGACACGTCATCTGGCCGGGTACGTCTCTTAGCAGCGGCTGCTGTATCACCACCACCTGGGTTACTGTAGGGAGAGGAGAATACTGGTTAGAACCAGATAGAACTGGTCAGAACCACCACCTGGGTTACTGCAGAGGGAGGAGAATACTGGTTAGAACCAGATAGAACTGGTCAGAACCACCACCTGGGTTACTGCAGAGGGAGGAGAATACTGGTTAGTACCAGATATAACTGGTCAGAACCGGATAGAACAGGACAGAACCACCACCTGGGTTACCGCAGAGGGAAGGAGGGAGGGAATACTGGCCAGAACCAGATAGAATCAGATAGGACTGGACAGGACCATATAGAATCCCTTAGGATGAAGTAATACTATAGTAATACTGGATAGGACCATATAGAATCCCTTAGGATGAAGTAATATTATAGAAATACTGGATAGGACCATATAGAATCCCTTAGGATGGAGTAATACTATAGTAATACTGGACAGGATTGGACCATATAGGGGCGGCAGGGTAGCCTAGTGGTTAGAGCGTTGGCCTAGTAACCGAAAGGTTGCAAGCTCATATCCCCGAGTTGACAAGGTACAAATCTGTCGTTCTGCCCCTGAACAAGGCAGTTAACCCACTGTTCCTAGGCCGTCATTGAAAATAAGAATTTGTTCTTAACTGACTTGCCCAGTTAAATAAAATAAAAAAAAATAGAACCCCTTAGGATGGAGTAATACTATAGTAATACTGGCCTGGACAGGAACATATATAACCCATTAGGATGGAGTAATACTATAGTAATAATGGACAGGACAGGAACATATATAACCCATTAAGGATGGAGTAATACTATAGTAATACTGGACAGGACAGGAACATATATAACCCATTAGGATGGAGTAATACTACAGTAATACTGGACAGGACAGGAACATATATAACCCATTAGGATGGAGTAATACTACAGTAATACTGGACAGGACAGGAACATATATAACCCATTAGGATGGAGTAATACTACAGTAATACTGGACAGGACAGGAACATATATAACCCATTAGGATGGAGTAATACTACAGTAATACTGGACTGGACAGGAACATATATAACTCATTAGGATGAAGTAATACTATAGTAATACTGGACAGGACCATATATAACCCATTAGGATGGAGTAATACTGGACAGGACAGGAACATATATAACCCATTAGGATGGAGTAATACTATAGTAATACAGGACAGGACAGGAACATATATAACCCACTGGGATGGAGTAATACTATAGTAATACTGGATAGAACTGGACAGGAACATATATAACCCATTAGGATGGAGTAATACTATAGTAATACTGGACTGGACAGGAACTTATGTAACCCATTAGAATGGAGTAATACTATAGTAATGCTGGACTGGACAGGAACATATATAACCCATTAGGATGGAGTAATACTATAGTAATACTGGCCTGGACAGGAACATATGTAACCCATTAGGATGGAGTAATACTACAGTAATACTGGACTGGACAGGGACATATATAACCCATTAGGATGGAGTAATACTATAGTAATACTGGACAGGACAGGAACATATATAACCCATTAGGATGGAGTAATACTATAGTAATACAGGACAGGACAGGAACATATATAACCCATTAGGATGGAGTAATACTATAGTAATACTGGCCAGGACAGGAACATATATAACCCATTAGGATGGAGTAATACTATAGTAATGCTGGACTGGACAGGAACATATATAACCCATTAGGATGGAGTAATACTATAGTAATACTGGCCTGGACAGGAACATATGTAACCCATTAGGATGGAGTAATACTACAGTAATACTGGACTGGACAGGGACATATATAACCCATTAGGATGGAGTAATACTATAGTAATACTGGACAGGACAGGAACATATATAACCCATTAGGATGGAGTAATACTATAGTAATACAGGACAGGACAGGAACATATATAACCCATTAGGATGGAGTAATACTATAGTAATACTGGCCAGGACAGGAACATATATAACCCATTAGGATGGAGTAATACTATAGTAATACTGGACAGGACAGGAACATATATAACCCATTAGGATGGAGTAATACTATAGTAATACTGGCCTGGACAGGAACATATATAACCCATTAGGATGGAGTAATACTATAGTAATATTGGACAGGACAGGACCATATATAACCCATTAGGATGGAGTAATACTATAGTAATACAGGACAGGAACATATATAACCCATTAGGATGGAGTAATACTATAGTAATACAGGACAGGACCATATATAACCCATTAGGATGGAGTAATACCATAGTAATACTGGACAGGACAGGACCATATATAACCCATTAGGATGGAGTAATACTATAGTAATACTGGCCTGGACAGGAACATATATAACCCATTAGGATGGAGTAATACTATAGTAATACTGGACAGGACAGGACAGGACCATATATAACCCATTAGGATGGAGTAATACTATAGTAATACTGGACAGGACAGGACCATATATAACCCATTAGGATGGAGTAATACTATAGTAATACTGGCCTGGACAGGAACATATATAACCCATTAGGATGGAGTAATACTATAGTAATACTGGCCTGGACAGGAACATATATAACCCATTAGGATGGAGTAATACTATAGTAATACTGGCCTGGACAGGAACATATATAGCCCATTAGGATGGGGTAATACTGTAGTAATACTGGACAGGACAGGACCATATATAACCCATTAGGATGGAGTAATACTATAGTAATACTGGACAGGACAGGAACATATATAACCCATTAGGATGAAGTAATACTGTAGTAATACTGGACAGGACCATATATAACCCATTAGGATGGAGTAATACTATAGTAATACTGGACAGGACAGGAACATATACAACCCATTAGGATGGAGTAATACTGTAGTAATACTGGATAGAACTGGACAGGAACATATATAACCCATTAGGATGGAGTAATACTATAGTAATACTGGACTGGACAGGAACATATATAACCCATTCGGAAGGAGTAATACTATAGTAATACTGGACAGGACAGGACCATATATAACCGATTAGGATGGAGTAATACTATAGTAATACTGGACAGGACAGGACCATATATAACCAATTAGGATGTAGTAATACTATAGTAATACTGGACTGGACAGGAACATATATAACCCATTAGGATGGAGTAATACTACAGTAATACTGGACAGGACAGGAACATATATAACCCATTAGGATGGAGTAATACTACAGTAATACTGGACTGGACAGGAACATATATAACTCATTAGGATGAAGTAATACTATAGTAATACTGGACAGGACTGGACAGGACCATATATAACCCATTAGGATGGAGTAATACTATAGTAATACTGGACAGGACAGGAACATATATAACCCATTAGGATGGAGTAATACTATAGTAATACAGGACAGGACAGGCCAGGAACATATATAACCCATTAGGATGGAGTAATACTATAGTAATACTGGCCAGGACAGGAACATATATAACCCATTAGGATGGAGTAATACTATAGTAATACTGGACAGGACAGGAACATATATAACCCATTAGGATGGAGTAATACTATAGTAATACTGGCCTGGACAGGAACATATATAACCCATTAGGATGGAGTAATACTATAGTAATATTGGACAGGACAGGACCATATATAACCCATTAGGATGGAGTAATACTATAGTAATACAGGACATTAACATATATAACCCATTAGGATGGAGTAATACTATAGTAATACAGGACAGGACCATATATAACCCATTAGGATGGAGTAATACTATAGTAATACTGGACAGGACAGGACCATATATAACCCATTAGGATGGAGTAATACTATAGTAAAACTGGCCTGGACAGGAACATATATAACCCATTAGGATGGAGTAATACTATAGTAATACTGGACTGGACAGGAACATATATAACCCATTCGGATGGAGTAATACTATAGTAATACTGGACAGGACCATATATAACCGATTAGGATGGAGTAATACTATAGTAATGCTGGACTGGACAGGAACATATATTACCCATTCGGATGGAGTAATACTATAGTAATACTGGACAGGACAGGAACATATATAACCCATTAGGATGGAGTAATACTATAGTAATACAGGACAGGACAGGAACATATATAACCCACTGGGATGGAGTAATACTATAGTAATACTGGATAGAACTGGACAGGAACATATATAACCCATTAGGATGGAGTAATACTATAGTCATACTGGCCTGGACGGGAACATATATAACCCATTAGGATGGAGTAATACTATAGTAATACTGGACTGGACAGGAACATATATAACCCATTAGGATGGAGTAATACTATAGTAATACTGGACTGGACAGGAACATATATAACCCATTAGGATGGAGTAATACTATAGTAATACTGGACTGGACAGGAACATATATAACCCATTAGGATGGAGTAATACTATAGTAATACTGGACAGGACAGGAACATATATAACCCATTAGGATGGAGTAATACTATAGTAATACAGGACAGGACAGGAACATATATAACCCATTAGGATGGAGTAATACTATAGTAATACTGGCCAGGACAGGAACATATATAACCCATTAGGATGGAGTAATACTATAGTAATACTGGACAGGACAGGAACATATATAACCCATTAGGATGGAGTAATACTATAGTAATACTGGCCTGGACAGGAACATATATAACCCATTAGGATGGAGTAATACTATAGTAATACTGGACAGGACAGGAACATATATAACCCATTAGGATGGAGTAATACTATAGTAATACAGGACAGGAACATATATAACCCATTAGGATGGAGTAATACTATAGTAATACTGGACAGGACAGGACCATATATAACCCATTAGGATGGAGTAATACTATAGTAATACTGGACAGGACAGGACCATATATAACCCATTAGGATGGAGTAATACTATAGTAATACTGGCCTGGACAGGAACATATATAACCCATTAGGATGGAGTAATACTATAGTAATACTGGACAGGACAGGACAGGACCATATATAACCCATTAGGATGGAGTAATACTATAGTAATACTGGACAGGACAGGACCATATATAACCCATTAGGATGGAGTAATACTATAGTAATACTGGCCTGGACAGGAACATATATAACCCATTAGGATGGAGTAATACTATAGTAATACTGGCCTGGACAGGAACATATATAACCCATTAGGATGGAGTAATACTATAGTAATACTGGCCTGGACAGGAACATATATAACCCATTAGGATGGAGTAATACTATAGTAATACTGGACAGGACAGGAACATATATAACCCATTAGGATGGAGTAATACTATAGTAATACTGGACAGGACAGGAACATATATAACCCATTAGGATGAAGTAATACTGTAGTAATACTGGACAGGACTGGACAGGACCATATATAACCCATTAGGATGGAGTAATACTATAGTAATACTGGACAGGACAGGAACATATATAACCCATTAGGATGGAGTAATACTGTAGTAATACTGGATAGAACTGGACAGGAACATATATAACCCATTAGGATGGAGTAATACTATAGTAATACTGGACTGGACAGGAACATATATAACCCACGGAAGGAGTAATACTATAGTAATACTGGACAGGACAGGACCATATATAACCGATTAGGATGGAGTAATACTATAGTAATACTGGACTGGACAGGAACATATATAACCCATTAGGATGGAGTAATACTATAGTAATACTGGACTGGACAGGAACATATATAACCCATTAGGATGGAGTAATACTATAGTAATACTGGACTGGACAGGAACATATATAACCCATTAGGATGGAGTAATACTATAGTAATACTGGACAGGACCATATATAACCGATTAGGATGGAGTAATACTATAGTAATGCTGGACTGGACAGGAACATATATTACCCATTCGGATGGAGTAATACTATAGTAATACTGGACAGGACAGGAACATATATAACCCATTAGGATGGAGTAATACTATAGTAATACAGGACAGGACAGGAACATATATAACCCACTGGGATGGAGTAATACTATAGTAATACTGGATAGAACTGGACAGGAACATATATAACCCATTAGGATGGAGTAATACTATAGTAATGCTGGACTGGACAGGAACATATATTACCCATTCGGATGGAGTAATACTATAGTAATACTGGACAGGACAGGAACATATATAACCCATTAGGATGGAGTAATACTATAGTAATACAGGACAGGACAGGAACATATATAACCCACTGGGATGGAGTAATACTATAGTAATACTGGATAGAACTGGACAGGAACATATATAACCCATTAGGATGGAGTAATACTATAGTAATACTGGACTGGACAGGAACTTATGTAACCCATTATAATGGAGTAATACTATAGTAATGCTGGACTGGACAGGAACATATATAACCCATTAGGATGGAGTAATACTATAGTAATACTGGCCTGGACAGGAACATATGTAACCCATTAGGATGGAGTAATACTACAGTAATACTGGACTGGACAGGGACATATATAACCCATTAGGATGGAGTAATACTATAGTAATACTGGACAGGACAGGAACATATATAACCCATTAGGATGGAGTAATACTATAGTAATACAGGACAGGACAGGAACATATATAACCCATTAGGATGGAGTAATACTATAGTAATACTGGACAGGACAGGAACATATATAACCCATTAGGATGGAGTAATACTATAGTAATACTGGACAGGACAGGAACATATATAACCCATTAGGATGGAGTAATACTATAGTAATACTGGCCTGGACAGGAACATATATAACCCATTAGGATGGAGTAATACTATAGTAATATTGGACAGGACAGGAACATATATAACCCATTAGGATGGAGTAATACTATAGTAATACACTGGACAGGAACATATATAACCCATTAGGATGGAGTAATACTATAGTAATACAGGACAGGACCATATATAACCCATTAGGATGGAGTAATACTATAGTAATACTGGACAGGACAGGACCATATATAACCCATTAGGATGGAGTAATACTATAGTAATACTGGCCTGGACAGGAACATATATAACCCATTAGGATGGAGTAATACTATAGTAATACTGGACAGGACAGGACAGGACCATATATAACCCATTAGGATGGAGTAATACTATAGTAATACTGGACAGGACAGGACCATATATAACCCATTAGGATGGAGTAATACTATAGTAATACTGGCCTGGACAGGAACATATATAACCCATTAGGATGGAGTAATACTATAGTAATACTGGCCTGGACAGGAACATATATAACCCATTAGGATGGAGTAATACTATAGTAATACTGGCCTGGACAGGAACATATATAACCCATTAGGATGGGGTAATACTGTAGTAATACTGGACAGGACAGGACCATATATAACCCATTAGGATGGAGTAATACTATAGTAATACTGGACAGGACAGGAACATATATAACCCATTAGGATGAAGTAATACTGTAGTAATACTGGACAGGACCATATATAACCCATTAGGATGGAGTAATACTATAGTAATACTGGACAGGACAGGAACATATACAACCCATTAGGATGGAGTAATACTGTAGTAATACTGGATAGAACTGGACAGGAACATATATAACCCATTAGGATGGAGTAATACTATAGTAATACTGGACTGGACAGGAACATATATAACCCATTCGGAAGGAGTAATACTATAGTAATACTGGACAGGACAGGACCATATATAACCCATTAGGATGGAGTAATACTATAGTAATACTGGACAGGACAGGACCATATATAACCAATTAGGATGTAGTAATACTATAGTAATACTGGACTGGACAGGAACATATATAACCCATTAGGATGGAGTAATACTACAGTAATACTGGACAGGACAGGAACATATATAACCCATTAGGATGGAGTAATACTACAGTAATACTGGACTGGACAGGAACATATATAACTCATTAGGATGAAGTAATACTATAGTAATACAGGACAGGACAGGACAGGAACATATATAACCCATTAGGATGGAGTAATACTATAGTAATACTGGACAGGACAGGACCATATATAACCCATTAGGATGGAGTAATACTATAGTAATACTGGCCTGGACAGGAACATATATAACCCATTAGGATGGAGTAATACTATAGTAATACTGGCCTGGACAGGAACATATATAACCCATTAGGATGGAGTAATACTATAGTAATACTGGCCTGGACAGGAACATATATAGCCCATTAGGATGGGGTAATACTGTAGTAATACTGGACAGGACAGGACCATATATAACCCATTAGGATGGAGTAATACTATAGTAATACTGGACAGGACAGGAACATATATAACCCATTAGGATGAAGTAATACTGTAGTAATACTGGACAGGACTGGACAGGACCATATATAACCCATTAGGATGGAGTAATACTATAGTAATACTGGACAGGACAGGAACATATATAACCCATTAGGATGGAGTAATACTGTAGTAATACTGGATAGAACTGGACAGGAACATATATAACCCATTAGGATGGAGTAATACTATAGTAATACTGGACTGGACAGGAACATATATAACCTATTCGGATGGAGTAATACTATAGTAATACTGGACAGGACAGGACCATATATAACCAATTTGGATGGAGTAATACTATAGTAATACTGGACAGGACAGGACCATATATAACCCATTAGGATGGAGTAATACTATAGTAATACTGGACTGGACAGGAACATATATAACCCATTAGGATGGAGTAATACTACAGTAATACTGGACAGGACAGGACAGGAACATATATAACCCATTAGGATGGAGTAATACTACAGTAATACTGGACTGGACAGGGACATATATAACCCATTAGGATGGAGTAATACTATAGTAATACTGGACAGGACTGGACAGGACCATATATAACCCATTAGGATGGAGTAATACTATAGTAATACTGGACAGGACAGGAACATATATAACCCATTAGGATGGAGTAATACTATAGTAATACAGGACAGGACAGGAACATATATAACCCATTAGGATGGAGTAATACTATAGTAATACTGGCCAGGACAGGAACATATATAACCCATTAGGATGGAGTAATACTATAGTAATACTGGACAGGACAGGAACATATATAACCCATTAGGATGGAGTAATACTATAGTAATACTGGCCTGGACAGGAACATATATAACCCATTAGGATGGAGTAATACTATAGTAATATTGGACAGGACAGGACATATATAACCCATTAGGATGGAGTAATACTATAGTAATGGACAGGACCATATATAACCCATTAGGATGGAGTAATACTATAGTAATACTGGCCTGGACAGGAACATATATAACCCATTAGGATGGAGTAATACTATAGTAATACTGGACAGGACAGGACAGGACCATATATAACCCATTAGGATGGAGTAATACTATAGTAATACTGGACAGGACAGGACCATATATAACCCATTAGGATGGAGTAATACTATAGTAATACTGGCCTGGACAGGAACATATATAACCCATTAGGATGGAGTAATACTATAGTAATACTGGCCTGGACAGGAACATATATAACCCATTAGGATGGAGTAATACTATAGTAATACTGGCCTGGACAGGAACATATATAGCCCATTAGGATGGGGTAATACTGTAGTAATACTGGACAGGACAGGACCATATATAACCCATTAGGATGGAGTAATACTATAGTAATACTGGACAGGACAGGAACATATATAACCCATTAGGATGAAGTAATACTGTAGTAATACTGGACAGGACTGTACAGGACCATATATAACCCATTAGGATGGAGTAATACTATAGTAATACTGGACAGGACAGGAACATATATAACCCATTAGGATGGAGTAATACTGGATAGAACTGGACAGGAACATATATAACCCATTAGGATGGAGTAATACTATAGTAATACTGGACTGGACAGGAACATATATAACCCATTCGGAAGGAGTAATACTATAGTAATACTGGACAGGACAGGACCATATATAACCGATTAGGATGGAGTAATACTATAGTAATACTGGACAGGACAGGACCATATATAACCAATTAGGATGTAGTAATACTATAGTAATACTGGACTGGACAGGAACATATATAACCCATTAGGATGGAGTAATACTACAGTAATACTGGACAGGACAGGAACATATATAACCCATTAGGATGGAGTAATACTACAGTAATACTGGACTGGACAGGAACATATATAACTCATTAGGATGAAGTAATACTATAGTAATACTGGACAGGACCATATATAACCCATTAGGATGGAGTAATACTATAGTAATACTGGACAGGACAGGAACATATATAACCCATTAGGATGGAGTAATACTATAGTAATACTGGACAGGACAGGACAGGAACATATATAACCCATTAGGATGGAGTAATACTATAGTAATACTGGACAGGACAGGAACATATATAACCCATTAGGATGGAGTAATACTGTAGTAATACTGGATAGAACTGGACAGGAACATATATAACCCATTAGGATGGAGTAATACTATAGTAATACTGGACTGGACAGGAACATATATAACCCATTAGGATGGAGTAATACTATAGTAATACTGGACAGGACAGGACCATATATAACCCATTAGGATGGAGTAATACTATAGTAATACTGGACAGGACAGGAACATATATAACCCATTAGGATGGAGTAATACTATAGTAATACTGGACTGGACAGGAACATATATAACCCATTAGGATGGAGTAATACTACAGTAATACTGGACAGGACAGGAACATATATAACCCATTCGGAAGGAGTAATACTATAGTAATACTGGACAGGACAGGACCATATATAACCGATTAGGATGGAGTAATACTATAGTAATACTGGACAGGACAGGACCATATATAACCAATTAGGATGTAGTAATACTATAGTAATACTGGACTGGACAGGAACATATATAACCCATTAGGATGGAGTAATACTACAGTAATACTGGACAGGACAGGAACATATATAACCCATTAGGATGGAGTAATACTACAGTAATACTGGACTGGACAGGAACATATATAACTCATTAGGATGAAGTAATACTATAGTAATACTGGACAGGACTGGACAGGACCATATATAACCCATTAGGATGGAGTAATACTATAGTAATACTGGACAGGACAGGAACATATATAACCCATTAGGATGGAGTAATACTATAGTAATACAGGACAGGACAGGACAGGAACATATATAACCCATTAGGATGGAGTAATACTATAGTAATACTGGCCAGGACAGGAACATATATAACCCATTAGGATGGAGTAATACTATAGTAATACTGGACAGGACAGGAACATATATAACCCATTAGGATGGAGTAATACTATAGTAATACTGGCCTGGACAGGAACATATATAACCCATTAGGATGGAGTAATACTATAGTAATATTGGACAGGACAGGACCATATATAACCCATTAGGATGGAGTAATACTATAGTAATACAGGACAGGACCATATATAACCCATTAGGATGGAGTAATACTATAGTAATACTGGCCTGGACAGGAACATATATAACCCATTAGGATGGAGTAATACTATAGTAATACTGGACAGGACAGGACAGGACCATATATAACCCATTAGGATGGAGTAATACTATAGTAATACTGGACAGGACAGGACCATATATAACCCATTAGGATGGAGTAATACTATAGTAATACTGGCCTGGACAGGAACATATATAACCCATTAGGATGGAGTAATACTATAGTAATACTGGCCTGGACAGGAACATATATAACCCATTAGGATGGAGTAATACTATAGTAATACTGGCCTGGACAGGAACATATATAGCCCATTAGGATGGGGTAATACTGTAGTAATACTGGACAGGACAGGACCATATATAACCCATTAGGATGGAGTAATACTATAGTAATACTGGACAGGACAGGAACATATATAACCCATTAGGATGAAGTAATACTGTAGTAATACTGGACAGGACTGGACAGGACCATATATAACCCATTAGGATGGAGTAATACTATAGTAATACTGGACAGGACAGGAACATATACAACCCATTAGGATGGAGTAATACTGTAGTAATACTGGATAGAACTGGACAGGAACATATATAACCCATTAGGATGGAGTAATACTATAGTAATACTGGACTGGACAGGAACATATATAACCCATTCGGAAGGAGTAATACTATAGTAATACTGGACAGGACAGGACCATATATAACCGATTAGGATGGAGTAATACTATAGTAATACTGGACAGGACAGGACCATATATAACCAATTAGGATGTAGTAATACTATAGTAATACTGGACTGGACAGGAACATATATAACCCATTAGGATGGAGTAATACTACAGTAATACTGGACAGGACAGGAACATATATAACCCATTAGGATGGAGTAATACTACAGTAATACTGGACTGGACAGGAACATATATAACTCATTAGGATGAAGTAATACTATAGTAATACTGGACAGGACCATATATAACCCATTAGGATGGAGTAATACTATAGTAATACTGGACAGGACAGGAACATATATAACCCATTAGGATGGAGTAATACTATAGTAATACAGGACAGGACAGGAACATATATAACCCACTGGGATGGAGTAATACTATAGTAATACTGGATAGAACTGGACAGGAACATATATAACCCATTAGGATGGAGTAATACTATAGTAATACTGGACTGGACAGGAACTTATGTAACCCATTAGAATGGAGTAATACTATAGTAATGCTGGACTGGACAGGAACATATATAACCCATTAGGATGGAGTAATACTATAGTAATACTGGCCTGGACAGGAACATATGTAACCCATTAGGATGGAGTAATACTACAGTAATACTGGACTGGACAGGGACATATATAACCCATTAGGATGGAGTAATACTATAGTAATACTGGACAGGACAGGAACATATATAACCCATTAGGATGGAGTAATACTATAGTAATACAGGACAGGACAGGACAGGAACATATATAACCCATTAGGATGGAGTAATACTATAGTAATACTGGCCAGGACAGGAACATATATAACCCATTAGGATGGAGTAATACTATAGTAATACTGGACAGGACAGGAACATATATAACCCATTAGGATGGAGTAATACTATAGTAATACTGGCCTGGACAGGAACATATATAACCCATTAGGATGGAGTAATACTATAGTAATATTGGACAGGACCATATATAACCCATTAGGATGGAGTAATACTATAGTAATACAGGACAGGAACATATATAACCCATTAGGATGGAGTAATAATATAGTAATACAGGACAGGACCATATATAACCCATTAGGATGGAGTAATACTATAGTAATACTGGACAGGACAGGACCATATATAACCCATTAGGATGGAGTAATACTATAGTAATACTGGCCTGGACAGGAACATATATAACCCATTAGGATGGAGTAATACTATAGTAATACTGGCCTGGACAGGAACATATATAACCCATTAGGATGGAGTAATACTATAGTAATACTGGACAGGACAGGACCATATATAACCCATTAGGATGGAGTAATACTATAGTAATACTGGACAGGACAGGACCATATATAACCCATTAGGATGGAGTAATACTATAGTAATACTGGCCTGGACAGGAACATATATAACCCATTAGGATGGAGTAATACTATAGTAATACTGGCCTGGACAGGAACATATATAACCCATTAGGATGGAGTAATACTATAGTAATACTGGCCTGGACAGGAACATATATAGCCCATTAGGATGGGGTAATACTGTAGTAATACTGGACAGGACAGGACCATATATAACCCATTAGGATGGAGTAATACTATAGTAATACTGGACAGGACAGGAACATATATAACCCATTAGGATGAAGTAATACTGTAGTAATACTGTACAGGACTGTACAGGACCATATATAACCCATTAGGATGGAGTAATACTATAGTAATACTGGACAGGACAGGAACATATATAACCCATTAGGATGGAGTAAAACTGTAGTAATACTGGATAGAACTGGACAGGAACATATATAACCCATTAGGATGGAGTAATACTATAGTAATACTGGACTGGAACATATATAACCCATTCGGAAGGAGTAATACTATAGTAATACTGGACAGGACAGGACCATATATAACCGATTAGGATGGAGTAATACTATAGTAATACTGGACAGGACAGGACCATATATAACCAATTAGGATGTAGTAATACTATAGTAATACTGGACTGGACAGGAACATATATAACCCATTAGGATGGAGTAATACTACAGTAATACTGGACAGGACAGGAACATATATAACCCATTAGGATGGAGTAATACTACAGTAATACTGGACTGGACAGGAACATATATAACTCATTAGGATGAAGTAATACTATAGTAATACTGGACAGGACTGGACAGGACCATATATAACCCATTAGGATGGAGTAATACTATAGTAATACTGGACAGGACAGGAACATATATAACCCATTAGGATGGAGTAATACTATAGTAATACTGGACAGGACAGGACCATATATAACCCATTAGGATGGAGTAATACTATAGTAATACTGGACAGGACAGGACCATATATAACCCATTAGGATAGAGTAATACTATAGTAATACTGGCCTGGACAGGAACATATATAACCCATTAGGATGGAGTAATACTATAGTAATACTGGCCTGGACAGGAACATATATAACCCATTAGGATGGAGTAATACTATAGTAATACTGGACAGGACAGGAACATATATAACCCATTAGGATGGAGTAATACTGTAGTAATACTGGATAGAACTGGACAGGAACATATATAACCCATTAGGATGGAGTAATACTATAGTAATACTGGACTGGACAGGAACATATATAACCCATTCGGATGGAGTAATACTATAGTAATACTGGACAGGACCATATATAACCGATTAGGATGGAGTAATACTATAGTAATGCTGGACTGGACAGGAACATATATTACCCATTCGGATGGAGTAATACTATAGTAATACTGGACAGGACAGGAACATATATAACCCATTAGGATGGAGTAATACTATAGTAATACAGGACAGGAACATATATAACCCACTGGGATGGAGTAATACTATAGTAATACTGGATAGAACTGGACAGGAACATATATAACCCATTAGGATGGAGTAATACTATAGTAATACTGGACTGGACAGGAACTTATATAACCCATTAGAATGGAGTAATACTATAGTAATGCTGGACTGGACAGGAACATATATAACCCATTAGGATGGAGTAATACTATAGTAATACTGGACAGGACAGGACAGGAACATATATAACCCATTAGGATGGAGTAATACTATAGTAATACTGGACTGGACAGGAACATATATAACCCATTAGTATGGAGTAATACTATAGTAATGCTGGACAGGACAGGACAGGAACATATATAACCCATTAGGATGGAGTAATACTATAGTAATACTGGACAGGACAGGACCATATATAACCCATTAGGATGGAGTAATACTATAGTAATACTGGACAGGACAGGACAGGAACATATATAACCCATTAGGATGGAGTAATACTATAGTAATACTGGACAAGACAGGACAGGACCATATATAACCCATTAGGATGGAGTAATACTATAGTAATACTGGCCTGGACAGGAACATATATAACCCATTAGGATGGAGTAATACTATAGTAATACTGGCCTGGACAGGAACATATATAACCCATTAGGATGGAGTAATACTATAGTAATACTGGACAGGACAGGAACATATATAACCCATTAGGATGGAGTAATACTATAGTAATACTGGCCTGGACAGGAACATATATAGCCCATTAGGATGGAGTAATACTGTAGTAATACTGGACAGGACAGGACCATATATAACCCATTAGGATGGAGTAATACTATAGTAATACTGGACAGGACAGGAACATATATAACCCATTAGGATGGAGTAATACTGTAGTAATACTGGATAGAACTGGACAGGAACATATATAACCCATTAGGATGGAGTAATACTATAGTAATACTGGACTGGACAGGAACATATATAACCTATTCGGATGGAGTAATACTATAGTAATACTGGACAGGACAGGAACATATATAACCCATTAGGATGAAGTAATACTATAGTAATACTGGACAGGACTGGACAGGACCATATATAACCCATTAGGATGGAGTAATACTATAGTAATACTGGACAGGACAGGACAGGAACATATATAACCCATTAGGATGGAGTAATACTATAGTAATACAGGACAGGACAGGAACATATATAACCCACTAGGATGGAGTAATACTATAGTAATACTGGATAGAACTGGACAGGAACATATATAACCCATTAGGATGGAGTAATACTATAGTAATACTGGACTGGACAGGAACATATGTAACCCGTTAGGATGGAGTAATACTATATACTAATACTGGACTGGACAGGAACATATATAACCCATTAGGATGGAGTAATACTATAGTAATACTGGACAGGACAGGACAGGAACATATATAACCCATTAGGATGGAGTAATACTATAGTAATACTGGACAGGAACATATATAACCCTTTAGGATGGAGTAATACTATAGTAATACTGGACAGGACAGGAACATATATAACCCATTAGGATGGAGTAATACTATAGTAATACTGGACAGGACAGGAACATATATAACCCATTAGGATGGAGTAATACTATAGTAATACTGGATAGAACTGCTATGACAACGACCCCCCCAAAAATGTACCGCTTCTTTTTTTTTACTCTACTCCTCCACATGGGTCGATGATTAGAAACCATCACCACGACTACCTTATGTCCTGTCAGAGGGGATGCTAAGGCCAGGTGTTGGTAAAGTCAGGATATCTAGCCAACACCCTGTGTGTACAGCTGTTCACTTTCTCTCCACCTGGGGAACTGGGAACAACTAATTAAGGAACCCATTAAGTTAGTTTTCTTGTGTGTGTGTGTGTGTGTGTGTGTGTGTGAGTGAGGTGAGTAGACATGTATACTTATGTAAATGTAACATTTCTGTATTTCATTTTCAATAAATTAGCACACTTGTGTGCATCCTCTAGCTCCACAATGAAATAGGGTGCAGGCCAGGCAGCCTGCCAGCATAGTGGAGTCTCCCACTAGCACAGTCAGTGTAGTCAGTTCAGCTATCCCCATTGAGACCGTGTCTGTGCCTCGACCCAGGTTGGGCAAAACTAAACATGGCGGTGTTCGCCTTAGCAATCTCACTAGGATAAAGACCTCCTCCATTCCTGTCATTATTGAAAGAGATCATGATACCTCACATCTCAAAATAGGGCTACTTAATGTTAGATCCCTTACTTCAAAGGCAATTGTAGTCAATGAACTAATCACTGATCATAATCTTGATGTGATTGGCCTGACTGAAACATGGCTTAAGCCTGATGAATTTACTGTGTTAAATGAGGCCTCATGCAGTTGCACCCCTAAAAACTAAAAACATTTCTCATAAGAAACTAGCTCCCTGATACACAGAAAATACCTGAGCTCTGAAGCAAGCTTCCAGAAAATTGGAACGGAAATGGCGCCACACCAAACTGGAAGTCTTCCGACTAGCTTGGAAAGACAGTACCGTGCAGTATCGAAGAGCCCTTGTGTTCACCTGGATCATCCTATTTTTCCAACTTAATTGAGGAAAATAAGAACAATCCGAAATTCCTTTTTGATACTGTCGCAAAGCTAACTAAAAAGCAGCATTCCCCAAGAGAGGATGACTTTCACTTCAGCAGTGATAAATTCATGAACTTCTTTGAGGAAAAGATCATGATTATTAGAAAGCAAATTACGGACTCCTCTTTAAATCTGCGTATTCCTTCAAAGCTCAGTTGTCCTGAGTCAGCACAACTCTGCCAGGGCCTAGGATCAAGAGAGACGCTCAAGTGTTTTAGTACTATATCTCTTGACACAATGATGAAAATAGTCATGGCCTCTAAACCTTCAAGCTGCATACTGGACCCTATTCCAACTAAACTACTGAAAGAGCTGCTTCCTGTGCTTGGCCCTCCTATGTTGAACATAATAAACGGCTCTCTATCCACTGGATGTGTACCAAACTCACTAAAAGTGGCAGTAATAAAGCCTCTCTTGAAAAAGCCAAATCTTGACCCAGAAAATATAAAAAACTATCGGCCTATATCGAATCTTCCATTTCCCTCAAAATTTTTAGAAAAAGCTGTTGCGCTGCCACTCACTGCCTTCCTGAAGACAAACAATGTATACTAAATGCTTCAGTCTGGTTTTAGACCCCATCATAGCACTGAGACTGCACTTGTGAAGGTGGTAAATTACCTTTTAATGGCATCAGACCGAGGCTCTGCATCTGTCCTCGTGCTCCTAGACCTTAGTGCTGCTTTTGATACCATCGATCACCACATTCTTTGGAGAGATTGGAAACCCAAATTGGTCTACACGGACAAGTTCTGGCCTGGTTTAGATCTTATCTGTCGGAAAGATATCAGTTTGTCTCTGTGAATTGTTTGTCCTCTGACAAATCAACTGTAAATTACTCAAGGTTCCGTTTTAAGACCATTATTGTTTTCACTATATATTTTACCTCTTGGGGATGTCATTCAAAAACATAATGTTAACTTTCACTGCTATGCGGATGACACACATCTGTACATTTCAATGAAACAAAATTGCCCTCGCTAGAAGCATGTGTTTCAGACATAAGGAAGTGGATGCCTGCAAACTTTCTACTTTTAAACTCGGACAAAACAGAGATGCTTGTTCTAGGTCTCAAGAAACAAAGAGATGTTCTGTTGAATCTGACAATTAATCTTACGTTGTATAGTCGTCTCAAATAAAACTGTGAAGGACCTCGGCGTTACTCTGGACCCTGATCTCTCTTTTGAAGAACATATCAAGACTGTTTCAAGGACAGCTTTTTTCCATCTACGTAACATTGCAAAAATCTGAAACTTTCTGTCCAAAAATAATGCAGAAAAATTAATCCATGCTTTTGTCACTTCTAGGTTAGACTACTGCAATGCTCTACTTTCCGGCTACCCGGATAAAGCACTAAATAAACTTCAGTTAGTGCCAAATACGGCTGCTAGAATCCTGACTAGAACCTAAAAATTTGATCATACTCCAGTGCTAGCCTCCCTACACTGGCTTCCTGTCAAGGCAAGGGCTGATTTCAAGGTTTTACTGCTAACCTACAATGCATTACATGGGCTTGCTCCTACCTATCTCTCTGATTTGGTCCTGCCGTACCTTCACAAGACGCAGGCCTCCTAATTGTCCCTAGAATTTCTAAGCAAACAGCTGGAGGCAGGGCTTTCTCCTACAGAGCTCCATTTTTATGGAATGGTCTGCCTACCCATGTGAGAGACGCAAACTCGGTCTCAACCTTTAAGTCTTTACTGAAGACTCATCTCTTCAGTGGGTCATATGATTGAGTGTAGTCTGGCCCAGGAGTGTGAAGGTGAACGGAAAGGCTCTGGAGCAACGAACCGCCCTTGCTGTCTCTGCCTGGCCGGTTCCCCTCTTTCCATTGGGATTCTCTGCCTCTAACCCTATTACAGGGGCTGAGTCGCTGGCTTACTAGGGCTCTTTCATACCGTCCCTAGGAGGGGTGCTTCACTTGAGTGGGTTGAGTCACTGACGTGATCTTCCTGTCTGGGTTGGCGCCCCCCCTTGGGTTGTGCCGTGGCGGAGGTCTTTGTGGGCTATACTCGACCTTGTCTCAGGATGGTAAGTTGATGGTTGAAGATATCCCTCTAGTGGTGTGGGGGCTGTGCTTTGGCAAAGTGGGTGGGGTTATATCCTTCCAGTTTGGACCTGTCCGGGGGTGTCCTCGGATGGGGCCACAGTGTCTCCTGACCCCTCCTGGCTCAGCCTCCAGAAATTATGCTGCAGTAGTTTATGTGTCGGGGGGCTAGGGTCAGTTTGTTATATCTGGAGTACTTCTCCTGTCCTATCCGGTGTCCTGTGTGAATTTAAGTATGCTCTCTCTAATTCTCTCTTTCTCTCTTTCTTTCTCTCTCTCGGAGGACCTGAGCTCTAGGACCATGCCTCAGGACTACCTGACATGATGACTCCTTGCTGTCCCCAGTCCACCTGGCCGTGCTGCTGCTTCAACTGTTCTGCCTGTGATTATTATTATTTGACCATGCTGGTCATTTATGAACATTTGAACATCTTGGCCATGTTCTGTTATACTCTCCACCTGGCACAGCCAGAAGAGGACTGGCCACCCCACATAGCCTGGTTCCTCTCTAGGTTTCTTCCTAGGTTTTGGCCTTTCTAGGGAGTTTTTCCTAGCCACTGTGCTTCTACACCTGCATTGCTTGCTGTTTGGGGTTTTAGGCTGGGTTTCTGTACAGCACGTTGAGATATCAGCTGATGTACGAAGGGCTATATAAATAAATTTGATTTGATTTGATTTTGATTTGATCTGGCACAGTTAACCTGGCTTTGTTTACTTCACTCACAAACATTTACATTTACATTTAAGTCATTTAGCAGACGCTCTTATCCAGAGCGACTTACAAATTGGTGCATTCACCTTATGACATCCAGTGGAACAGCCACTTTACAATAGTGCATCTAAATCTTTTAAGGGGGTGAGAAGGATTACTTTATCCTATCCTAGGTATTCCTTAAAGAGGTGGGGTTTCAGGTGTCTCCGGAAGGTGGTGATTGACTCCGCTGTCCTGGCGTCGTGAGGGAGTTTGTTCCACCATTGGGGGGCCAGAGCAGCGAACAGTTTTGACTGGGCTGAGCGGGAACTGTACTTCCTCAGTGGTAGGGAGGCGAGCAGGCTAGAGGTGGATGAACGCAGTGCCCTTGTTTGGGTGTAGGGCCTGATCAGAGCCTGGAGGTACTGAGGTGCCGTTCCCCTCACAGCTCCGTAGGCAAGCACCATGGTCTTGTAGCGGATGCGAGCTTCAACTGGAAGCCAGTGGAGAGAGCGGAGGAGCGGGGTGACGTGAGAGAACTTGGGAAGGTTGAACACCAGACGGGCTGCGGCGTTCTGGATGAGTTGTAGGGGTTTAATGGCACAGGCAGGGAGCCCAGCCAACAGCGAGTTGCAGTAATCCAGACGGGAGATGACAAGTGCCTGGATTAGGACCTGCGCCGCTTCCTGTGTGAGGCAGGGTCGTACTCTGCGGATGTTGTAGAGCATGAACCTACAGGAACGGGCCACCGCCTTGATGTTATTTGAGAACGACAGGGTGTTGTCCAGGATCACGCCAAGGTTCTTAGCGCTCTGGGAGGAGGACACAATGGAGTTGTCAACCGTGATGGCGAGATCATGGAACGGGCAGTCCTTCCCCGGGAGGAAGAGCAGCTCCGTCTTGCCGAGGTTCAGCTTGAGGTGGTGATCCGTCATCCACACTGATATGTCTGCCAGACATGCAGAGATGCGATTCGCCACCTGGTCATCAGAAGGGGGAAAGGAGAAGATTAATTGTGTGTCGTCTGCGTAGCAATGATAGGAGAGACCATGTGAGGTTATGACAGAGCCAAGTGACTTGGTGTATAGCGAGAATAGGAGAGGGCCTAGAACAGAGCCCTGGGGGACACCAGTGGTGAGAGCACGTGGTGAGGAGACAGATTCTCGCCACGCCACCTGGTAGGAGCGACCTGTCAGGTAGGACGCAATCCAAGCGTGGGCCGCGCCGGGAGATGCCCAACTCGGAGAGGGTGGAGAGGAGGATCTGATGGTTCACAGTATCGAAGGCAGCCGATAGGTCTAGAAGGATGAGAGCAGAGGAGAGAGAGTTAGCTTTAGCAGTGCGGAGCGCCTCCGTGATACAGAGAAGAGCAGTCTCAGTTGAATGACTAGTCTTGAAACCTGACTGATTTGGATCAAGAAGGTCATTCTGAGAGAGATAGCGGGAGAGCTGGCCAAGGACGGCACATTCAAGAGTTTTTGAGAGAAAAGAAAGAAGGGATACTGGTCTGTAGTTGTTGACATCGGAGGGATCGAGTGTAGGTTTTTTCAGAAGGGGTGCAACTCTCGCTCTCTTGAAGACGGAAGGGACGAGCCAGCGGTCAGGGATGAGTTGATGAGCGAGGTGAGGTAAGGGAGAAGGTCCCCGGAAATGGTCTGGAGAAGAGAGGAGGGGATAGGGTCAAGCGGGCAGGTTGTTGGGCGGCCGGCCGTCACAAGACGCGAGATTTCATCTGGAGAGAGAGGGGAGAAAGAGGTCAGAGCACAGGGTAGGGCAGTGTGAGCAGAACCGGCGGTGTCGTTTGACTTAGCAAACGAGGATCGGATGTCGTCGACCTTCTTTTCAAAATGGTTGACGAAGTCATCTACAGAGAGGGAGGAGGGGGGAGGAGGATTCAGGAGGGAGGAGAAGGTGGCAAAGAGCTTCCTAGGGTTAGAGGCAGATGCTTGGAATTTAGAGTGGTAGAAAGTGGCTTTAGCAGCAGAGACAGAAGAGGAAAATGTAGAGAGGAGGGAGTGAAAGGATGCCAGGTCCGCAGGGAGGCGAGTTTTCCTCCATTTCCGCTCGGCTGCCCGGAGCCCTGTTCTGTGAGCTCGCAATGAGTCGTCGAGCCACGGAGCGGGAGGGGAGGACCGAGCCGGCCTGGAGGATAGGGGACATAGGGAGTCAAAGGATGCAGAAAGGGAGGAGAGGAGGGTTGAGGAGGCAGAATCAGGAGATAGGTTGGAGAAGGTTTGAGCAGAGGGAAGAGATGATAGGATGGAAGAGGAGAGAGTAGCGGGGGAGAGAGAGCGAAGGTTGGGACGGCGCGATACCATCCGAGTAGGGGCAGTGTGGGAAGTGTTGGATGAGAGCGAGAGGGAAAAGGATACAAGGTAGTGGTCGGAGACTTGGAGGGGAGTTGCAATGAGGTTAGTGGAAGAACAGCATCTAGTAAAGATGAGGTCGAGCGTATTGCCTGCCTTGTGAGTAGGGGGAAGGTGAGAGGGTGAGGTCAAAAGAGGAGAGGAGTGGAAAGAAGGAGGCAGAGAGGAATGAGTCAAAGGTAGACGTGGGAGGTTAAAGTCGCCCAGAACTGTGAGAGGTGAGCTGTCCTCAGGAAAGGAGCTTATCAAGGCATCAAGCTCATTGATGAACTCTCCGAGGGAACCTGGAGGGCGATAAATGATAAGGACGTTAAGCTTGAAAGGGCTGGTAACTGTGACAGCATGGAATTCAAAGGAGGCGATAGACAGATGGGTAAGGGGAGAAAGAGAGAATGACCACTTGGGAGAGATGAGGATCCCGGTGCCACCACCCCGCTGACCAGAAGCTCTCGGGGTGTGCGAGAACACGTGGGCGGACGAAGAGAGAGCAGTAGCAGTAGCAGTGTTATCTGTGGTGATCCATGTTTCCGTCAGTGCCAAGAAGTCGAGGGACTGGAGGGAGGCATAGGCTGAGATGAACTCTGCCTTGTTGGCCGCAGATCGGCAGTTCCAGAGGCTACCGGAGACCTGGAACTCCACGTGGGTCGTGCGCGCTGGGACCACCAGATTAGGGTGGCCGCGGCCACGCGGTGTGGAGCGTTTGTATGGTCTGTGCAAAGAGGAGAGAACAGGGATGGACAGACACATAGTTGACAGGCTACAGAAGAGGCTACGCTAATGCAAAGGAGATTGGAATGACAAGTGGACTACACGTCTCGAATGTTCAGAAAGTTAAGCTTACGTAGCAAGAATCTTATTGACTAAAATGATTAAAATGATACAGTACTGCTGAAGTAGGCTAGCTGGCAGTGGCTGCGTTGTTGACACTACACTAATCAAGTCGTTCCGTTGAGTGTAATAGTTTCTACAGTGCCGCTATTCGGGGGCTAGCTGGCTAGCTAGCAGTGTTGATTACGTTACGTTGCGTTAAAAGAACGACAATAGCTGGCTAGCTAACCTAGAAAATCGCTCTAGACTACACAATTATCTTTGATACAAAGACGGCTATGTAGCTAGCTATGTAGCTAGCTACGATCAAACAAATCAAACCGTTGTACTGTAATGAAATTAAATGAAAATGTGATACTACCTGTGGAGCGAAGCGGAATGCGACCGGGTTGTTGAGTGCGGAAGTTCTCGCTAGCTAGCCGTCAAAACCGAGACTCTGTCTTCACAACGTTGTGTCTACAGTCTGCTGGTCGGAAGGGGCTGTAACCCCGAATCATCAGACAAATTACTTTTGTTATTGTGAGAATTTAGAAAAATTATTGAAAATATAATTTCATTTTTAATTTGGCTTTTCATAACAGCTATTTTGATTAAATATCACATCACTGTGTGTGTGTGTGTGTGACTCACCCCCAGGGGTGTTTCTAGGTTGTGCCATGCTGTATTGGGGAGGTGGTGGGTACATGCCGGCTTGGGGACCTGATAAATAAGGGATAGATAAATACATCAATAAATTAATTGAACAGAAACCATCTTGCAAAATGTACCACAACCCAGGGATACAGAGTGGTTGGCCAGCATAATGTACCACAACCCAGGGATACAGAGTGGTTGGACAGCGTAATGTACCACAACCCATGGATACAGAGTGGTTGGCCAGCGTAATGTACCACAACCCAGGGATACAGAGTGGTTGGACAGCGTAATGTACCACAACCCAGGGATACAGAGTGGTTGGACAGCGTAATGTACCACAACACAGGGATACAGACTGGTTGGCCAGCGTAATGTACCACAACCCAGGGATACAGACTGGTTGGCCAGCATAATGTACCACAACCCAGGGATACAGACTGGTTGGCCAGCATAATGTACCACAACCCAGGGATACAGACTGGTTGGCCAGCATAATGTACCACAACACAGGGATACAGAGTGGTTGGACAGCATTATGTACCACCACACAGGGATACAGAGAGGTTGGCCAGCATAATGTACCACAACCCAGGGATACAGAGTGGTTGGCTAGCGTAATGTACCACCACACAGGGATACAGAGTGGTTGGACAGCATTATGTACCACCACACAGGGATACAGAGTGGTTGGACAGCATTATGTACCACAACCCAGGGATACAGAGTGGTTGGCCAGCATAATGTACCACCACAGGGATACAGAGTGGTTGGCCAGCATTATGTTCCACCACACAGGGATACAGAGTGGTTTGCCAGCATTATGTACCACCACACAGGGATACAGAGTGGTTGGACAGCATAATGTACCACCACCCAGGGATACAGAGTGGTTGGCCAGCGTAATGTACCACCACACAGGGATACAGAGTGGTTGGCCATCATTATGTACCACCACACAGGGATACAGAGTGGTTGGCCAGCATAATGTACCACCACACAGGGATACAGAATGGTTGGCCAGCATAATGTACCACCACACAGGGATACATAGTGGTTGGCCAGCATTATGTACCACCACACAGGGATACAGAGTGGTTGGACAGCATTATGTACCACAACCCAGGGATACAGAGTGGTTGGCCAGCATAATGTACCACCACAGGGATACAGAGTGGTTGGCCAGCATTATGTTCCACCACACAGGGATACAGAGTGGTTTGCCAGCATTATGTACCACCACACAGGGATACAGAGTGGTTGGACAGCATAATGTACCACCACCCAGGGATACAGAGTGGTTGGCCAGCGTAATGTACCACCACACAGGGATACAGAGTGGTTGGCCATCATTATGTACCACCACACAGGGATACAGAGTGGTTGGCCAGCATAATGTACCACCACACAGGGATACAGAATGGTTGGCCAGCATAATGTACCACCACACAGGGATACATAGTGGTTGGCCAGCATTATGTACCACCACACAGGGATACAGAGTGGTTGGCCAGCATAATGTACCACAACCCAGGGATACAGAGTGGTTGGCCAGCGTAATGTACCACCACACAGGGATACAGAGTGGTTGGACAGCATTATGTACCACCACACAGGGATACAGAGTGGTTGGCCAGCATTATGTACCACCACACAGGGATACAGAGTGGTTGGACTGCATAATGTACCACCACACAGGGATACAGACTGGTTGGACAGCATAATGTACCACAGCCCAGGGATACAGAGAGGTTTGCCAGCATTATGTACCACCACACAGGGATACAGAGTGGTTGGACAGCATTATGTACCACCACACAGGGATACAGAGTCGTTGGGCAGCATTATGTACCACCACACTGGGATACAGAGTGGTTGGCCAGTGTAATGTACCACAACCCAGGGATACAGAGTGGATGGCCAGCATTATGGGGACACAAACCTAGGGATACAGAGTGATTGGCCAGCATTATGGAGACACAAACCCAGGGATACAGAGTGGTTGGCCAGCATTATGGGACCACAAACCCAGGGATTCAATGATGCTCATGACATCTATGGCTATCGTGATCACTTCCAAAACGCTTAATGAAAACACTATTGAAGGGAGATGCTGTCCAGTAACATTTTAATATACATGAAGAGTAAGGGCTGGTTTCCTGAACACAGAATAAACCTAGCCCTGGTCTGAAAAGCTCAACGGAGAATCTCTATTGAAATAGCTATTAAACTGTCCCTAAGAGTATCAGTGTAGATCTGGTCTCTCACCTCCCTGGAAGTCAGGCTGGGGGGGGTAGGCTCCACCCCTGTCACCTCTCTGGAAGCCAGACTGGGGGGGGTAGGCTGCACCCTTGTCACCTCCCTGGAAGCCAGGCTGGGGGGGGTCACCTCTCTGGAAGCCAGCTCCACCCTGTCACCTCCCTGGAAGCCAGGCTGGGGGGGGTAGGCTCCACCCCTGTCACCTCTCTGGAAGCCAGGCTGGGGGAGGTAGGCTGCACCCTTGTCACCTCCCTGTAAGCTGTAGGCCGCTGGGGGGCCGGGGTAGGAGGGAGCTGGGATGTGCTGGGGGGATCCATATTGACCTCTATACTGCTGACCATTCTCCATACTGTCGGTGTAGGGGAGTGTCGCCCTAGGTTGAAGACATCCAGGTTAACACAACATAATCATTTCATCCGGAAGCGTTTGAGAGAGAGAGGGGAGGGAGGGGGAGAGATATAGATGGGGGGGCACAGAGTTGAGAGAGGAGGGGGTAAGGTAGTGAGAAAGAGAGGGGAGAGAGAGAGGAGGGGGAGCAGAGAGAGAGAGAGGGGAGGGGAGGGGGAGAGATATAGATGGGGGAGGGGGCACAGAGTTGAGAGAGGAGGGGGTAAGGTAGTGAGAAAGAGAGGGAGAGAGAGAGGAGGGGGAGCAGAGAGAGAGAGATAGGGGGAGCAGAGAGGGAGAGAGAGAGAGATAGGGGGAGCAGAGAGAGAGAGATGGGGGAGCAGAGGGGAGAGAGGTGAGTGAGGGAGAAAGAGAGAGATAGGGGGAGCAGAGGGGAGAGAGGAGGGGGAGAGGCGAGGGAGTGAGAAAGAGAGGGGAAGAGGGAGGGAGAGGGGGGGCAACCAGTGAAGAACAAACACCATTGTAAATACAACCCATGTTTATTTATTTTCCCTTTTGTACTTTAACCATTTGCACATTTATTTATCTTTTGCTAATTATCTACTTTACTTGCATTGGCAATGTTAACATATGTTTCCATGCCAATAAAGCCCTTTGTATTGAATTAAATTGAAGGAGAGTGGTAGGGGGAAAAGAGAAGACAGGTGGGAGAGAGATAAAGGGAGCAGAGAGAAATAGGGAGATCGCGAACACAGTGTCAGAATCTCAATGGGGTCCTCTCTACTCTCTCTGCTCTCTCTCTCCTCTCCTCATTCTCCTCCAATGGGTTTTGAGAAGGAGGCGAGGAGAGAGGACGCGAGGAGCATGCAATTGAGATTCTCCCAGTGAGCGTCATTTATGACAGCACTATTACTAATAAACCTTCAGCAAACATCACATGATGTACCCAGCCCATGATCAGAACCATATAAGTGCTCTCCGTCCTTAAAGGGGACATATAGTTAACATCACATGATGTACCCAGCCCATGATCAGAACCATATAAGTGCTCTCCGTCCTTAAAGGGGACATATAGTTAACATCACATGATGTACCCAGCCCATGATCAGAACCATATAAGTGCTCTCCGTCCTTAAAGGGGACATATAGTTAACATCACATGATGTACCCAGCCCATGATCAGAACCATATAAGTGTAAATATCTAGTTAACAGAAGAAAGGAAGACAAAATAAGGACAGAAGAAAAAGGAAAAGAAAAAGGACAACAAAGTGAAACCTCTAAAGAAACAAGAGACCATAATACAAGAAACAGCACTATAGAGAGATAGAACAACAACAACGCAGCCACTGCCAGCTAGCCTACTTCAGCAGTACTGTATCATTTGAATTATTTTAGTCAATAAGATTCCTGCTACGTAAGCTTAACTTTCTGAACATTCGAGACGTGTAGTCCACTTGTCATTCCAATCTCCTTTGCATTAGCGTAGCCTCTTGTGTAGCCTGTCAACTATGTGTCTGTCTATCCCTGTTCTCTCCTCTCTGCACAGACCATACAAACGCTCCACACCGCGTGGCCGCGGCCACTCTAATCTGGTGGTCCCAGCGTGCATGACCCACGTGGAGTTTCAGGTTTCCGGTAGCCTCTGGAACTGCCGATCTGCGGCCAACAAGGCAGAGTTCATCTCAGCCTATGCCCCCCTCCAGTCCCTCGACTTCTTGGCACTGACGGAAACATGGATCACCACAGATAACACTGCTACTCCTACTGCTCTCTCTTCGTCCGCCCACGTGTTCTCGCACACCCCGAGAGCTTCTGGTCAGCGGGGTGGTGGCACCGGGATCCTCATCTCTCCCAAGTGGTCATTCTCTCTTTCTCCCCTTACCCATCTGTCTATCGCCTCCTTTGAATTCCATGCTGTCACAGTTACCAGCCCTTTCAAGCTTAACGTCCTTATCATTTATCGCCCTCCAGGTTCCCTCGGAGAGTTCATCAATGAGCTTGATGCCTTGATAAGCTCCTTTCCTGAGGACGGCTCACCTCTCACAGTTCTGGGCGACTTTAACCTCCCCACGTCTACCTTTGACTCATTCCTCTCTGCCTCCTTCTTTCCACTCCTCTCCTCTTTTGACCTCACCCTCTCACCTTCCCCCTCTACTCACAAGGCAGGCAATACGCTCGACCTCATCTTTACTAGATGCTGTTCTTCCACTAACCTCACTGCAATTCCCCTCCAAGTCTCCGACCACTACCTTGTATCCTTTTCCCTCTTGCTCTCATCCAACACTTCCCACACTGCCCCTACTCGGATGGTATCGCGCCGTCCCAATCTTCGCTCTCTCTCCCCCGCTACTCTCTCCTCTTCCATCCTATCATCTCTTCCCTCTGCTCAAACCTTCTCCAACCTATCTCCTGATTCTGCCTCCTCAACCCTCCCTCTCCTCCCTTTCTGCATCCCTTGATTCTCTATGTCCCCTATCCTCCAGGCCGGCTCGGTCCTCCCCTCCTGCTCCGTGGCTCGACGACTCATTGCGAGCTCACAGAACAGGGCTCCGGGCAGCCGAGCGGAAATGGAGGAAAACTCGCCTCCCTGCGGACCTGGCATCCTTTCACTCCCTCCTCTCTACATTTTCCTCTTCTGTCTCTGCTGCTGAAGCCACTTTCTACCACTCTAAAGTCCAAGCATCTGCCTCTAACCCTAGGAAGCTCTTTGCCACCTTCTCCTCCCTCCTGAATCCTCCTCCCCCTCCCCCTCCTCCCTCTCTGCAGATGACTTCGTCAACCATTTTGAAAAGAAGGTCGACGACATCCGATCCTCGTTTGCTAAGTCAAACGACACCGCTGGTTCTGCTCACACTGCCCTACCCTGTGCTCTGACCTCTTTCTCCCCTCTCTCTCCAGATGAAATCTCGCGTCTTGTGACGGCCGGCCGCCCAACAACCTGCCCGCTTGACCCTATTCCCTCCTCTCTTCTCCAGACCATTTCCGGAGACCTTCTCCCTTACCTCACCTCGCTCATCAACTCATCCCTGACCGCTGGCTACGTCCCTTCCGTCTTCAAGAGAGCGAGAGTTGCACCCCTTCTGAAAAAACCTACACTCGATCCCTCCGATGTCAACAACTACAGACCAGTATCCCTTCTTTCTTTTCTCTCCAAAACTCTTGAACGTGCCGTCCTTGGCCAGCTCTCCCGCTATCTCTCTCAGAATGACCTTCTTGATCCAAATCAGTCAGGTTTCAAGACTAGTCATTCAACTGAGACTGCTCTTCTCTGTATCACGGAGGCCCTCCGCACTGCTAAAGCTAACTCTCTCTCCTCTGCTCTCATCCTTCTAGACCTATCGGCTGCCTTCGATACTGTGAACCATCAGATCCTCCTCTCCACCCTCTCCGAGTTAGGCATCTCCGGCGCGGCCCACGCTTGGATTGCGTCCTACCTGACAGGTCGCTCCTACCAGGTGGCGTGGCGAGAATCTGTCTCCTCACCACGCGCTCTCACCACTGGCGTCCCCCGGGGCTCTGTTCTAGGCCCTCTCCTATTCTCGCTATACACCAAGTCACTTGGCTCTGTCATAACCTCACATGGTCTCTCCTATCATTGCTATGCAGACGACACACAATTAATCTTCTCCTTTCCCCCTTCTGATGACCAGGTGGCGAATCGCATCTCTGCATGTCTGGCAGACATATCAGTGTGGATGACGGATCACCACCTCAAGCTGAACCTCTGCAAGACGGAGCTGCTCTTCCTCCCGGGAAGGACTGCCCGTTCCATGATCTCGCCATCACGGTTGACAACTCCATTGTGTCCTCCTCCCAGAGCGCTAAGAACCTTGGCGTGATCCTGGACAACACCCTGTCGTTCTCAACTAACATCAAGGCGGTGGCCCGTTCTTGTAGGTTCATGCTCTACAACATCCGCAGAGTACGACCCTGCCTCACACAGGAAGCAGCGCAGGTCCTAATCCAGGCACTTGTCATCTCCCGTCTGGATTACTGCAACTCGCTGTTGGCTGGGCTCCCTGCCTGTGCCATTAAACCCCTACAACTCATCCAGAACGCCGCAGCCCGTCTGGTGTTCAACCTTCCCAAGTTCTCTCACGTCACCCCGCTCCTCCGCTCTCTCCACTGGCTTCCAGTTGAAGCTCGCATCCGCTACAAGACCATGGTGCTTGCCTACGGAGCTATGAGGGGAACGGCACCTCAGTACCTCCAGGCTCTGATCAGGCCCTACACCCAAACAAGGGCACTGCGTTCATCCACCTCTGGCCTGCTCGCCTCCCTACCACTGAGGAAGTACAGTTCCCGCGCAGCCCAGTCAAAACTGTTCGCTGCTCTGGCCCCCCAATGGTGGAACAAACTCCCTCACGACGCCAGGACAGCGGAGTCAATCACCACCTTCCGGAGACACCTGAAACCCCACCTCTTTCAGGAATACCTAGGATAGGATAAAGTAATCCTTCTCACCCCCTCCCCCCTTAACAGATTTAGATGCACTATTGTAAAGTGGCTGTTCCACTGGATGTCTTAAGGTGAACGCACCAATTTGTAAGTCGCTCTGGATAAGAGCGTCTGCTAAATGACTTAAATGTAAATGTAAATAAGTGCTCTCCGTCCTTAAAGGGGACATATAGTGAACATCACATGATGTACCCAGCCCATGATCAGAACCATATAAGTGCTCTCTGTCCTTAAAGGGGACATATAGTTAACATCACATGATGTACCCAGCCCACGATCAGAACCATATAAGTGCTCTCTGTCCTTAAAGGGGACATATAGTTAACATCACATGATGTACCCAGCCCATGATCAGAACCATATAAGTGCTCTCTGTCCTTAAAGGGGACATATAGTTAACATCACATGATGTACCCAGCCCATGATCAGAACCATATAAGTGCTCTCCGTCCTTAAAGGGGACATATAGTTAACATCACATGATGAACCCAGCCCATGATCAGAACCATATAAGTGCTCTCTGTCCTTAAAGGGGACATATAGTTAACATCAACAGAACGTAACACTTCTCTTGCAGAAAAAAAACATAAACCTGGTCCATGTTCAAAATCAATTCATTTGCAATGTACTATTAAATTAGTTGAAGTTAGTTAGAAAACCTTTAAGCGTCCCTCCACAATGACACATCAGCTGACAATACTAAATACAGTTTCTAATGCCATATTATGGACCAATCAGATGGAGTTTTGAGAAACCATAGTCAGTCATAGGCAACCACAGTGCTGTATGTCATCTGGAATCAGCTATAATACATCACATGATCTGAACATCATTGATCTACGTGGTCTCCATGAGGAAACAGGTCTTCTGATCCCAATGGGACTTCCTGGTTCAATTAAGGTTCAATAAATACATCTAAATTCCAACTTCATGATTCATACTAACCTTGTACTATAAAACAATCTGTTTAATCTTTACTAACAGTGACCAGGTCAGTCTTGAGAACATATTTTATAACAATCTGAACGTAATAAGGAAATGCAGAGGTTATATAACTCCTCTCTATCTATGGGTGTGTCCCAAATGGTCCCCTATTCCCTAGGTTCTGTTACATACAGTCGTGGCCAAAAGTTTTGAGAATGACACAAATATTACATTTCACAAAGTCTTCTGCCTTAGTTTGTATGATGGCAACTTGCATATACTCCCGAATGTTATGAAGAGTGATCAGATGAATTGCAATTAATTGCAAAGTCCCTCTTTGCCATGAAAATGAACTGAATCCCCCAAAAAACATTTCCACTGCATTTCAGCCCTGCCACAAAAGGGCCAGCTGACATCATGTCAGTGATTCTCTCATCAACACAGGTGTGAGTGTTGACGAGGACATGGCTGGAGATCACTCTGTCATGCTGATTGAGTTTGAATAACAGACTGGAAGCTTCAAAAGGAGGGTGGTGCTTGAAATCATTGTTCTTCCTCTGTCAAACATGGTTACCTGCAAGGAAACACGTGCCGTCATCATAGC
This sequence comes from Oncorhynchus nerka, assembly GCF_034236695.1. NCBI lineage: Eukaryota > Metazoa > Chordata > Actinopteri > Salmoniformes > Salmonidae > Oncorhynchus > Oncorhynchus nerka. The sequence continues at coordinate 19,410,573 of NC_088410.1, read as the reverse complement.
ATTGCACAAAATGGGCTTGACAGGCAAGGATATTGCTGCCAGTAAGATTGCACCTAAATCAACCATTTATCGGATCATCAAGAACTTCAAGGAGAGCGGTTCAATTGTTGTGAAGAAGGCTTCAGGGCGCCCAAGAAAGTCCAGTAAGCACCAGGACCGTCTCCTAAAGTTGATTCAGCTGCGGGATCGGGGCACCACCAGTACAGAGCTTGCTCAGGAATGGCAGCAGGCAGGTGTGAGTGCATCTGCATGCACAGTGAGGCGAAGACTTTTGGAGGATGGCCTGGTGTCAAGAAGGGCATCAAAGAAGCCACTTCTCTCCAGGAAAAACATCAGGGACAGACTGATATTCTACTAAAGGTACAGGGATTGGACTGCTGAGGACTGGGGTAAAGTCATTTTCTCTGATGAATCCCCTTTCCGATTGTTTGGGGCATCCGGAAAAAAGCTTGTCCGGAGAAGACAAGGTGAGCTCTACCATCAGTCCTGTGTCATGCCAACAGTAAAGCATCCTGAGATCATTCATGTGTGGGGTTGCTTCTCAGCCAAGGGAGTGGGCTCACTCACAATTTTGCCTAAGAACACAGGCATGAATAAAGAATGGTACCAACACATCCTCCGAGAGCAACTTCTCCCAACCATCCAGGAACGGTTTGGTGACGAACAATGCCTTTTCCAGCATGATGGAGTGATAACTAAGTGGCTCTGGGAACAAAACATCGATATTTTGGGTCCATGGCCAGAACTCCCCAGGCCTTAATCCCATTTGAGAACGTGTGGTCAATCCTCAAGAGGCGGGTGGACAAACAAAACCACACAAATTCTGACAACCTCCAAGCATTGATTATGCAAGAATGGGCTGCCATCAGTCAGGATGTGGCCCAGAAGTTCATTGACAGCATGCCAGGGCGGATTGCAGAGGTCTTGAAAAAGAAGGGTCAACACTGCAAACATTGACTCTTTGCATCGACGTCATGTAATTGTCAATAAAAGCCTTTGACACTTATGAAATGCTTGTAATTATACTTCAGTATTCCATAGTAACATCTGACAAAAATATCTAAAGACACTGAAGCAGCAAACTTTGTGGAAATTAATATTTGTCTCATTCTCAAAACGTTTGGCCACGATTGTACACCGGATAGGCACAGTAATGTTTTACAGGGTCAGCCATGGTAGTACGGTGCCTCAGTACTGATCTGGCATCAGTTTTGCCTTTCAGAAAATCTGATTACATGGGCAGAAGGAACCTGGGCCCATATCCAACAAGCTTCTCACAGTAGGAGTACTGATCTGGCATCAGTTTTGCCTTTCAGAAAATCTGACTACATGGGCAGAAGGAACCTGGACCCATATCCACAAAGCTTCTCACAGTAGGAGTACTGATCTGGGATCAGTTTTGCCTTTCAGAAAATCTGATTACATGGGCAGAAGGAACCTGGACCCATATCCACAAAGCTTCTCACAGTAGGAGTACTGATCTGGGATCTGTCCATGCAGTCCTATTCATTGCATGGACAGAGTGGCGCAGAGGTGTAAGGTACTACATCATAGTGCTAGAGGCATCACTACAGACCCTGGTTTGATCCTGGGCTGTATCACATCCGGCCGTGGTCGGGAGTCCCATAGGGCGACGCACAATTGGCCCAGCATTGTCTGGGTTTGGCCGTGGTATGCCGCCATTGTAAATAAGAATTTGTTCTTAACTGACCTGCCTACCGTTCTCTTTTCTTTCAGAAAAACACAAATGCAGAACACACACACACACAAGCTAAAAAAAAACTTACCCAGCTCAGAACACCCTATACCAGCCCACTTTACCCAGCTCAGAACACCCTATACCAGCCCACTTTACCCAGCTCAGAACACCCTATACCAGCCCACTTTACCCAGCTCAGAACACCCTATACCAGCCCACCTTACCCAGCTCAGAACACCCTATACCAGCCCACTTTACCCAGCTCAGAACACCCTATACCAGCCCACTTTACCCAGCTCAGAACACCCTATACCAGCCCACTTTACCCAGCTCAGAACACCCTGTACCAGCCCACTTTACCCAGCTCAGAACACCCTATACCAGCCCACTTTACCCAGCTCAGAACACCCTATACCAGCCCACCTTACCCAGCTCAGAACACCCTATACCAGCCCACCTTACCCAGCTCAGAACACCCTATACCAGCCCACCTTACCTCAGAACACCCTATACCAGCCCACCTTACCCAGCTCAGAACACCCTATACCAGCCCACCTTACCCAGCTCAGAACACCCTATACCAGCCCACCTTACCCAGCTCAGAACACCCTATACCAGCCCACCTTACCCAGCTCAGAACACCCTATACCAGCCCACCTTACCCAGCTCAGAACACCCTATACCAGCCCACCTTACCCAGCTCAGAACACCCTATACCAGCCCACCTTACCCAGCTCAGAACACCCTATACCAGCCCACCTTACCCAGCTCAGAACACCCTATACCAGCCCACCTTACCCAGCTCAGAACACCCTATACCAGCCCACCTTATCCCAGCTCAGAACACCCTATACCAGCCCACCTTATCCCAGCTCAGAACACCCTGTACCAGCCCACCTTACCCAGCTCAGAACACCCTATACCAGCCCACCTTACCCAGCTCAGAACACCCTATACCAGCCCACCTTACCCAGCTCAGAACACCCTATACCAGCCCACCTTACCCAGCTCAGAACACCCTATACCAGCCCACCTTACCCAGCTCAGAACACCCTATACCAGCCCACCTTACCCAGCTCAGAACACCCTATACCAGCCCACCTTACCCAGCTCAGAACACCCTGTACCAGCCCACCTTACCCAGCTCAGAACACCCTATACCAGCCCACCTTACCCAGCTCAGAACACCCTATACCAGCCCACCTTATCCCAGCTCAGAACACCCTGTACCAGCCCACCTTACCCAGCTCAGAACACCCTATCCCAGCCCACCTTACCCAGCTCAGAACACCCTATACCAGCCCACTTTACCCAGCTCAGAACACCCTATCCCAGCCCACCTTACCCAGCTCAGAACACCCTATCCCAGCCCACCTTACCCAGCTCAGAACACCCTATACCAGCCCACCTTATCCCAGCTCAGAACACCCTATACCAGCCCACCTTACCCAGCTCAGAACACCCTATACCAGCCCACCTTACCCAGCTCAGAACACCCTATCCCAGCCCACCTTACCCAGCTCAGAACACCCTATCCCAGCCCACCTTACCCAGCTCAGAACACCCTATCCCAGCCCACCTTACCCAGCTCAGAACACCCTTTCCCAGCCACGAGCAGAACGACAGTCCCTTACCTGTCTGGAGCCCTGGAGGAGACAAGGTACTGCGGAGCTACAGATAAGAGCTGCAACTCCCTGAAGAGACAACGAAACTGAAGCACCGAGAGAGACAGACGAGAGAGAGAGAGAGAGAGAGAGATTTTTTAATTTTTGTGAGTGTAATATTTACTGTTAATTTTTATTGTTTACTTCACTTTTGTTTATGATCTACTTCACTTTCTTTGGCAATGTTAACATGTGTTTCCCATGCCAATAAAGCCCCTTGAATTGAATGGAATTCATAGAGGGGGCGGGCTAAGCTGTTAGGGAGGAGTCAGGCAGACAAGGTAATAACTTCATCTGAAGTGACTGAATAGTGATGATGAGCAACACAAGCCTGATGGAGAATAGGTCAGTATGTAACCGTCCCGCCACCTGTCCCTGTCGACTTGGAACATTGTTATACTCAGAAATATAGGAACATTAGTTACAAAAGAGACACGATGGGTGGAGCCATGATGAAGCTTGGGAGGGGCTGAGTGCAGGGAACACGATGGGTGGAGCCATAAGGAAGCTTGGGAGGGGCTGAGTGCAGGGAACACGATGGGTGGAGCCATAATGAAGCTTGGGAGGGGCTGAGTGCAGGGAACACGATGGGTGGAGCCATGATGAAGCTTGGGAGGGGCTGAGTGCAGGGAACACGATGGGTGGAGCCATAATGAAGCTTGGGAGGGGCTGAGTGCAGGGAACACGATGGGTGGAGCCATAATGAAGCTTGGGAGGGGCTGAGTGCAGGGAACACGATGGGTGGAGCCATAATGAAGCTTGGGAGGGGCTGAGTGCAGGGAACACGATGGCATGTGGCAGTCCTGATAAGGGGAGGAACCGTTGAAGGCCCAGATCCCTCAGCTCCCTGAGTAGAAATAACAACGCCCTGTGTAGTGATGAGGAGGAGACTCCACCCAAAGGGGGGTATGAATACTGCCACGGGAGAAGCCATGTCTTTGTCTGAATGCAGCTGTATCGATACTGCCACGGGGGAAGCCATGTCTTTGTCTGAATGCAGCTGTATCGATACTGCCACGGGGGAAGTCATGTCTTTGTCTGAATGCAGCTGTATCGACCCTCTGGGTAATAAACTTGGTTACGCTTTCATAAATGTTTGTTGAGTTTTTTTACTCTGAGAATTAGAACCTAACAAAGTGGAGGAGACACGTTTAAAAATATATATTTTTTAACCTTGAGACAATTGAGACATGGATTGTGTATGTGTGCCATTCAGAGGGTGGATGGGCAAAACAAAACATTGAAGTGCCTTTGAGCAGGGTATGGTAGTGGGTATGGTAGTGGGTGTGGTAGTAGGTATGGTAGTAGGTGTGGTAGTGGGTATGGTAGTAGGTGTGGTAGTAGGTGTGGTAGTGGGTATGGTAGTAGGTATGGTAGTGGGTATGGTAGTGGGTGTGGTAGTAGGTATGGTAGTAGGTGTGGTAGTGGGTATGGTAGTAGGTGTGGTAGTAGGTGTGGTAGTGGGTATGGTAGTAGGTGTGGTAGTAGGTGTGGTAGTGGGTATGGTAGTAGGTGTGGTAGTAGGTATGGTAGTGGGTATGGTAGTAGGTGTGGTAGTAGGTGTGGTAGTGGGTATGGTAGTAGGTGTGGTAGTAGGTATGGTAGTAGGTGTGGTAGTAGGTGTGGTAGTGGGTATGGTAGTAGGTGTGGTAGTAGGTATGGTAGTGGGTATGGTAGTAGGTGTGGTAGTGGGTATGGTAGTCGGTGTGGTAGTGAGTATGGTAGTGGGTATGGTAGTAGGTGTGGTAGTGAGTATGGTAGTGGGTATGGTAGTGGGTATGGTAGTAGGTGTCAGGCGCACCGGTTTGTGTCAAGAACTGCAACGCTGCTGGGTTTTTTCACGCTCAACAGTTTCTTGTGTGTATCAATAACGATAATAATAATAAATTTAATCCCACTTTGTGACACAACAACATGTGGAAATAGTCAAGGGGTGTGAATACTTTGGCTCTGTACATCCTGGACTCTGACATTGCTTGTTCTGATCATTCTAAATATATTTATTTTAACTTTGTGGTTTTAGTGTATTGTTTTTGTATTACTAGATATTACTGCACTGTTGGAGCTAGAAACACAAGCATTAGGTATTACTGTGCTGTTGGAGCTAGAAACACAAGCATTAGGTATTGTAAGGAATTGCTATTTCGTATGCAAGTGACTAACTTACTGCTAATTACATGGCTACAACTCACAGTAAAGCCTGTGGGGTCCCCCACAGGCTTTCTCCCACATTACACACATAATCTCCTTTTTGTTTTTAACCGAACACTGTGCCCGAAGAAGATCCTACGATGACGGACAGACAACTGAGCCAATGGCGGAAGACTACAGACTACAACCAGCTGAACCAATCCGGAGATCCGATCTTCCTAGGGTCAACCTACTTTCTGTGACGTATATAAGAGCTGTGCTGACTGTTTACGCTCTCTCTGCCTGCCGTTCCACACGAACTAACGGAAGAGCCGTAATTACGTTGTACTACATATTTTCACACTGAATAAACTGTTTACTTGTCATAAAATTTACCACTTAGTCTGAATCGATCCTTGACCGGCTCACCCATCTACACATTTAATTTCTAACAGAACTTGGTAGCAGAGGATGGTTAACTAACGGTCCAGTCGAAGTGAGCAGATTGGGTGTGAGAGAGTGGGTGAGCGCGTGGAAAGGACGATTCAAGGAGGACGAGTGATGATTTTCGCTGGGTGGACAACAATTCTGCTCAACTCGGGAAACTGATCTAAAGGTGCACCATAAATAAGGTAAGCAAAACCTGTTAAATCAAACTTTGCATATTGTCGTATAGTCTGCCTAAATTTTGATCAGTATTTCCGAGTAAGTATGAATTCTTGTGTAAATTTATACATTTGCTGACGAGTCGAAAAGAACAGTGTAGTGAAGATATGTAGGTACGAGCCAGCGACGGCTGGTGTGATATAAATCATTGATGAGATATCAGTAAGGGGATAGCTGATTACTATTCATTAAATCTGGCGCCGAGGGGATAGATTGTAATTTTGTCCCGTGACCCGGTCAGCGCAGTCTGGTAGCTTTCAATTGATGAGAGATCACTTAGTCCAATAGGAGTTGGACATGTATGTGTATGAATTCTGATAGGGGTTAGTGTGATATAAATCAGGAATAGAGATCGGTAAGGGGATAGTTAATTACTATTCATTAAATCTGGCACCGAGGGGGGAAAGTGTCATTTTCTCCTGCGACCCGGCATGGCACAGTCCGATAGAAATTCACTGATAAGGATCGGCTTTCAGGGGTCAGAGAGATAACGTGTATTAATTTTGATATTGTTAATTCGATAGGGGTCAGTAGGGGATAGAGTTGGATTCTAGAGTTGAATTCTATCCAGTAAATCCGCTTTGTCCGGTCTGATAGGGTCGTTTTAATAAGAGGTCAGAGATATAACCAGTATTTGTATGTTTTGTCTATTTGTAACTGTTAATATGTACCTATGACTTCTGTGTTCTGACAGTTGTTATAGAATTTTATTAATTGGCCTATACTGAGTTATTTTAATAGGAATGAGTGAATTGTGATTGACCAATATGTTAAATTCCTTCGGGACCCTGTTTGTTCTGAAATCTGCATAGAAAACTGTCCTAATTATATATATATTGGGTTGTGTATAGAGGTGAGGGAAAGCAGAGGCTGTGTTTTAACATGTAAAGGACACGATTATGAATGTTGGAAATTCAATGAGAATTTCATACGAATGAATGTGGTGATAGATGAACCGAATCTGCATGTAAAATGTCCTATTGATACGTTGTGTACTATCGAATAGGTCTTGTGGAGGTGTGGTTATAGTTAAATGATAGATGAACCGAATCTGCAAGTAAAATGTCGTATTGATAACGAATAGGTCTTGTTGAGGTGTGGTTGGATTGAATGAATCTGCATGAAAAATGCCCTGTTGAAAAGCTGTCTACTATTTAACAGGTTATGTGAGAGGTGTAGTCGAGTGGATGTAGGATGTGTGAGTTTGGCGTTCCACTAGACAGAGATCGGGAATGATGTGACCATTGCACATCAAACAATAACATAATATAACCAGAGTTGACTAGAGATTTTGAGACCGGGAAATTAAATTGAGAGAAACGTTTGTCGCGGAGTAAACCGCTAGGTTGGGATACGTAACTGGGCTATTATGCACACGTGCTGATAGACAAGGCCATCTCAGTAGTCGAATGACCGTGCAAACTTGATTGACAGCCGCCGGGCTAAAACACTGATTTTCGCTTTTTTTTTTTCATTCCTGTTGATATTGCCTAAAGAGATTGCTATAGAATCGCTCAAATTTAAATGTATAATCAGGAACAAAATGACTGATGTGTAATTGAAATAATATCTGAATATAATATTTAAATATTGAGACTAAATAGTTGAATAGATCCCTTGGTTGTGCGCTCCACAAATCCCATACCGACCCATGCGTTTTTCTCGAACTAAAACATACAAAGGAGAGGTTCAGAGATAAGACAGAGCACGTGCAGCAGTGTCTCTTCGAGTACATCGTGGGTATTAATCAACGTCGGGCGAAGTATATGCTAACTATATTCAGATAGAAGGAGAGAATTCCGATTAAAACTACGATTAAATTCCGATTGAATTAAATAAAATCACGATTAAAAATTCACAATGGCGACCCTCAATACTCCAAAGCTGAGGTTTACTGAGTTCCTAGAACAAAAAATAGAATATAGATCAGGGGAAAGAAACAATGGAAGCACATGAAGAAAGTTTGGGAGGGATTAAAGCTAAAATGGACACAGGAAGGTCATTTAGGAGGGGAACCGCCATCCGCAGTTCAGCTGAAAACAATGGAATGTGGGTTAAGAGAGAAAGAGGCAGAAAAGAACAAAATTCACGTATTTAAGAAAGAAGGGTCAGATACGAAGGAGCGAGATTAATGAGAATCCTAATTGAGGGAAAACTTTGGGCGTTTAAATTAGTGCTATTTTCTGTTGTTCAGATGCCGGAGTAACAAATGCAGATAACTGAAAATTGGGTCTATTTGCGGAGAATCTCAGTGGTGGAGTTCTCGCCTGCCACGTGGGAGGCCGGGGTTCGGTTCCCAGCTGAGGTGTAAAGAATAGTTATATATATCTGAGTTTTTGGTTGTAATTGAACTGGTTGTTTTGCAGAGAAAGTTATAGTAAAGATGAAGTTTTTAAGCACTATTAAAATAATCTACAAAATCTGGGAAATTGAGCTCTAGAAACTGATTAGAGTGTCCACTTCTGGTTATCTTACCCTAATGATGTAACTATAGAACGCATATTGGATTATCTCCGTCTGGGTGAAACATGTTAAATTAAACTGCCCTTAAAGTCTGAACATGTAATAATTTTTCTTCCCAGTATGAGAGAAGTTGCGGGATTTATTGAATAAACTGTTTTCCATAAAGTTAGAGAATTCGAGGGATGCTCGATGTAATTTATAATGTTGTACAAAGCCTAAGGTTTTCCATCAAACTAATTATCATTGCGTGATTAATGTGAAGTAGTAAAGTAACTGAAATACGTTGCATAAGTAAACAATCTACTTTCAATTAAAAGGCGCATCTGTTTCCTAGTCATTAGTGTCGATTTTATTCTTTGATTGCTAATATGTGCAATTTGGAATTTGAGAATCATAGCTGGAGTAACGTTCGTACTATTAAAATTGGGCTATTATTTTTCTGGGAATTACCGATAGTGACTTGTTTAGATTTTACTTTGTAAATGGGGTTTATATCCGGAGTAATTTTAGATATTCACAATAGCATTGGTGGTTCAGTGGTAGAATTCTCGCCTGCCACGCGGGAGGCCCGAGTTCCATTCCCAGTCATGGCGCTGGCTGAATTCAGAGTTTTTGATTGTAAATAATCTATTTGAATGATTGCCTGGAAAGTTATGGTCGCTAGTGTTTGTATAAGAGATAAATTGAACGTTTTCAATAGATTGTTTAGGTTAAATTGATAGACTATTTCAATTTAAAATAATAACGAAGCGAATTCCGATGCAAGACGATGTCTGTTCACTAGATGATCTGCTGGAATAATGTATTGAGAATTGGGTCGTATTTAAATTACTGTATCAATAGAGAAGACAGTGACTTGAATCAAATTAATTCTGAATAATAACGAGGGAACAATTACGATAGATTTGTGTCCATCGAAATGTTTTTATAAGATTAGCGAATTGAGAGATGTTGATTGATGTTGTAAACTCTAATTCAGGATTCAACAGATGTGATAAATTAGGTTTGGTTTATCGAACCCGAAATACTGTTGTTGCAGAAGGCCAACCATTATTTACAATGAGTTGAAAATCGTTGCGAAATGAGTCAAGATTGAGCGCTTGTTGATGACATCACTCGCGAGGTTTCCGTCGCCACGGAAATGATGTCTTGACTGGGGGTGACAGAGAAAATGGTTAGTGTCCTTAAAAAGGAGTATGTAAATCGTCAGGAAAGATGCTAAAAACTAGCAGCTGATTCGCTGGGTGGGTATCATTGATTTGTGGCGTTTATTTGGACTGTAATTGGGCCGTGAGAGAGAGGGATTGGATGTCTGAGTCATAAAACATCGTGATGGTGGATTCTGATGGTTGTTGATTTTTGGTTTGATCGTTTGAATAGCACCAGTGAATTTGAGCACTGTTTCCATTATGTGGAACGGTGTCAGGGTATTAATGGTGAAAAGCAACCTCTATGGTAAAACATAATTGTACATGTTTCGGTAAACTAGCGAGGTTGAATTTGGTTATTTGAACATTTCCCTTGATACGTAGACATAACAGGGGCAAGTTGTTTTTCCTTGAGGAGCACGCAGATGGTGTTTTGTTTTATTGAGATGTAAATGTGAGTTGAAGGAGCCAAGGGAAAATACGTTATTTTTATTAAATATCAGGGATTATAATATTGGGGAGAATGAGGCCATAAACGACCAAATTGGAAAGGCCTGGAAGTTTTGATTAATCATTAAGGTTTGCAAATATATACACATAAAACATTTGTTAGGACTATTTGTTTTGGTGCAAAGGTATTTTAAAGAGACACGCTCAAATATGGAACTTTATGAGTTTTTATTTTATGAGTTTTAAATTACACAAGTGAATTTGGATTTTAAGGATAAAGGGTTCTTTAATATGTCTAGTGTAGTATAGAACTTGACTATAAAAGGGTGGGTTGACTCATGGACCTTATCATGACTGTCTTCTAAGGTCTGATCAGCCTTAGGGGAGAGTCATTGGTATAATGAATGTGGTCATATTGAGTACTAGTTTTAAGGTAAATTCATTATAAAGGAGTTTAGGTTATGAGGTTAGGATAGGATATATATTAAGCCAATAGGGCAGGGAATTACATAGAAAAATAAGTTTCAGTTCTTAGGGGTGATAAATCACTGTAGACAAGGAATTCTGCACTCTGCAACATATATTAAATTCATGTTATTGTCAGATAGAATACTAAGAGTCCTTGAAGGAAGGATTTTGATATGATAAGCATTTGTTTTGAATTTTTTTTTTGACCATTAGGGGTTTAAAAAAAAAAAAAAAAAAAAAAATAGTATTAAATTTAACAGGTATATAGGACATCTGTGATGATTTAGGATTATTGTTAGATGGATTAAGGAAATGTAAGGACTTTAGAGATTGACACTCATAGACATGATTTTGGATAAAGTCAAACAGTTAGAAGCTTAGTGGTATTTGAGAAATATGAGAGAAAAGGTTTAAATTGGTAAATATATATTTAAGAAAATATATAAGTAGTGCAGATAGTTCTTAAGTAGATAAGAAACTTGACAGGGAATTGGTACTGGATTGACGCCCAAGGGAGAATTGGACATGTGGAAAACTAAAAGGGGCTCCTTCATGATGTCAGACATAAAGATAATATACTAATCTTACCTAAGTCATTATTTAGAGTAGGTAAGGTTGATACCTGGGCAGAGTCAGGTATCAAAAGGGGGATGGGTAAATTGTGGTCTAGGATAGGATGGGGCTTATTGGATAAGAAAAAAAAAATAAAATAAATGTAAGCTAACAATTGGGCATAGAAGTTAAAGATATAATCAGATAAAACATATGAGAAATTGTTTGTTAACCAAGCCTGTATGTCCAGGATTGTATGCATTACAGGTGAACTACAGGTGAAGTCACTCAATCCAGTCCCAGAGGCTTGGGGACCATAGAAGACCCCTGGTGACAGCTAGCTGAAAGAGCTACCCAGATTCATATCGCACGGCGGAAGGGTAAGACATTTTTTCACTGTCGGACAATAAACAGAGTTCGGGAGAAGAACTGGAATTAACAGAATTCCGGGGGCCAACTCTCGAATGAAGTAACCCTACCTGTCCTATCACCCCTGTTTTTGTTCATAGAGGTGAAGATGTGTCTGGCTCTGGCTAAGTGATGTGTATTTTGTTCCAAAATAAGCATAAGAGATCCCTAGATCTGGGTAGATAAGAAGTTAGAATAGAGATTACACGGTAACCGACTTCGGACAGTTCTGGGATTGGAGAAGAGGGTATCCTTATAGCATGGAGGATCCCACAAGGGTGGATAGGTTTTCCATGATATGGGGAAATCTGGGAGCAATGTTGAACTTTGTAAAGGTGATGAAATCCTACTAACCATCAAAACTATTAAGCTCTCTGATGCAGGAACTCACACCCTCGGACTACAAAGGACGAGGACAGACATGATGGGTGTGTTTTCTATCAGGGTACTGCAAGACCAGAGGTAACCGGACACACTCCTCTACCACCACTGTGTTAAAAAAATACCATTCAGGTAATTAATGTTAGAGACTATTCGGCTATTGATTAATTAGAAACTGAGACTGGTTTTGATAGTAAGGGACAATTTGTGGCTGTCTTATATGAGGTACACAGCTAAAACCCTGAGAGGAAAGGACTGTATTATTTGAAGTTATGCTAGACCTGTTCTGGCTACACCCATTTGCTGTAGGAGAAGGAGAGGGGTGGTTGTGTATTTTGAGAAGTTTTTACCAGGTTAAGCCCAATTCAACCCTCTGTTCCTCTTTGAGCCTTGTGTTTCCTGCAGTACCTCCTCATCGGGCCTCTTGGGGTGTTGAGGCATATGGGGGCAATTACGAGTGCATCACGGGTACAGGTAATGGCATTGATTATGGGAGATTGCCTGAAGCTGATTGCAGGAGTAACATAACCATTAATTCCACTTGGCCAGTTACAGGCCTAAACCAAACTAGTGGTCTGGCTGATGTATGGTGGATGAGTGAAGCCAAAAGAGGGCTGAGACCCATTCTTAGAGGAGAATGGCAAGGTACGTGTGGTCTGACCAGTTTGATAATTCCACTGACCATTGTTGATGTTGTTGCTGAACAGCTGCTGAGTTCTGTAACCAGGGGACCTGAAAACATTCCATCCCATGGGAGACAAATGTAGTAGTGCTCCATGGATAGAGGATGTAGTTGACATACACACTAACCTGTTGGGAGTGTCAGTGGGGATTCCTCATGAGTTTCAGGCCTTGGGTAGGAATGATGGACTCTGGCACTTACTACCTACTATGGGTCCAGCCATGGTGGATGCTGGACAGACTGCATGGATTAATTATATCTACTATGATCAACAGCGTTTTGTGAATTACTCCCGTGATGCACTCACTAGTATGTCTGAACAGCTTGAGGCCACATTTGGGGTTTCCAGACAGAATAGACTTGCCTTGGATATGCTTCTTGCCATTCAGGGGGACGTCTGCAAGATGTTCGGTAAACAATGTTGCACGTATATTCCTAATACCAGTCCAGATGATAGTTTTTAAACTTCACAATCTAAGGCGGGGTTGATGCACGATCTGCTAAGATGAGGTCCACGGGGGGGGTGGAGGAGTCTGTTCTCTTGGCCTGGTTTGGTAAGTGCACTGGTAGGATGGTTACTGGATTTCTGACCCTAATTCTTGTATTATTTGTTATTGATGTGATGTGCTGCTTGCATCATACTGTGTTTTGACAAGTCTGTTACAGATGTGGTGAGGGCTTCAGGCATGATGCCTTTGCTTGATGCTCCAGTTGGCGATGCCGATACGGAAGCATGCTTTCAGGGGAGGATGGGACTGACTGATGATGACACATGGTTTGGAGTCCCTGGGTGGCAAGGAGCCCACTTGGTACAGGATAGAAGTAGCTGAGAGGACCAGATGGTTTCTAATAATTCTTTACTCTGTTTTCCATGACCAAAGTTTTATCCTACATCTTACATGTCAATAACAATAAAGTTTTATCCTGTTTTTGATAAGTGACACCCTTGGGGGGAACAAAGGCATACAACAAAGGCATATATAACTTGTTATTAGTAATAAACTTTTTATTATTTTCATGAAATGCTATGACTGCTGAAATAAAGGATAATTGAGTGACACCCTAGCTGGTGTCAAAAGGGGGACCTAAATTTCACACTATTTTCTTTTGTTCTGTTTTTGAATGAGCTGTTCTCTTTTGACATGAAGGTAGTTTCACTTTGTAACTGTTATATGATTCATTGCTGAGTTTTTGTTCACACCCTTGGGGTTATTTTACATTATAGCCATTACCATATATATGATTGAATATTATCTGCTGTTGCCTTGTGTGGATGTATGTATGTGTTATGCTACCTAGCTGATTTGAACCATTCTTAAAAGTATCAGGGCCATGGAACTTTCTCATGCTGGAAAAAATACAGAAGGGAGGGCACATTCAGAGCGTGGGGTTGCGAGAACAAGCGGTCTTTTTGGTTAGATAACAGGAGCCAGGTGCGAGATAACGGTATGGAGCATGAGACCCATCTTTCAGTTTTTGCAGCAATTTTAGGAGGGGATCCAGTTGCTTTTATTGATTAAGCTTCTCCATTGTATGTCGTGTCCCATCTGGGATGGGAAGAGGGGAAATTATTTTTCTTTGTGGGCCATTTCTGGATAGACATACCTAGTTTAGGATATTTTTCCTTTTTGGATTATGTCTTCGTTTTTGCTTGGAGTAATGTATCTGGACTATATCACATCTCTTAGGAGATGTGAAGAGAGGGTATCAGAAACTTTTTCCTGCTGGAAAAAGTTGGCTAATGTGGACAATAATTTTTACTTTTATTTTGAGCTGTTCTCCGCTCTGTTAAATGAGGGTTGTAAGTTCCTAGGTGGCTGGTAGCCAACTTAGTACATAGTGGGATTGAATGGAGAACATGATGGTAATACATAAATATCTATTTCTGTTTAATACCGTGCCTTATTTCATAGTCCTTATGGGAGAAGTTTCTCTTTGTGTCTGGATCCAGTTAGGTTGTGTCACGTCTCTGGTGAGACGTGAAGAGAGGGTTTTGTAAGGAATTGCTATTTCGTATGCAAGTGACTAACTTACTGCTAATTACATGGCTACAACTCACAGTAAAGCCTGTGGGGTCCCCCACAGGCTTTCTCCCACATTACACACATAATCTCCTTTTTGTTTTTAACCGAACACTGTGCCCGAAGAAGATCCTACGATGACGGACAGACAACTGAGCCAATGGCGGAAGACTACAGACTACAACCAGCTGAACCAATCCGGAGATCCGATCTTCCTAGGGTCAACCTACTTTCTGTGACGTATATAAGAGCTGTGCTGACTGTTTACGCTCTCTCTGCCTGCCGTTCCACACGAACTAACGGAAGAGCCGTAATTACGTTGTACTACATATTTTCACACTGAATAAACTGTTTACTTGTCATAAAATTTACCACTTAGTCTGAATCGATCCTTGACCGGCTCACCCATCTACACATTTAATTTCTAACAGTATTACTGTGCTGTTGGAGCTAGAAACACAAGCATTAGGTATTACTGTGCTGTTGGAGCTAGACACACAAGCATTAGGTATTACTGTGCTGTTGGAGCTAGACACACAAGCATTAGGTATTACTGTACTGTTGGAACTAGACACACAAGCATTAGGTATTACTGTACTGTTGGAACTAGACACACAAGCATTAGGTATTACTGTGCTGTTGGAGCTAGAAACACAAGCATTAGGTATTACTGTACTGTTGGAGCTAGACACACAAGCATTAGGTATTACTGTGCTGTTGGAGCTAGACACACAAGCATTAGGTATTACTGTGCTGTTGGAGCTAGAAACACAAGCATTAGGTATTACTGTACTGTTGGAGCTAGACACACAAGCATTAGGTATTACTGTACTGTTGGAGCTAGACACACAAGCATTAGGTATTACTGTACTGTTGGAGCTAGACACACAAGCATTTCGCTGCACCTCCACCTTTGACTGTGAGACAACGCCCAGTATGCCAGTATGCCAGTATCCCAGTATGCCAGTATGCCAGGGAACAGGAACTTGACCTCAGACTGTGGGAGAAATTGGTTATGTGGGAGAAATTATATACATGATTATAGTAAACACAAGAGAAAGATACACATATGGGTTCATTTCCTGTTCTGGTAAAATGCATTGTCTATTGTATAGGGCAGGAAGCAGTTAAAGGCCGTGGGGGTATGGGATAGCTGAGAAACCCTCCTAGACCAGCTGGACATGCAAGGATCAAATGGATAGAAAAAGGAGGGGGTCAGCTAAATGACCAACTGATGGATTACAGACATCAATCACAGGGCAGCTGGACACTGAAGCTGGAGGAGATGAAAGACACATGCAGAGGGACACATGGGGTTAATTACAGGGTCACAGGCCACAGGAAAGGGGGATGTATATTATCTTTAGGTCAAAGCAAAGGTCTTGTCATCTGCCGAAAGCAGATGTGGGCGTTACTGGGCTGAACAAGCAGGACACACAGATTGGGATGTAACTGTATTTGCATTGGGGGATGAACTGATGATGTATGCATGGATATAAAAGGAAGAGCGAGAGCTCTGGAGGGGGTGGGTCCCGCGGGGCGCTCCGGCTTATGATACGGGTGTATTAAAAGTCTATATTGATTTTCACAAAGTTCTTGGTCGTGTCATATTTGAACCGATTTGCCACTACAAGACCTGAAGACTCCCTTGGTTCCAATCAACAGACCAGAGACCTCTGACTCACTAAGCTTTAGTGACTAAAGGGTTAAAGTGCTGTGGGGTGGTGTGTGTGTGTGTTGGGTGTCTGTGTGTGTTACTGGAGATGATGACAGGAACCTTCTATGTTTAGCCTCTATTACTGGCATTGTGTGTGTTTATGAAATAATATAATATTTCATATCCTCTCAAAAGTCAAAGGTATTATTGAGATGATTCAAATCCTTGTTATTCATCAATCAAAAAAGCAAACAACCAATAAACACACTTGACCGTTATTTATTACAAAGAACAATACTTTCTGTTTAAATCCATTTAATTAAAAAACATCATTACAATCAGTAGCACAGCCACAAAGTCATCAAATATAACCACACTGCTGACCATAATACCTCACCTTAAGCACATTTTTGGTTTCATAAATTTTTACGATATAGTCAATTTTTACTTTGCAGCCGGCACATATGGTGAAGAATACCCTGTCACACATTCCCATTGACAGAAAGGAAGCTGTCCTGCTGTGGTAATTTCAGAGAGACAGTAGAGGAAGCTGTCCTGCTGTGGTCATTTCAGAGAGACAGTAGAGGAAGCTGTCCTGCTGTGGTCATTTCAGAGAGACAGTAGAGGAAGCTGCCCTGCTGCAGTCATTTCAGAGAGACAGTAGAGGAAGCTGTCCTGCTGCAGTCATTTCAGAGAGACAGTAGAGGAAGCTGTCCTGCTGTGGTCATTTCAGAGACAGTAGAGGAAGCTGTCCTGCTGTGGTCATTTCAGAGAGACAGTAGGAAGCTGCCCTGCTGCAGTCATTTCAGAGAGACAGTAGAGGAAGCTGTCCTGCTGCAGTCATTTCAGAGAGACAGTAGAGGAAGCTGCCCTGCTGCAGTCATTTCAGAGAGACAGTAGAGGAAGCTGTCCTGCTGCAGTCATTTCAGAGAGACAGTAGAGGAAGCTGCCCTGCTGCAGTCATTTCAGAGAGACAGTAGAGGAAGCTGCCCTGCTGCAGTCATTTCAGAGAGACAGTAGAGGAAGCTGTCCTGCTGCAGTCATTTCAGAGAGACAGTAGAGGAAGCTGTCCTGCTGCAGTCATTTCAGAGAGACAGTAGAGGAAGCTGTCCTGCTGCAGTCATTTCAGAGAGACAGTAGAGGAAGCTGTCCTGCTGTGGTCATTTCAGAGAGACAGTAGAGGAAGCTGCCCTGCTGCAGTCATTTCAGAGAGACAGTAGAGGAAGCTGTCCTGCTGTGGTCATTTCAGAGAGACAGTAGAGGAAGCTGTCCTGCTGCAGTCATTTCAGAGAGACAGTAGACTATTGTCTTTCTGATGTGGATTACGCACTGAACTGTCAGTAGGCTGTGGCTAGGTCTGTTCATATATACAGTAGGTTTGCAGATATGGATCACTTTGTGGCAGGTGTCTCATCTTGGTCTGTTCACATGCGTTTGTGGATTTGGATCACTCTCTTGCAGTTGGGGCAGCGGTGTTCTACGTCCTTACAGGAGTCAACACAGAGCGGAATCAAACAGCATGGCCAGCACCTAGAGAGGGAGGGAGAGAGAGACAGAGAGAGAGACAGAGGGAGAGAGAGAAAGAGAGAGAGAGAGAGGGTGGGAGGGAGAGAGAGAGAGAGAGACAGAGAGAGAGAGAGAGAAAGACACAGAGAGAGAGAGAGAGAGAGAGAGACAGAGAGAAACAGAGAGAGGGAGAGAGAGAGAGAGACAGAGAGAGAGAGAGAGAGAGGGAGAAAGACACAGAGAGAGAGAGACAGAGAGAAACAGAGAGAGAGACAGAGAGAAACAGAGAGAGAGAGAGAGAGACAGAGAGAGAGAGAGAGAGAGAGAGAGAGAGAGGGAGAGAAAGACACAGAGAGAGAGAGACAGAGAGAGAGAGAGAGAGAGAAAGACACAGAGAGAGAGAGAGAGACAGAGAGAGAGAGAGATGTTAACACATGTTTCCCATGCCAATAAAGCCCTTGAATTGAATTGAATTGAGAGAGAAAGACACAGAGAGAGAGAGAGAGAGAAGGGATTCAGTGCGTATATCCATCTGTGTTTGTGAGAGAGAGAAAAAAAATGTGTGCCACATGTCTGTTTTTTTATTTTTTTTATTTTACTAGGCAAGTCAGTTGAAAATTCTGATTTTCAATGACGGCCTAGGAACAGTGGGTTAACTGCCTGTTCAGGGGCAGAACGACAGATTTGTACGGGGGTTTGAACTTGCAACCTTCCGGTTACTAGTCCAACTCTCTAACCACTAGGCTACGCTGCCGCCCCGTGTGTGTACAACTTACAGGAGGAAGCCGAGTGATCCACAGATGAGCCAGGTGAGCAGTCCAGGGGTGTGTGTGGTCTCTGTCAGAACCGGGACCTGACAGTGGGGACACGTTATCTGGCCGGGTACGTCTCTTAGCAACGGCTGCTGTATAACCACCTGGGTTACTGCAGAGGGAGGAGAATACTGGTTAGAACCAGATAAAACTGGTCAGAACCACCACCTGGGTTACTGCAGAGGGAGGAGAATACTGGTTGGAGCTAGACACACAAGGTGACTTCCGGCGCAGACTGAGATGGCCGCCTCGCTTTGCGTTCCTAGGAAACTATGCAGTTTTTAGTTTTTTTACGTGTTTTTTTACGTGTTATTTCTTACATTAGTACCCCAGGTCATCTTAGGTTTCATTACATACAGTCGAGAAGAACTACTGAATATAAGATCAGCGTCAACTCACCATCAGTACGACCAAGAATATGTTTTCCGCGACGCGGATCCTGTGTTCTGCCTTACAAACAGGACAACGGAATGGATCGCATGCAGCGACCCAAGGAAACGACTCCGAAAAAGAGGGAAACGAGGCGGTGTTCTGGTCAGACTCCGAAAAAGGGCACATCGCGCACCACTCCCCAGCATTCTTCTTGCCAATGTCCAGTCTCTTGACAACAAGGTTGACGAAATCCGAGCAAGGGTAGCATTCCAGAGGGACATCAGAGACTGCAACGTTCTCTGCTTCACGGAAACATGGCTTACTGGGAAGACGCTATCCGATGCGGTGCAGCCAACGGGTTTCTCCACGCATCGCGCCGACAGAAACAAACATCTTTCTGGTAAGAAGAGTGGCGGGGGCGTATGCCTCATGACTAACGAGACATGGTGTGATGAAGGAAACATACAGGAACTCAAATTCTTCTGTTCACCTGATTTAGAATTCCTCACAATCAAATGTAGACCGCATTATCTTCCAAGAGAATTCTCTTCGATTATAATCACAGCCGTATATATCCCCCCCAAGCAGACACATCGATGGCTCTGAACGAACTTTATTTAACTCTTTGCAAACTGGAAACCATTTATCCGGAGGCTGCATTCATTGTAGCTGGGGATTTTAACAAAGCTAATCTGAAAACAAGACTCCCTAAATTTGATCAGCATATCGATAGCGCAACCAGGGGTGGTAAAACCTTGGATCATTGTTACTCTAACTTCCGCGACGCATATAAGGCCCTGCCCCGCCCCCCTTTCGGAAAAGCTGACCACGACTCCATTTTGCTGATCCCTGCCTACAGGCAGAAACTAAAACAAGAGGCTCCCACGCTGAGGTCTGTCCAACGCTGGTCAGACCAAGCTGACTCCACACTCCAAGACTGCTTCCATCACGTGGACTGGGACATGTTTCGTATTGCGTCAGATGGAAATATTGACGAATACGCTGATTCGGTGTGCGAGTTCATTAGAACGTGCGTCGAAGATGTCATTCCCATAGCAACGATAAAAACATTCCCAAACCAGAAACCGTGGATTGATGGCAGCATTCGCGTGAAACTGAAAGCGCGAACCACTGCTTTTAATCAGGGCAAGGTGTCTGGTAACATGTCCGAATATAAACAATGCAGCTATTCCCTCCGCAAGGCTATTAAACAAGCTAAGCGTCAGTACAGAGACAAAGTGGAATCTCAATTCAATGGCTCAGACACAAGAGGCATGTGGCAGGGTCTACAGTCAATCACGGACTACAAGAAGAAACCCAGCCCAGTCACGGACCAGGATGTCTTGCTCCCAGGCAGACTAAATAACTTTTTTGCCCGCTTTGAGGACAATACAGTGCCACTGACACGGCCTGCAGCGAAAACATGCGGTCTCTCCTTCACTGCAGCCGAGGTGAGTAAGACACTTAAACGTGTTAACCCTCGCAAGGCTGCAGGCCCAGACGGCATCCCCAGCCGCGCCCTCAGAGCATGCGCAGACCAGCTGGCCGGTGTGTTTACGGACATATTCAATCAATCCCTATACCAGTCTGCTGTTCCCACATGCTTCAAGAGGGCCACCATTGTTCCTGTTCCCAAGAAAGCTAAGGTAACTGAGCTAAACGACTACCGCCCCGTGTAAGGAATTGCTATTTCGTATGCAGGTGACTAACTTACTGCTAATTACGTGGCTACAACTCACAGTAAAGCCTGTGGGGTCCCCTACAGGATAGCTCCCACATTACACATAATCTCCTTTGTAACCGAACACTGTGTGCCCGAAGAAGATTCTACGATGACGGACAGACAACTGAGCCAATGGCGGAAGACCAAAGACTACTACCAGCTGAACCAATCCGGAGATCCGATCTTCCTAGGATCAACCTTCTGTTTGTTCCGTATATTAGTGGTGGACTGAATAGGAACGGTCTCTTTCCTGCCGTTCCACACGAACTAACGGAAGAGCCGTAATTACGTTGTAATACATATTTTCACTTTGAATAAACTGTTTACTTGTCATAAAATTTACCACTTAGTCTGAATCGATCCTTGACCGGCTCACCCATCTACATATCCAATTGCTAACAGAAATGGTACGCAGAGGATGGTTAACTAACGGTCCAGTCGAAGCGAGCAGATTGGGTGTGAGAGAGGGGTGAGCGCGTGGAGAGGAAGATCCGAGAAGGACGGGTGATTTGATTCTCGGGGGGTGGACAACAATTCTACTCAACTCGGGAAACTGATCTAAAGGTGCACCATAAATAAGGTAAGCAAAACCTGTTAAATCAAACTTTGCATATTGTCGTATAGTCTGCCTAAATTTTGATCAGTATTTCCGAGTAAGTATGAATTCTTGTGTAAATTTATAATTTGCTGACGAGTCGAAAGAACAGTGTAGTGAACATATCTAGTAACGAACCGGCGACGGCCGGTGTGATATGAATCACTGATGAGATATCAGTCACAGTCTGATATCTTTCAATTGATGAGAGGCCTAAATAATTCCGAAAGGGGTCGAACATATATAAATTCAGTTTCGATAGGGTTCGGATATGTGTATCAATGCGGATAGGGATTAGCACGATAGGGGTCGGGAATAGATATCAGTCAGAAACCTAACGCCGAGGGAAGAAATTGCAATTTTGTCCTGTGTATCGGTAGAGGCTAGTCTGAGAAATTCACTGATAAGAGTCGGGAATAGAGATCAGTCAGGGGATAGTTAGCTACTATTCATTAAACCTAACGCCGAGGGGAATTTTGTCCCGTGTACCGGTAGAGGCTAGTCTGAGAAATTCACTGATAAGAGTCGGGAATAGAGATCAGTCAGGGGATAGTTAACCACTATTCATTAAACCTAACGCCGAGGGGAATTTTGTCCCGTGTACCGGTAGAGGCTAGTCTGAGAAATTCACTGATAAGAGTCGGGAATAGAGATCAGTCAGGGGATAGTTAACCACTATTCATTAAACCTAACGCCGAGGGGAAAAAATTGCAATTTTGTCCCGGGAATCGGTCGAGGATAGACTGATAAGAGGTTCACCGATAGGGATCGGCTTTCAGGGGACAGAGAGATAACGTGTATTAATTTTGATAGGGATTAATGCGATAGGGATCAGTAGGGGATAGAATTGGATTCTAGAAGTTGAATTCTATCCAGTAAATCCGCTTTGTCCGGTCTGATAGGGGTCGTTTTAATAAGAGGTCAGAAATATAACCTGTATTTGTATGTTTTGTCTATTTGTAACTGTTTATATTAAAATACAAGGTGGTTGTAATTGTTTCCATTAAGATTGTTGGTGGTTAGATAGAGAGAGAGAGATACAAGTATAATAAGGGATATTGGATAAATCCGGAACCTCTATATTGTATGTACCTATGACTTCTGTGTTAAATGTATAATTAGTAACGAAATGACTGATGTATAATTGAAATAATATCTGAATATAATATTTGAATGTTGAGATTAATTAGTCGAATAGATCCCTTGGTTGTGCGCTCCACAAACGCTATACGGACCCATGCGTTTTTCTATAACTAAAACATACAAAGGAGAGGTTCAGAGATAAGACAGAGCACGTGCAGCAGTCTCTCTTCGAGTACATAGTGGTTATTAGTCAACGTTGGGCGAAGTATATACTAACTATATTCAGATAAAAGGAGAGAATTCCGAATAAAACTACGATTAAATTCCGATTGAATTAAATAAAATTACGATTAAAGCAAATTCACAATGGCGACCCCCAATACTCCAAAGCTGAGGTTTAATGAGTTCCTAGAACAAAAAATAGAATATAGATCAGGGGGAAGGGAACAATGGAAGCACATGAAGAAAGTTTGGGAGGGATTAAAGCTAAAATGGACACAGGAAGGTTATTTAGGAGGGGGACCCCATCCGCAGTTCAGCTGAAAACAATGGAATGTGGGTTAAGAGAGACGCTGAAGGAAGCTAGAGAGAACGAGGCAGAAAAGAACAAAAATCACGTATTTAAGAAAGAAGGGACTAAACAGAGAGAAAGGGCAGAAGTGGAATTGAAGATAGGAACTTGGGCCATCGAAGAGGCGCTAAGATCAAAACTGAATAAAAAAACGGAAATGATGGGGGTGGCCACTCCCTCACAAGGGGAAGATGAGCAGACGGACCACCACCAGGAGATGGCGCCAAATCCATTGCCCTCTGCCCCGCCAACACATGTGCCCTCAACGACCCGACCCCTTTACCCGGTGCTACCAAATCTGCCTCCACATTATACTGAAAAGGGGAAAAGGGCCGGGCCCGCGTCAACACAGGCCCCTGTGTTCCTTGTAAAAGAAGGAGTACTTAGAGGGGATACGTTGATCACAGGGGGCCACCTGGAATGTGAAGAATTAAAGCCTGGCCCACAGGATTACTCCACACCAGGGGGCGCACAAAGGTGTACACCAGGGCCATCTGACATGCATGCCCCTCGAGCTATGCGAGAACAGCTCCACCCCAGTGGCCACACGAGGAATCCATTCATAGATGGAGCAGGGGGCAACGGGAGCAGCTTGAAGTCAGAGGGGAGGAGAACCCCCACCTCCTGCACATCCAGTGTGTACAGAGAACATAGAGGGGAACCAAGGAGCGATATTAGTAAGGAGTATTTCACAAGTGGCCGCCGACAAGAAGAAAATTTAATGTCTTTCAGCGAACCGGAAGAACAGGAAGGA
The DNA here is from genome assembly GCF_034236695.1 of Oncorhynchus nerka. Lineage (NCBI taxonomy): Eukaryota > Metazoa > Chordata > Actinopteri > Salmoniformes > Salmonidae > Oncorhynchus > Oncorhynchus nerka. The sequence goes on along the minus strand of NC_088410.1, from coordinate 19,386,768 downwards.
GATGATATGGAACCACAAGAGGAGACAGGGGAAGACGTTCCCCTCACGGCCGCAGGTGTATGGGAGGCAGAAAGCCAACTGAAACTCATGGAAGAAGTCGCAGGAGAAACGGATGAAATAGTCCTGATACAAGGAGTTTTTAAGGGAAAATCAACCCCGTTGAAACGGCAGTAAGACGGTCGAGGCGCCTCATAGCCAGACAAAGGAGAAAAGAAGAAGAAGAAGCCCAAAGACGACATGGGTCGCATCAAATGCCACTCAGGATGGACGACACAACGCACCGAGAGGAATACGTTGCCTGGAAGATGCAAGATTTAACGGCCCTGATGGAACAGCTCCCGAGCTTACATGGGGAGCCTCAGCCTGGCTGCTTCAGCTTCAGTCCCTAACTTCCGGGGTCCGGCTTGCCTTGGGGGACATGAAGGCCTTATTGGCTAGGTCAACCGACTACACGACCATGAATGCCCTAATAAACATAGCAGGACTGGGAAAATTGGGGTCAGCAACAGAACCTGAGAAATACAGAGTATCACTGTGGAATGAGCTCAGAAGGGCATATCCCACCGAGAAAAATTACGCAACCCTTACCTCTTTTGCGATGGAAGACGGGGAGCAGGCAGCTCAATACCTAGATAGGGCCAAGACCACCTGGAGGTCAGTCCACATTGAATCCCATGACCAAAGCGGAACCACTCTCAGCATGTGGAAGGAGATGGTGGTAAATGGGACGCCGACAGAGGTGAAAAACAAGCTAAGGGCCACAGTGGGGCTGATGGCCTTGCCCACTACCCAATTCAACTCCCATGTCCACCATCACATCTCTCAATACAACAAAGACAAGGGCACGGCTGATTCACAAGTTCTGTCGCTGCAACTCCAGTTGCTCAAATTACAATTGAATGAGGCCCAAAAGACCGCAAAGCCAAAAAAGCAAATGGTGGCGGAGGAACCCACTGATATAGCCAAGATTCTCACTCAGACCATGAACCAGATGTTGGTGGCCGCTCCAGCACCACCGACCCTCGCACAGGCACCGGTCGTATACGCCGCCCCTCCAAATCCAGGAGCAAGCTACGGATATGGAGGTTATGCCCAGCCGAGTTACTTCAACCCCCCAGGACCAGCATGGGGGGACCGCCACAAGCAAGACCCATTCATTGCTACAACTGTAACCACGTAGGCCATTACGCCAGAGACTGCCCCGCTCCCCTCTCACAGCAGCGCCAGTCATTCTTGGCCAACAGGGGGAGGAGAGGTGGACAACGGGGAAGAGGGGCCCCAAGGTACCCAGCCCCTGCACAGGGATATCCACCAGCCCCTGCACAGGGATATCCACCAGCCCCTGCCCAGGGATATCCACCAGCCCCTGCCCAGGGATATCCACCAGCCCCTGCACAGGGATATCCACCAGCCCCTGGTCAGGGATATCAACCAGCCTACAACCCAGCACCTCCTACCAGTCCCACCTTCCAGGGGATGTCCGAGGGATATCCCCCATGGGAATGAGGCTGCCCACCACCACCAGTCGGGTTAGATGGCCAACAATTCTCTGTCCACACGGAACCCACTATTACATGTGTAGTACAAGGGGTCACCCACAGGTTCCTTGTGGACACGGGATGTACATATTCCGCCATCAATTCTAATCAAACCCTCTCTTCAGACAAGGTAAAGGTGGTGGGGGTTTCAGGAAATCCTGAAGATCAATACAAAACTACTCCCCTATTGTTCCAGTGGGGCCCTTCCAGTTTGAAACACCAATTCCTATATTGTCCAAATTGCCCAATCAACCTACTAGGTCGAGACCTACTCTGTAAGTTAGGATGCGCAATCTACCTAACTGAGTCAGGTGTGGAGGTCGCGTTCGATCCACCGCCAAGGGCCCGAATCCTGATGCTCCCAATTCTGCCCGCACCTGCTCTATCCACCACACAGGAGGTTTACTGGCTCAAGTGTCTACAATCTGGACCTGGAACTCCTGCCATCCAATTTCAATTCAACCAATGGAGGAAGCTTATATACACCTTTCATCCCTATAAGACACCACTGGCAGAGTTGCACTGCACTCTCAACGTCACTGACGACGAAGACACACCTTACACACAAGATTGGGATGAAAACATGATGCATCTTACCCCAAACATACGCTGCCTTACCATCGTGTGCGGCCCTGAGGGGGTGGCAGCCCTAGTCATACTCCCACACCATACTAAACCTTGGTATCAACTGGGACCCGACTCTGCTCCACACGTGACCCTCGCAGTAGGGAATGGACATGAGGCCCGAAGCCTGGGTCCAATGATAAAAAGGGCCTCGAAACTCACTTGGGAAGCGACTAGTACACCAGGCCTGTTGAAGGCCACCACCGAAGAGATGTGGCGTCTGACCATGGTGGACACTGAAGAACAGTGCCAGCCTGAGCGCCTCACTCTCCCCAGGCATCACGGGAAACCATATTCTGATCACCCTTCCTCTCCTGCTGTCTTGGAGTCCATAGACAAGGCAATATGGACAACCACACCATTTGACGTGGGAAAGTTACAGGTCAAACCAGTGTGCATTACCCTAACCAATCCGGCACAGATACCAATATTTCGAACCCAATATCGATTGAAGCAAGAACAGACTGAGGGGATCAGACCCACTATCGAAGGCCTCCTTGGAGCTGGGTGCATATACAGGACTTGGTCACCCTGGAACACCCCCATACTTCCTGTTCTGAAGGCAGGAGGAGAAACATACCGGATGGTGCAAGATTTCCGGGCTGTAAATGAAGTTACCACACCCATCGATCTCCCGGTTCCAGACCCATACATCATACTGAGCAACCTGTCACCCAAACATCGGTATTTCACCGTAGTGGACTTGGCCAATGCCTTTTCAGCATCCCATTGGATGAGGCTTCCCAGCCACTTTTTGCCTTTACCTACGAGAATCAGCAATTTACCTATTCCGTACTTCCCCAAGGTTACACTTCTTCCCGGGAATCTTCAATTATATTCTGAAGACTCACCTGGCAGAACTGAAAATCCCAGAAGGAGTGATACTCATACAATACGTAGACGACCTGTTGCTGGGGGCTCCCACCTCAGACCTCTGTCTAGAAATGACTAAAACCCTGTTAGACTTTCTGGCAGTCAAAGGCTACAAAGTCAAGATGTCAAAAGTCCAATCATGCAGACGAACCGTTCTGTTCCTGGGAAGGGAAATCTCAAGCGAGGGGGCCGGACTCTCAAAATCACACCGAGACTCAATCTTACATCATCCCAGGCCCATTACTGTTTCAGGAATGCTCTCTTTCCTGGGGTTGACGGGATACAGCCGTACTCACATCCCAGACTATACTGAAAGAACTGAACCTCTGAGAGAAATTGTTCGAGAAGCTGGCCCAAGAAACCTACAGGCCCCACTTACATGGACTCCTGAAGCTTCAACGGCGTTTGGGCACCTGAAGACTGACCTGTCTGTGGCTGCTGCTCTCACGGCACCAGACTACGGTAAAACATTTCACTTGGATGTTTCTGAAAAGGAAGGTTTTGCATCCGCCGTCCTTTTCAGAAACATGAGGGGGAGAGAAGAGTACTTATGTACCACTCTTCAAAACTTGACCACATTGAAACTGGCCAGACCGCCTGCTCCAGGTACGTTGCGGCGGTAGCCAAGGCGATTGAGAAGACAGCCCATCTGGTAATGTGCCACAAGATGCAAATACACACCCACCACGGGGTGGCAGCATACCTCATCAGCAAAGAATTTACCTTCAGTGCGGACAGAAAAAACAAAATCCAGAACAAGTGCACCCAGTCACACATCACCTTTGTGAACACCGACAAGAACATGGCAGATGCACTTACCGCAGAAGATGGCCTAGCACACTCCTGCCAAGAGAGGGCAGCACAAGAGCTCAAACTGAGACCAGACCTGGAAAATGAACCACTGACATCTCCAGACCTATGGCTGTACACAGACGGATGTTGCTACAAGGGAGACACAGGAAACGTAGCTGCCTATGCGGTTGTACAGCAGCTGCATGACAAAACACATGTCACGTTGGAATCAGGAATTATCCCCCAGCCAGCATCGGCACAACTTGCGGAAATTGTGGCCTTGACTCAAGCTCTAGAGAAAGCCGAAGGAAAAACTGTAAACATTTATACGGACTCGGCATACGCACACGGAGCTGTGCACATAGATGGACCACAATGGGTTAGGCGCAACTTTACCACCACAGGTAACCTACCCATCAAGCACCGAGCCCAAATGGAACGTTTGATGCATGCCGTGTCCTTACCAAAAACAGTGGCCATAATGAAATGCCGAGGCCACCAAAGACTGACCAGCAGAATCAATCAAGGAAATGATGCCGCAGACCTGGCAGCCAAGGCCGCAGGAGGATACAGCCCCCGACAGATGGTGCTCGGGATAGAACCGGCAAGGACTGAATTGACAAGCCAACACATACTAGAACTACAGGAAGAGGCGGGCCCTTACGAACATTCGGTTTGGACACAGAAGGGAGGCTCCAAGGGACCAGATGGAATATGGAGATGCCATGACGGCCGACTGGTGGCTCCGGCTAATCTCTGTCCAGAACTGATAAGGGAAGCCCATGGACCCACTCATGAAGGGAAACCCAGAACTTTACAGAAGGTTTCATACATATGGTGGCACCCCCACATGAAGGACATGACAGATTTATTCTGTGACGAATGCAACATATGTGGGAGCCACAATCCAAAGAAGCCCTACCAAACCCCGATGGGGGCTTACCCGGTGCCAAACGCATGTTTCCAAGACATCAGTATAGACTATACAGACATGGGAGAAGACAATGTAAAGAACGGGAAGAGATATTTGCTAGTAATGGTAGATAGATTCTCTAGATGGGTAGAAGCAATTCCAACAGCTAAGGAGGATGGGCAAACGGTCATTAAGTGGCTGCAGTCAGAACTAATACCTAGATATGGGGTCCCTAGACATATCCGGCGACAATGGGTCCCACTTCGTAAACAAACATCTGAGACAGGTGGAGGAGAGGTTCGGCATTATACACAAGTTTGGTTCCGTGTATAAGCCGCAGGCCCAAGGCCTTGTGGAGCGCTGCAACCAATCTCTTAAGTGTAAGATAGCCAAAGTGTGTGCTGGTACCAAACTGACATGGGTGGAGGCCCTGCCACTGGCGTTGATGGCCATGAGGTCATCACCTGGGGCAGGGACTCATCTCTCACCCCACGAAATAATGACAGGGAGAGTAATGCCAGGTCCACCAAGAGAGGGAGGTCATATGCCCCCTCTTGATGTACACCAGATAGGTATGTCTGACTATGTAAGAAAATTGACGGAACTGTCCGCAGCTCTTTCCAAACAGATACACAAAGTCCATGAGGGGGAGCTGACGGGAGATCCGGAGAAACTGAGGGTAAAGGTCGGCGATTGGGTAAGGATCAAGGTCCACAAAAGAAAGTGGGCGGATCCCAGGTGGACTGGACCGCACGAAGTGAAGGAGGTTACTTCACACTCAGTCCAGGTCAAAGGTAAATCGGGCGCACCTTGGCACCACCTGACTCATTGTACACCAGCACCGACTCCTTCCAGAACTCTGACTGAAGTCAGGGTCGATTTGAGCGACCTAAATTTGATTACAACCACAGAACCCTTAGTTGGTGAGGATGTGGGAGCAACTCCCCAGCACACCAACTAACAGGTCGTCCAGAGATAGGGGCTATCCCTGGACGAGATTGGGGATATCAGGCCCCGTGTTTGTTATTTTCATTGTAGTCACAGGAGTTTCCATGGGGATTCTCCTGTGGGTATTAGAGCATCATACACCCACATTACATGCAGATTTAGGACCCCCTAATGGGTCATCCAACCTGACCACATCCATGGCACATATAGAACTGACCAATCATTTGCATAAGAGGCATTCCACCACCCCTGACACTGATTGTAAGGCCAACGAAATACGGAGCACGACCGTTTGCGTCCCCGCACACGCAACCAATATCATTAACATCCCTTGGGGAACTTTAGGGTACTCTAGGCTAAAGGGGAGGGAACAGGTGGGGGCCAATGCACTCCGGTTTGCCGGACATGTCTGGTATATGACATTAGGGAAGGTTGGAGATTGGTCTTGGAGGAATTTGGTGGGGGAGACAGGTAATGGGTGGGAAGACTGGACAACAGACGAGGGGGCAGTAAAATGGCGGAAGCGACTGACTTTAACTAAGACAAATACGGGACTGAAACTTACTGTCAGGCCAGGGGGCCAGCCCTTAGGGTGTTATGATTTCATACTGGCCCCAGGGAATTCCGGGGTCAGTTATTGGTTGTGGCGAATTTGCGTGACTAATAATTCTAAACCGACTTCGGTAACAGTAAGGAATGACATGGCCACACCCGTAAAAGGGTCCCCGTCATCCCCACTGTTTGGCCCGGTGGAGGCCATATCCAGGCTTAAAAGTCCAGATGATGTAATTTTAACAGCCACAGGAATCTCAGGTTTTTCCAATAATTGGCTATTATTGACCGAGGAAGCTGCAAATATCACCAGGCAGAGTTGTGTGGTGTGCATGGGAGCTCGTCCATTGCTCCGCATTGTCCCAGCAGTAGTGACTCTAGCATGTCTAATCCCTCTTATGACTACAGATAACCCCAGGGATAATTGTACTGCCTGGGATGAGGTCTATCCGGTTACTAAATTCACCACTAGGAACCCAGTGTTTTCCAACCAGGTTGCAAGGGCAAATTTTACTTGTGTCAATATGACGGGAGGAGGAACTGAGGTGGGAGGGATTCCTGCGGATTGGTGTCTGGATAAAATTAATATTAGGGGGAGCCTCAGGCCAATTTCCAGAGCAGATGTGTGGTGGTGGTGTGGTAGTACGGTCCTGTTTGATAAGTTACCCTCCAACAGTACTGGACGCTGTGCACTTGTTACTCTCTTGTTGCCTGTTTCTATCTACCCTATAGGAGCCGAGGACCTTGTTCTGCGGATCCAGGAGTGAATCTCGGATATAGGGGACGTTTCAGGAGAACCACCACCCCATCTAGTGGAGACCCCTCCTACATAGACGCTATCGGAGTCCCTAGGGAGTGCCTGATGAGTATAAGTTAATAGATCAGGTAGCTGCAGGGTTTGAATCATCCATCTGTTGGTGGTGCACAATTAACAAGAATGTTGATCGTATTAACTATATTCATTACAACGTCCAAAGACTAGGCAACTGGACTCAGCAGGGTTTTGAAGCAGTACATGGTCAACTGGCTGCAACCAGCCTGATGGCTTTCCAAAATCGTATTGCCATTGATATGTTACTCTCTGAGAAGGGCGGAGTTTGCTCTATGTTTGGTGACCAGTGTTGTACTTTCATCCCTAATAACACAGCCTCGGATGGTAGTTTGACGGTCGCTCTGGAAGGTCTGCGGACGCTTAATGGTAAAATGAAATCTCATTCTGGGATAGATACCTCGATGTGGGATTCCTGGATGAGTGCGTTTGGTAAATATAGAACCCTGATGTCCTCCATTTTGGTATCCATTTCAGTGTTCGCTGCCATTTTAGTTCTCTGTGGATGCTGTTGCATTCCATGCATCCGTTCCCTTACTACTAGGGTCATCTCTAGAGCTATTGACCCTTCCTCCCCTTCCCAGATGTTTCCTCTGCTGGATAAAGACCTACTTGAATTCGAGGATGAGGAGGAGAGTGCCTATTAGGTTTATACTATATCTGCTGTTGCCTTGGGGGGATGTATGTATGTGTTATGCAAGTGGATTATTCCGCCTGACTTCCCTAGTTTAAGTCACATCTCTTTGGAGATGTGAAAAGAGGGAATCAAAACTTTTTCCTGCGGGAAAAAGTTGGCTTATGTAGACAAGCATTTTTACTTTTATTTTGAGCTGTTGTTCTCTGCTCTGTTAGATGAGGGTTGTAAGTTCCTAGGTGGCTGGTAGCCAATTTAGTACATAGTGGGATTGAAGGGAGAACATGATGGTAGTACATATATGTCTATTTCTGTTTAATACCGTGCCTTATTTCATAGTCCCTTATGGGAGAAGTTTCTCTTTGTGTCTGGATCCAGTTAGGTTGTGTCACGTCTCTGGTGAGACGTGAAGAGAGGGTTTTGTAAGGAATTGCTATTTCGTATGCAGGTGACTAACTTACTGCTAATTACGTGGCTACAACTCACAGTAAAGCCTGTGGGGTCCCCTACAGGATAGCTCCCACATTACACATAATCTCCTTTGTAACCGAACACTGTGTGCCCGAAGAAGATTCTACGATGACGGACAGACAACTGAGCCAATGGCGGAAGACCAAAGACTACTACCAGCTGAACCAATCCGGAGATCCGATCTTCCTAGGATCAACCTTCTGTTTGTTCCGTATATTAGTGGTGGACTGAATAGGAACGGTCTCTTTCCTGCCGTTCCACACGAACTAACGGAAGAGCCGTAATTACGTTGTAATACATATTTTCACTCTGAATAAACTGTTTACTTGTCATAAAATTTACCACTTAGTCTGAATCGATCCTTGACCGGCTCACCCATCTACATATCCAATTGCTAACACCCGTAGCACTCACTTCCGTCATCATGAAGTGCTTTGAGAGACTAGTCAAGGTACATATCACCTCCACCCTACCTGACACCCTAGACCCACTCCAATTTGCTTACCGCACAAATAGGTCCACAGACGATGCAATCTCAACCACACTGCACACTGCCCTAACCCACCTGGACAAGAGGAATACCTATGTGAGAATGCTGTTCATCGACTACAGCTCGGCATTCAACACCATAGTACCCTCCAAGCTCGTCATCAAGCTCGAGACCCTGGGTCTCGACCCCGCCCTGTGCAACTGGGTACTGGACTTCCTGACGGGCCGCCCCCAGGTGGTGAGGGTAGGCAACAACATCTCCTCCCCGCTGATCCTCAACACGGGGGCCCCACAAGGGTGCGTTCTGAGCCCTCTCCTGTACTCCCTGTTCACCCACGACTGCGTGGCCACGCACGCCTCCAACTCAATCATCAAGTTTGCGGACGACACAACAGTGGTAGGCTTGATTACCAACAACGACGAGACGGCCTACAGGGAGGAGGTGAGGGCCCTCGGAGTGTGGTGTCAGGAAAATAACCTCACACTCAACGTCAACAAAACTAAGGAGATGATTGTGGACTTCAGGAAACAGCAGAGGGAACACCCCTATCCACATCGATGGAACAGTAGTGGAGAGGGTAGCAAGTTTTAAGTTCCTCGGCATACACATCACAGACAAACTGAATTGGTCCACTCACACTGACAGCGTCGTGAAGAAGGCGCAGCAGCGCCTCTTCAACCTCAGGAGGCTGAAGAAATTCGGCTTGTCACCAAAAGCACTCACAAACTTCTACAGATGCACAATCGAGAGCATCCTGGCGGGCTGTATCACCGCCTGGTACGGCAACTGCTCCGCCCTCAACCGTAAGGGTCTCCAGAGGGTAGTGAGGTCTGCACAACGCATCACCGGGGGCAAACTACCTGCCCTCCAGGACACCTACACCACCCGATGTTACAGGAAGGCAATAAAGATCATCAAGGACATCAACCACCCGAACCACTGCCTGTTCACCCCGCTATCATCCAGAAGGCGAGGTCAGTACAGGTGCATCAAAGCTGGGACCGAGAGACTGAAAAACAGCTTCTATCTCAAGGCCATCAGACTGTTAAACAGCCACCACTAACATTGAGTGGCTGCTGCCAACACACTGTCATTGACACTGACCCAACTCCAGACACTTTAATAATGGGAATTGATGGGAAATGATGTAAATATATCACTAGCCACTTTAAACAATGCTACCTTATATAATGTTACTTAACCTACATTATTCATCTCATATGCATACGTATATACTGTACTCTACATCATCGACTGCATCCTTATGTAATACATGTATCACTAGCCACTTTAACTATGCCACTTTGTTTACTTTGTCTACATACTGTAAGGAATTGCTATTTCGTATGTAAGTGACTAACTTACTGCTAATTACATGGCTACAACTCACAGTAAAGCCTGTGGGGTCCCCACAGGATAGCTCCCACATTACACACATAATCTCCTTTTTATTTTTAACCGAACACTGTGCCCGAAGAAGATCCTACGATGACGGACAGACAACTGAGCCAATGACGGAAGACTAAAGACTACAACCAGCTGAACCAATCCGGAGATCCGATCTTCCTAGGGTCAACCTACTTTCTGTGACGTATATAAGAGCTGTGCTGACTGTTTACGCTCTCTTTTTCCTGCCGTTCCACACGAACTAACGGAAGAGCCGTAATTACGTTGTACTACATATTTTCACACTGAATAAACTGTTTACTTGTCATAAAATTTACCACTTAGTCTGAATCGATCCTTGACCGGCTCACCCATCTACACATTTAATTTCTAACAGAACTTGGTACGCAGAGGATGGTTAACTAACGGTCCAGTCGAAGTGAGCAGATTGGGTGTGAGAGAGTGGGTGAGCGCGTGGCAAGGACGATTCAAGGAGGACGAGTGATGATTTTCGCTGGGTGGACAACAATTCTGCTCAACTCGGGAAACTGATCTAAAGGTGCACCATAAATAAGGTAAGCAAAACCTGTTAAATCAAACTTTGCATATTGTCGTATAGTCTGCCTAAATTTTGATCAGTATTTCCGAGTAAGTATGAATTCTTGTGTAAATTTATACATTTGCTGACGAGTCGAAAAGAACAGTGTAGTGAAGATATGTAGGTACGAGCCAGCGACGGCTGGTGTGATATAAATCATTGATGAGATATCAGTAAGGGGATAGCTGATTACTATTCATTAAATCTGGCGCCGAGGGGATAGATTGTAATTTTGTCCGTGACCCGGTCAGCGCAGTCTGGTAGCTTTCAATTGATGAGAGATCACTTAGTCCAATAGGAGTTGGACATGTATGTGTATGAATTCTGATAGGGGTTAGTGTGATATAAATCAGGAATAGAGATCGGTAAGGGGATAGTTAATTACTATTCATTAAATCTGGCACCGAGGGGGGAAAGTGTCATTTTCTCCTGCGACCCGGCATGGCACAGTCCGATAGAAATTCACTGATAAGGATCGGCTTTCAGGGGTCAGAGAGATAACGTGTATTAATTTTGATATTGTTAATTCGATAGGGGTCAGTAGGGGATAGAGTTGGATTCTAGAGTTGAATTCTATCCAGTAAATCCGCTTTGTCCGGTCTGATAGGGGTCGTTTTAATAAGAGGTCAGAGATATAACCAGTATTTGTATGTTTTGTCTATTTGTAACTGTTAATATGTACCTATGACTTCTGTGTTCTGACAGTTGTTATAGAATTTTATTAATTGGCCTATACTGAGTTATTTTAATAGGAATGAGTGAATTGTGATTGACCAATATGTTAAATTCCTTCGGGACCCTGTTTGTTCTGAAATCTGCATAGAAAACTGTCCTAATTATATATATATTGGGTTGTGTATAGAGGTGAGGGAAAGCAGAGGCTGTGTTTTAACATGTAAAGGACACGATTATGAATGTTGGAAATTCAATGAGAATTTCATACGAATGAATGTGGTGATAGATGAACCGAATCTGCATGTAAAATGTCCTATTGATACGTTGTGTACTATCGAATAGGTCTTGTGGAGGTGTGGTTATAGTTAAATGATAGATGAACCGAATCTGCAAGTAAAATGTCGTATTGATAACGAATAGGTCTTGTTGAGGTGTGGTTGGATTGAATGAATCTGCATGAAAAATGCCCTGTTGAAAAGCTGTCTACTATTTAACAGGTTATGTGAGAGGTGTAGTCGAGTGGATGTAGGATGTGTGAGTTTGGCGTTCCACTAGACAGAGATCGGGAATGATGTGACCATTGCACATCAAACAATAACATAATATAACCAGAGTTGACTAGAGATTTTGAGACCGGGGAAATAATATCTGAATATAATATTTAAATATTGAGACTAAATAGTTGAATAGATCCCTTGGTTGTGCGCTCCACAAATCCCATACCGACTCATGCGTTTTTCTCGAACTAAAACATACAAAGGAGAAGCTCAGAGATCAGACAGAGCACGTGTAGCAGTGTCTCTTCAGTATATCGTGGGTATTAATCAACGTCGGGCGAAGTATATGCTAACTATATTCAGATAGAAGGAGAGGATTACGATTAAAACTACGATTAAATTCCGATTGAATTAAATTTAATTACGACTAAAGCAAATTCACAATGGCGACCCCCAATACTCCAAAACTGAGGTTTAATGAGTTTTTAGAACAAAAAATAGAATATAGATCAGGGGAAAGGGACAATGGAAGCACATGAAGAAAGTTTGGGAGGGTTTAAAGCTAAAATGGACACAGGAAGGTCATTTAGGAGGAGGACCGCCATCCGCAGTTCAGCTGAAAACAATGGAATGTGGGTCAAAAGAGACGTTGCAGGAAGCTAGAGAGAAAGAGACAGAAAAGAACAAAATTCAAGTATTTAAGAAAGAAGGGTCAGATACGAAGGGAGCGAGATTAATGAGAATCCTAATTGAGGGAAAACTTTGGGCGTTTAAATTAGTGCTATTTTCTGTTGTTCAGATGCCGGAGTAACAAATACAGATAACTGTAAATTGGGTCTATTTGCGGAGAATCTCAGTTCCATAGCATTGGTGGTTCAGTGGTGGAGTTCTCGCCTGCCACGTGGGAGGCCGGGGTTCGGTTCCCAGCTGAGGTGTAAAGAATAGTTATATATGTCTGAGTCTTTTGGTTGTAATTGAACTGGTTGTTTTGCAGAGAAAGTTATAGTCACTAGTATTGGTATAAGATATAAACTGAACGTTTTAAATAGTTTGTTTGGTTCAAATTGAAAGACTAATTCATTCAACTTAATATAAGAACGGAGATTTTGATGCAAGGCGATGTCTGTTCACTAAATGATTTGTTGGGAATAATACATTGGGAAAAGAGTCGTAATTAAAATGCTAATTCAAAGACGAGACAGTAACTTAAATCAAATTAATTCTGAATAATAACGAGGGAACAATTACGATAGATTTGTGTCCATCGAAATGTTTTTATAAGATTAGCGAATTGAGAGATGTTGATTGATGTTGTAAACTCTAAATCAGGATTCAACAGATGTGATAAATTAGGTTTGGTTTATCGAACCCGAAATACTGTTGTTGCAGACAGCCAACCATTATTTACAATGAGTTGAAAATCGTTGCGAAATAAGTCAAGATTGAGCGCTTGTTGATGACATCACTAGCGAGGTTTCCGTCGCCACGGAAATGATGTCTTGACTGGGGGTGACAGAGAAAATGGTTAGTGTCCTTAAAAAGGAGTATGTAAATCGTCAGGAAAGATGCTAAAAACTAGCAGCTGATTCGCTGGGTGGGTATCATTGATTTGTGGCGTTTATTTGGACTGTAATTGGGCCGTGAGAGAGAGGGATTGGATGTCTGAGTCATAAAACATCGTGATGGTGGATTCTGATGGTTGTTGATTTTTGGTTTGATCGTTTGAATAGCACCAGTGAATTTGAGCACTGTTTCCATTATGTGGAACGGTGTCAGGGTATTAATGGTGAAAAGCAACCTCTATGGTAAAACATAATTGTACATGTTTCGGTAAACTAGCGAGGTTGAATTTGGTTATTTGAACATTTCCCTTGATACGTAACAGGGGCAAGTTGTTTTTCCTTGAGGAACACGCAGATGGTGTTTTGTTTTATTGAGATGTAAATGTGAGTTGAAGGAGCCAAGGGAAAATACGTTATTTTTATTAAATATCAGGGATTATAATATTGGGGAGAATGAGGCCATAAACGACCAAATTGGAAAGGCCTGGAAGTTTTGATTAATCATTAAGGTTTGCAAATATATACACATAAAACATTTGTTAGGACTATTTGTTTTGGTGCAAAGGTATTTTAAAGAGACACGCTCAAATATGGAATTTTATGAGTTTTTATTTTATGAGTTTTAAATTACACAAGTGAATTTGGATTTTAAGGATAAAGGGTTCTTTAATATGTCTAGTGTAGTATAGAACTTGACTATAAAAGGGTGGGTTGACTCATGGACCTTATCATGACTGTCTTCTAAGGTCTGATCAGCCTTGGGGGAGAGTCATTGGTATAATGAATGTGGTCATATTGAGTACTAGTTTTAAGGTAAATTCATTATAAAGGAGTTTGGGTTATGAGGTTAGGATAGGATATATATTAAGCCAATAGGGCAGGGAATTACATAGAAAAATAAGTTTCAGTTCTTAGGGGTGATAAATCACTGTAGACAAGGAATTCTGCACTCTGCAACATATATTAAATTCATGTTATTGTCAGATAGAATACTAAGAGTCCTTGAAGGAAGGATTTTGATATGATAAGCATTTGTTTTGAATTTTTTTGACCATTAGGGGTTTAAAAAAAAAAAAAAAAAAATAGTATTAAATTTAACAGGTATATAGGACATCTGTGATGTTTAGGATTATTGTTAGATGGATTAAGGAAATGTAAGGACTTTAGAGATTGACACTCATAGACATGATTTTGGATAAAGTCAAACAGTTAGAAGCTTAGTGGTATTTGAGAAATATGAGAGAAAAGGTTTAAATTGGTAAATATATATTTAAGAAAATATATAAGTAGTGCAGATAGTTCTTAAGTAGATAAGAAACTTGACAGGGAATTGGTACTGGATTGACGCCCAAGGGAGAATTGGACATGTGGAAAACTAAAAGGGGCTCCTTCATGATGTCAGACATAAAGATAATATACTAATCTTACCTAAGTCATTATTTAGAGTAGGTAAGGTTGATACCTGGGCAGAGTCAGGTATCAAAAGGGGGATGGGTAAATTGTGGTCTAGGATAGGATGGGGCTTATTGGATAAGAAAAAAAATAAAATAAATGTAAGCTAACAATTGGGCATAGAAGTTAAAGATATAATCAGATAAAACATATGAGAAATTGTTTGTTAACCAAGCCTGTATGTCCAGGATTGTATGCATTACAGGTGAACTACAGGTGAAGTCACTCAATCCAGTCCCAGAGGCTTGGGGACCATAGAAGACCCCTGGTGACAGCTAGCTGAAAGAGCTACCCAGATTCATATCGCACGGCGGAAGGGTAAGACATTTTTCACTGTCGGACAATAAACAGAGTTCGGGAGAAGAACTGGAATTAACAGAATTCCGGGGCCAACTCTCGAATGAAGTAACCCTACCTGTCCTATCACCCCTGTTTTTGTTCATAGAGGTGAAGATGTGTCTGGCTCTGGCTAAGTGATGTGTATTTTGTTCCAAAATAAGCATAAGAGATCCCTAGATCTGGGTAGATAAGAAGTTAGAATAGAGATTACACGGTAACCGACTTCGGACAGTTCTGGGATTGGAGAAGAGGGTATCCTTATAGCATGGAGGATCCCACAAGGGTGGATAGGTTTTCCATGATATGGGGAAATCTGGGAGCAATGTTGAACTTTGTAAAGGTGATGAAATCCTACTAACCATCAAAACTATTAAGCTCTCTGATGCAGGAACTCACACCCTCGGACTACAAAGGACGAGGACAGACATGATGGGTGTGTTTTCTATCAAGGTACTGCCAAGACCAGAGGTAACCGGACACACTCCTCTACCACCACTGTGTTAAAAAATACCATTCAGGTAATTAATGTTAGAGACTATTCGGCTATTGATTAATTAGAAACTGAGACTGGTTTTGATAGTAAGGGACAATTTGTGGCTGTCTTATATGAGGTACACAGCTAAAACCCTGAGAGGAAAGGACTGTATTATTTGAAGTTATGCTAGACCTGTTCTGGCTACACCCATTTGCTGTAGGAGAAGGAGAGGGGTGGTTGTGTATTTTGAGAAGTTTTTACCAGGTTAAGCCCAATTCAACCCTCTGTTCCTCTTTGAGCCTTGTGTTTCCTGCAGTACCTCCTCACCGGGCCTCTTGGGGTGTTGAGGCATATGGGGGCAATTACGAGTGCATCACGGGTACAGGTAATGGCATTGATTATGGGAGATTGCCTGAAGCTGATTGCAGGAGTAACATAACCATTAATTCCACTTGGCCAGTTACAGGCCTAAACCAAACTAGTGGTCTGGCTGATGTATGTTGGACCAGTGGAGCCAAAAGAGGGCTGAGACCCATTCTTAGAGGAGAATGGCAAGGTACGTGTGGTTTGACCAGTTTGATAATTCCACTGACCATTGTTGATGTTGTTGCTGAACAGCTGCTGAGTTCTGTAACCAGGGGACCTGAAAACATTCCATCCCATGGGAGACAGATGTAGTAGTGCTCCATGGACAGAGGATGTAGTTGACATACACACTAACCTGTTGGGAGTGTCAGTGGGGATTCCTCATGAGTTTCAGGCCTTGGGTAGGAATGATGGACTCTGGCACTTACTACCTACTATGGGTCCAGCCATGGTGGATGCTGGACAGACTGCATGGATTAATTATATCTACTATGATCAACAGCGTTTTGTGAATTACTCCCGTGATGCACTCACTAGTATGTCTGAACAGCTTGAGGCCACATTTGGGGTTTCCAGACAGAATAGACTTGCCTTGGATATGCTTCTTGCCAGTCAGGGGGACGTCTGCAAGATGTTCGGTAAACAATGTTGCACGTATATTCCTAATACCAGTCCAGATGGTGGTATGTCTAAGGCGGGGTTGATGCACTATCTGCTAAGATGAGGTCCACGGGGGGGGTGGAGGAGTCTGTTCTCTTGGCCTGGTTTGGTAAGTGCACTGGTAGGATGGTTACTGGATTTCTGACCCTAATTCTTGTATTATTTGTTATTGATGTGATGTGCTGCTTGCATCATACTGTGTTTTGACAAGTCTGTTACAGATGTGGTGAGGGCTTCAGGCATGATGCCTTTGCTTGATGCTCCAGTTGGCGATGCCGATACGGAAGCATGCTTTCAGGGGAGGATGGGACTGACTGATGATGACACATGGTTTGGAGTCCCTGGGTGGCAAGGAGCCCACTTGGTACAGGATAGAAGTAGCTGAGAGGACCAGATGGTTTCTAATAATTCTTTACTCTGTTTTCCATGACCAAAGTTTTATCCTACATCTTACATGTCAATAACAATAAAGTTTTATCCTGTTTTTGATAAGTGACACCCTTGGGGGGAACAAGGGCATACAACAAAGGCATATATAACTTGTTATTAGTAATAAACTTTTTATTATTTTCATGAAATGCTATGACTGCTGAAATAAAGGATAGTTGAGTGACACCCTAGCTGGTGTCAAAAGGGGGACCTAAATTTCACACTGTTTTCTTTTGTTCTGTTTTTGAATGAGCTGTTCTCTTTTGACATGAAGGTAGTTTACACTTTGTAACTGTTATATGATTCATTGCTGAGTTTTTGTTCACACCCTTGGGGTTATTTTACATTATAGCCATTACCATATATATGATTGAATATTATCTGCTGTTGCCTTGTGTGGATGTATGTATGTGTTATGCTACCTAGCTGATTTGAACCATTCTTAAAAGTATCAGGGCCATGGAACTTTCTCATGCTGGAAAAATACAGAAGGGAGGGCACATTCAGAGCGTGGGGTTGCGAGAACAAGCGGTCTTTTTGGTTAGATAACAGGAGCCAGGTGCGAGATAACGGTATGGAGCATGAGACCCATCTTTCAGTTTTTGCAGCAATTTTAGGAGGGGGATCCAGTTGCTTTTAATGATTAAGCTTCTCCATTGTATGTCGTGTCCCATCTGGGATGGGAAGAGGGGGAAATTATTTTTCTTTGTGGGCCATTTCCGGATAGACATACCTAGTTTAGGATATTTTTCCTTTTCGGATTATGTCTTCGTTTTTGCTTGGAGTAATGTATCTGGACTATATCACATCTCTTAGGAGATGTGAAGAGAGGGTATCAGAAACTTTTTCCTGCTGGAAAAAGCTGCCTAATGTGGACAATAATTTTTACTTTTATTTTGAGCTGTTCTCCGCTCTGTTAAATGAGGGTTATAAAGCCAACTTAGTACATAGTGGGATTGAATGGAGAACATGATGGTAATACATAAATATCTATTTCTGTTTAATACCGTGCCTTATTTCATAGTCCTTTTGGGAGAAGTTTGTGTCTGGATCCAGTTAGGTTGTGTCACGTCTCTGGTGAGACGTGAAGAGAGGGTTTTGTAAGGAATTGCTATTTCGTATGTAAGTGACTAACTTACTGCTAATTACATGGCTACAACTCACAGTAAAGCCTGTGGGGTCCCCCACAGGATAGCTCCCACATTACACACATAATCTCCTTTTTATTTTTAACCGAACACTGTGCCCGAAGAAGATCCTACGATGACGGACAGACAACTGAGCCAATGACGGAAGACTAAAGACTACAACCAGCTGAACCAATCCGGAGATCCGATCTTCCTAGGGTCAACCTACTTTCTGTGACGTATATAAGAGCTGTGCTGACTGTTTACGCTCTCTTTTCCTGCCGTTCCACACGAACTAACGGAAGAGCCGTAATTACGTTGTACTACATATTTTCACACTGAATAAACTGTTTACTTGTCATAAAATTTACCACTTAGTCTGAATCGATCCTTGACCGGCTCACCCATCTACACATTTAATTTCTAACAATACTCATTTGTAAGTCGCTCTGGATAAGAGCGTCTGCTAAATGACTTAAATGTAAATGTAATATGTATATACTGTACTCGATACCATCTACTGTATGCTGCTCTGTACCATCACTCATTCATATATCCTTATGTACATATTCCTTATCCCCTTACACTGTGTATAAGACAGTAGTTTTGGAATTGTTAGTTAGATTACTTGTTGGTTATCACTGCATTGTCAGAACTAGAAGCACAAGCATTTCGCTACACTCGCATTAACATCTGCTAACCATGTGTATGTGACAAATAAAATTTGATTTGATTTGACTGGTTAGAACCAGACAAAACTGGTCAGAACCACCACCTGGGTTACTGCAGAGGGAGGAGAATACTGGTTAGAACCAGATAAAACTGGTCAGAACCACCACCTGGGTTACTGCAGAGGGAGGAGAATACTGGTTAGAACCAGATAAAACTGGTCAGAACCACCACCTGGGTTACTGCAGAGGGAGGAGAATACTGGTTAGAACCAGATAGAACTGGTCAGAACCACCACCTGGGTTACTGCAGCGGGAGGAGAATGCTGGTTAGAACCAGATAGAACAGGACAGAACCACCACCTGGGTTACTGCAGAAGGAAGAGAATATTGGTTAGAACCAGATAGAACTGGATAAAACTGGATATAACTTCATGGAATTTGATAGGACTGGATAGAACTGGATAAAACTGGATATAACTTTGTGGAATTGGATAGAACTGGACAGGACTAGAAAGAATACCCACCACCCGGGTTACTGTAGGGAGAGGAAAATACTGGTCAGAACTGGATAGAACTGGATAGAACTCAATAGAATGGGATAGAACTGGACAGAACCAGACAGAGCTAGATAGAACAGGATAGAACAACTTAGGCCCCCCCAAAATTGTGTCGCTTGTTGTTAGTTCTATATTTCTAACCTCTACAGAGGAAGAGGATTCGAGGGGTTGCTAAGGCTGGGTGTTGCTAGGGCCAGGACGTCCAAGTTGTGTGTGTCCAACTTGGTTCTCGTTTTTCACTGGGTACTGTGAATACTAAAATAAGGAACCGATTGAGGTAGTTTTGGTCCGACAGTTTGGAGTTTTTTTCAGTGTGTGTGTGTGACTCACCGCTGGGGACGTTTGTAGGTTGTGCCATGCCCGTGCCGTATTGGGGAGGTGGTGGGTACATGCCGGGTTGGGGAGGTGGTGGGTACATGCCGGGTTGGGGAGGTGGTGGGTACATGCCGGGTTGGGGAGGTGGTGGGTACATGCCGGGTTGGGGAGGTGGTGGGTACATGCCGGGTTGGGGACCTGATCAATAAGGGATAAATAAATACATCAATACACCGTGTAATTTATCACAAACCCAGGGATACAGAATGGTTGGCCAGCATTATGGGAACACAAACCCAGGGATACAGAGTGGTTGGCCAGCATTATAGGAACACAAACCCAGGGATACAGAGTGGTTGGTCAGCATTATGGGAACACAAACCCAGGGATACAGAGTGGTTGGTCAGCATTATGGGAACACAAACCCAGGGATACAGAGTGGTTGGCCAGCATTATAAGAACACAAACCCAGGGATACAGAGTGGTTGGCCAGCATTATAGGAACACAAACCCAGGGATACAGAGTGGTTGGCCAGCATTATGGGAACACAAACCCAGGGATACAGAGTGGTTGGCCAGCATTACAGGACCACAAACCCAGGGATACAGAGTGGTTGGCCAGCATTATGGGAACACAAACCCAGGGATACAGAGTGGTTGGCCAGCATTATGGGAACACAAACCCAGGGATACAGAGTGGTTGGCCAGCATTAACACAAACCCAGGGATACAGAGTGGTTGGCCAGCATTAACACAAACCCAGGGATACAGAGTGGTTGGCCAGCATTATGGGAACACAAACCCAGGGATACCGAGTGGTTGGCCAGCATTATGGGAACACAAACCCAGGGATACAGAGTGGTTGGCCAGCCCTTAACAATGATGTTCATGACATCTATGGCTATCATAATACACACTTCCAAAATGCTTAATGAAAACACTTTGAAGGGAGTTGCTGTCCAGGAAAATGTTTAATATACACAATACATAAAGAATAAGGTCTGGTTTGTTGAACACAGATGATACCTAGTCCTGGTCTGAAAAGCTCTTCAGAGGGTTCTCCTATGGGGATAGCCGTAGAACCCTTTCAAGTTCTCCACATCACCTTATTTTCTATGAGTGCCGGCTTTAACTGTCCCGAACAGTATCAGTGTAGATCTGATATCTTACCTCCCTGGAAGCCAGGCTGAGGGGGGTAGGCTGTTCCCCCCCCACTTCCCTGGTAGCCCGCTGGGAAGCCGGGGTAGGGGGGAGCCGACGCGTCCTGCGGGGGTCCATACTGGCTCTTCTCCATACTGTCTGGGGTGGGGTTGAGAGAGAGAGAGAGTGGAAGAGTGAGCACAAACACATTGAGCACACCTTATGAAAATAACACATTTAGAAAACATATGTCTCTGCCCCTCACCTTCTCTCCCCCCTATAATACACAGTACAGTATGTCATCTGGAATCAGTTATATTACACAGTGCAGTATGTCATCTGGAATCAGCTATAATACACAGTACAGTATGTCATCTGGAATCAGCTATAATACACAGTGCAGTATGTCATCTGGAATCAGCTATAATACACAGTGCAGTATGTCATCTGGAATCAGCTATAATACACAGTGCAGTATGTCATCTGGAATCAGCTATAATACACAGTACAGTATGTCATCTGGAATCAGTTATAATACACAGTACAGTATGTCATCTGGAATCAGCTATATTACATCCCATCATCTATACATCATTGATCTACATGGTCTCCTTTGGGAAACAGGTCTTCTGATCCCAATAGGACTTCCTGGTTCAATAAATAAATACACTTTCTAACCTCCTGATTCATTCTAACCTCAGGCTTATCAATAACCTTTACTTACAGTAACCAGGTCAGTCGTTAAAAACAAACTATTATAAGGAAATGTATAGATTATACTACAGCGCTATACATACAGTGCATTCGGGAAGTATTCAGACCCCTTGACCTTTTCCACATTTATTTAAGTTACAGCCTTATTCTAAAATGGATTAAATAAATAAAAATCCTCCGAAATCTACACACAATACAACATAATGACATCACAATACCCCATAATGACATCACAATACCCCGTAATGACAAAGCAAAAACAGGTTCTTAAAAATGTTTGCAAATTTTTACAAAACAGAAATACCTTATTTACATAAGTATTCAGACCCTTTGCTATGAAATTTACTCTAAATTGAGCTCAGGTGCATCCTGTTTCCATTAATCATCTTTGAAATGTTTCTACAACTTGGAGTTCACCTGTGGTAAATTCAATTGATTGGACATGGTTTGGAAAGGCACACACCTGTCTAAATAAGGTTTCACAGTTGACAGTGCATGTCACAGCAAAAACCAAGCCATGAGGACGAAGGAATTGTCCGTAGAGCTCCGAGACAGGATTGTGTCGAGGCACAGATCTGGGGAAGGGCACCAAAAAATATGCAGCATTGAAGGTCCCCAAGAACACAGTGGCCTCCATCATTCTTAAATTAAATAAACTAAATAACAAAAAAAATAAACAAATAAACAAAAACTTAGTAACTCCGCCAGAGTCTTTTGGTTCACTTTTGCCGGTCCCAAGCCCGGGTAAAGGAGGGTTGGAATTGTGACATAAAAAAAAAGAATCGACAGAAGAAAGTTCATTAGTGGTTCTAAACATATTTAGGGTGTTTTTTTACTTGCATTTTGTCTCTCCCACAACTTTATTCCTCTCTCCTACAGCGTCCATCACAATTACATGGCCAATTATGCAAAGACGTCATTTAGTGATTTCTAGCGACTTTTAGGACAGCCAAGTCATTTAGCGATTTCTAGCGACTTTTAGGACAGCCAATGGTCATTTAGAGATTTCTAGCGACTTTTAGGACAGCTAATAGTCATTTAGCAATTTCTAGCAACTTTTAGGACAGCCAATAGTCATTTAGTGATTTCTAGCAACTTTTAGGATAGCCAATAGTCATTTAGCGATTTCTAGCGACTTTTAGGACAGCCAATAGTCATTTAGCGATTTCTAGCGACTTTTAGGACAGCCAATAGCTACTTTCCTTATTGAGGAGTTGGCAACACTGTTTGAACATGCCTGTCTTTACAGAATCAGCGGTCGCGAGTAGATGAGCTTGTTTTGAGATCAAAGTGAGAGATGCATGTAGCCACGTGTGCACATTTGTTCATATCCTTTGCTAGTTAGTGAGTTATTAGCCCAGTTATAGATCAGTTGTAATCCTCAATGGAGGAGTGTTTGTTTCCTACAAGACACAACACGTGTGCATTTCTAGACTTCTTTGAAAAGTGATTCAGGTAAAGAGCTTTTTTGTGTTAAAGGGGCAGTGTTGTATTTGTCAGATTTTCTGTAATAATGGTATGGGAATCAAATGGTTTCTTGCATCAAACAACTCAACAACATTTTCAGTCGCCTCCTTGTCTGAAGGACAAGTGGATAAACAGGTTCATGTCAACAACAGGGCTCCGGGCAGCCGAGCGGAAATGGAGGAAAACTCGCCTCCCTGCGGACCTGACATCCTTTCACTCCCTCCTCTCTACATTTTCCTCTTCTCTCTCTGCTGCTAAAGCCACTTTCTACCACTCTAAATTCCAAGCATCTGCCTCTAACCCTAGGAAGCTCTTTGCAACCTTCTCCTCCCTCCTGAATCCTCCTCCCCCTCCCCCCCCTCTCTGCAGATGACTTCGTCAACCATTTTGAAAAGAAGGTCGACGACATCCGATCCTCGTTTGCTAAGTCAAACGACACCGCTGGTTCTGCTCACACTGCCCTACCCTGTGCTCTGACCTCTTTCTCCCCTCTCTCTCCAGATGAAATCTCGCGTCTTGTGACGGCCGGCCGCCCTACAACCTGCCCGCTTGACCCTATCCCCTCCTCTCTTCTCCAGACCATTTCCGGAGACCTCCTCCCTTACCTCACCTCGCTCATCAACTCATCCCTGACCGCTGGCTACGTCCCTTCCGTCTTCAAGAGAGCGAGAGTTGCACCCCTTCTGAAAAAACCTACACTCGATCCCTCCGATGTCAACAACTACAGACCAGTATCCCTTCTTTCTTTTCTCTCCAAAACTCTTGAACGTGCCGTCCTTGGCCAGCTCTCCCGCTATCTCTCTCAGAATGACCTTCTTGATCCAAATCAGTCAGGTTTCAAGACTAGTCATTCAACTGAGACTGCTCTTCTCTGTATCACGGAGGCGCTCCGCACTGCTAAAGCTAACTCTCTCTCCTCTGCTCTCATCCTTCTAGACCTATCGGCTGCCTTCGATACTGTGAACCATCAGATCCTCCTCTCCACCCTCTCCGAGTTGGGCATCTCCGGCGCGGCCCACGCTTGGATTGCGTCCTACCTGACAGGTCGCTCCTACCAGGTGGCGTGGCGAGAATCCGTATCCACACCACGTGCTCTCACCACTGGTGTCCCCCAGGGCTCTGTTCTAGGCCCTCTCCTATTCTCGCTATACACCAAGTCACTTGGCTCTGTCATAACCTCACATGGTCTCTCCTATCATTGCTATGCAGACGACACACAATTAATCTTCTCCTTTCCCCCTTCTGATGACCAGGTGGCGAATCGCATCTCTGCATGTCTGGCAGACATATCCGTGTGGATGACGGATCACCACCTCAAGCTGAACCTCGGCAAGACGGAGCTGCTCTTCCTCCCGGGAAGGACTGCCCGTTCCATGATCTCGCCATCACGGTTGACAACTCCATTGTGTCCTCCTCCCAGAGCGCTAAGAACCTTGGCGTGATCCTGGACAACACCCTGTCGTTCTCAACTAACATCAAGGCGGTGGCCCGTTCCTGTAGGTTCATGCTCTACAACATCCGCAGAGTACGACCCTGCCTCACACAGGAAGCGGCGCAGGTCCTAATCCAGGCACTTGTCATCTCCCGTCTGGATTACTGCAACTCGCTGTTGGCTGGGCTCCCTGCCTGTGCCATTAAACCCCTACAACTCATCCAGAACGCCGCAGCCCGTCTGGTGTTCAACCTTCCCAAGTTCTCTCACGTCACCCCGCTCCTCCGCTCCCTCCACTGGCTTCCAGTTGAAGCTCGCATCCGCTACAAGACCATGGTGCTTGCCTACGGAGCTGTGAGGGGAACGGCACCTCAGTACCTCCAGGCTCTGATCAGGCCCTACACCCAAACAAGGGCACTGCGTTCATCCACCTCTGGCCTGCTCGCCTCCCTACCACTGAGGAAGTACAGTTCCCGCTCAGCCCAGTCAAAACTGTTCGCTGCTCTGGCCCCCCAATGGTGGAACAAACTCCCTCACGACGCCAGGACAGCGGAGTCAATCACCACCTTCCGGAGACACCTGAAACCCCACCTCTTTAAGGAATACCTAGGATAGGATAAAGTAATCCCTCTCACCCCCCCTCCCCCTGAAAAGATTTAGATGCACTACTGTTCCACTGGAGGTCATAAGGTGAATGCACCAATTTGTAAGTCGCTCTGGATAAGAGCGTCTGCTAAATGACTTAAATGTAAATGTAAAACAAGCCCTGAATGTTTTTTTTCAAACGTCTCATAGAATTGTAGGCCAACATTGAACACCACACATTGGCTGCTACTGTAGGCTGAATGATAGAACAGCTATTTCCATGTTAAAATATTATGGGATGCATTTTCTCCATTGTTTTTGATGGTAGGCCCCTCTGGTAGTCCTACATTGTGATCAAAAATAGTAGTCTACTTGATCACTGTTAAAACCAGGGGCGCAACTTTGGTTTTAGAAGTGGGGGGGGACATAATTGTATTATTTTTATCCACTCGGATAAACACTCCAAACAACCTACCTGACCGCTCGGAGGCGTCCGCATGGTCCTAAAGCACACCGGTGCCTCGTTTTGTATCACATTTCAATGATAAAACTGGGGGGGACTAAATGGAATATCAGAATGTGGGGGGACATATCCCCAGTAAAGTTGAGCCCCTGGTTAAAACTAACTTCAGCAGACCTGAAATTTGCACAGTGATGAAAACATTTGAGGGAACAGCCTATTCACAATATACTGTCGTTCACTACTTTTAACCGGAGTCCTATGGGCCCTGGTCGACAGTAGTACACTACCCTATGGGCCCTGGTCAACAGTAGTACACTACCCTATGGGCCCTGGTCAACAGTAGTACACTACCCTATGGGCCCTGGTCAACAGTAGTACACTACCCTATGGGCCCTTGTCAACAGTAGTACACTATCCTATGGGCCCTGGTCAACAGTAGTACACTACCCTATGGGCCCTGGTCAACAGTAGTACACTACCCTATGGGCCCTGGTCAACAGTAGGTTAATTAGAATTAAAGACACCCAATTCAGGAATGTTTTAAATAAGTAGCTTCTCCTCTTCCATTTATTGAGAAGTCATTGAATATAGATTTTTTCAATAGATTTTTTCTCAATTCACATTGACCCCAAACCTGACCTTTACTATACCCATTTACCATTGGCAGGAACCATAACTCTCACACCCTAGTCAGTTAAACATTTTCACAAGGATTTATTTTAATTTCCTTAATCCAACATCCCACAGAACAGCTGGACATGTCCCCATAATGGGCTCTGGGTATTCTACCCTGTCATGGTTTGGTTAGCTATCAAATTCACTGATGTGTGAAGTACAGTTTTCCACGCTGTCTGTGTGTACACATCTAATAGAGCTGTCTGTGTGTACACATCTAACAGAGCTGTCTGTGTGTACACATCTAACAGAGCTGTCAAACATTAGGCACCAAGACAGAGTTAGAAGGTAGGGTGACTGGTGCTGTTTTCTCTAAACCGATTTAAAAACACCCCTCTTCTAACAAGTCTTTTCTTTCTCACGTAGCAACACACACAAAACAAACACAGATATTCCTAGTCATACACACAACTCTTTCATATTTTATTATATCCTGCAAAGAAGCACTCTGAAACCCCCCAACTCAGAGCACCATTTCCCAGCCACGAGCAGAGCAACAGCCCCTTACCTTTTTGGAGTCCTTGAGGAGACGAGGTACTGTGGACTGGAGCCCTGGAGGAGACGAGGTACTGTGGACTGGAGTCCTGGAGGAGACGAGGTACTGTGGACTGGAGTCCTGGAGGAGACGAGGTACTGTGGACTGGAGCCCTGGAGGAGACGAGGTACTGTGGACTGGAGTCCTGGAGGAGACGAGGTACTGTGGACTGGAGTCCTGGAGGAGACGACTGTGTGGAGCTAAAGAATAGAGCTGCTACTCCAGACAGACAGTGAGAAAGTGAACCAGGTAGGAAAGAGAGTGAGAACGAGCGCACACACAGAGGGGAGGAGTGAGGCAGATGAGGTAACAACGTATTCAAACAGGAAATTCCACTCACACCAGGGGCATTTCCCAAATTACATTGAGCCCTGGTCAAAAGTAGTGCACTCCTGTATCTAGGGAACATGGTGTCATTTGAAGACACTGATTCCCATCAATAGACCAGAGACCTCAGACTAACTGAAGGGTTTTAACGTGAAGAGGTGGAGAGGTGTGAATATGGTGTGTGTGTGAGAGAGAGAGAAGGGAAATAGTGGCTGTGGTAAGTCACAGTCTTAAACGGTAATGTGTTATTGTTCTCGATTATCAACATTGCTGTGGTTGTTGGTGAGATGAGTAACCTTCAGTTAGACTATTAGAACGTTAGGCAGACCAGACAGTCATTACTTTACTAACATTGGTCCATTGGTGTTTGGAAAAAAGGTCATTAGAACACCTAACATAGGCCTATTTTCAGGTGAATACATTTTAGAAAAGTGTGTGTGTTCATCCATCCATTCGTTGTTTCCTGAGAATGTATACTGAAGAAAAATATAAACGTAACATGCAACCATTTCAACAGTTTTACTGAGTTACAGGAAATCAGTCAATTGAAATAAATGTATTAGTGTTAGAGGAATTTTAAATTCCTATATGTTTTATAGCCAAAATCAAATTCGCACTCTCTCTAGTTCATTAATGAGGTGTAAGTTCATTAATTATGCATGAAGTAGATCGAGACCAGTCTTAAAAGCCAGGTAACAGCGTTTAATTCAAGAGAGTACTCCCACATACACATATTTCCACAGGTTATAAACTGAAAATGACGTCAGCGTTTTCTAAACGTTCACCAGTAGAGGCCCTCTAGCTCTTGAGCCTTCGCGTTATCAGCACGAAGTCAAGGTCAGTCAGTATAAATCAGCATTCTAGACAGTCTGGAGATCGGCCGTTCCTGCCACCTGGAGATTGTACAAATGAATGAACTAAGGAACAGACCTTCATTGTTACTAAACTCCTGACTACATTATATACAATTGGGAATGGGAGCAAGAGAGAAAATTCACATGTACAATACATTATAGCATTTGGACTAGTCAGTTCTGATTGGAATGTATACATAATTAGTCATTTCAACCATAATTTCCTCTAACAATTAGGCTCTAATCTATGGACTTCATATGACTGGGCAGGGGCGCAGCCATAGACGGGCCTGGAAGAGCATAGGACCACCTACTTGGGAGCCAGGCCCAGCCAATCAGAATGATTTGTTCCCCCACAAAAGGGCTTTACTACAGACAGAAATACTCCTCAGTTTCATCAGCTGTCTGGGTGGCTGGTCTCAAACGATCCTGCAGGTGAAGAACCCAGATGTGGAGGTCTGGTCTGGTGTGGTTATTCAACATTCTGCCATATTGTCTAAAACAATGTTGGAGGTGGCTTATGGTGGAGAAATTAACATTAAATTCTCTGGCAACAGCTCTGGTGGACATTCCTTCAGTCAGCATGCCAATGCTTCCTCAAAACTTGAGACATATGTGGCATTGCACACTTTAGAGTGGCCTCCCGTCCACATACACTTGTATCCCTCCTCTGGCTTGGCTACTGCGGGGTACCGTTCAGAGGAATGGCAGCCCAGAGGAATGGCAGCCCGGAGGAATGGCACTTCAAGCATTTCTCTACCCTTCACCAGGTGGTTACAGACTGAAACAACGCAAAGAGGATTTGCCATGAGTCCAAAACACTGGATACAGAGACCAAGGCCGGGACTCTGCACACCCAAGCTGAGGTGACGCGGCAACTGGGAGAGAGACTGCAGCATATCCACTTCTGGAAGTCGGAGCTGCAGCGGCACATCGAGAAGCTGGTGGCCGAGACAGACCTCCTCCTGGGGCAGAAGAGGAGGCTGTTGAAGGCGCTGGACGCCACCGAGATCCTGTTCGCCATCGCCATGGATAACCTAACCTGTCGGGAACGGCGACCGCGTAGAAGAGGTGCTGCTGATGATACAAAAATAACATCGACTTATCTTTGCTCTAGTTCACCTAAATACTTGTATCATTATTAAATGTTGCATAGACGTTATTTCACTAGAAACCAATCTGAAAATAAGGTGATGGTTGTGTTTGTGTACCGCAGGAGGTGGAGTTGATCAGGAGCATCCAGGCTCTGTTGAAGAGAACGCTGAGTCAGGCTGTCAATCAAATCAAGTGAGTGTCACAATGAAACAATAAGGGGGTTTATTTATCAAAACTTGGATGATACAAAATACGACAAGCAAATAAACCAAAGTGCTTTAAAATATACCAAGGGCTAAATGACTTGAAAAACGAACTGTCCTGTAAAGTATTAACGTTAAAAAGAACTACACTATAACGTGCAGGAACAGAACGTACATAAACCAAAAATCAACTCGCTGATGGGACGTTCCATTAATAAGGGGAGTGGCCAGCTCCAAGGCAATTTTAAACTCTTCAAAGGAAAAAAGAGTTCCACTGGGGTGAACAAAGGGTGGGCATTTCCCAACTTCCTTCCGGAACCGTATTTTAACCCTGGGATTCAGGTCGGACCTCTTTTATCAGCACACCGTGGCATCCATCACTGCTGAGGAATAGAGGTAAACAAGACATTACTTTGAACTGTGACTATTTACTTGAGAATGATAATGGTTAAATTATAACAATGACTGTTACCACGTAAACTATGAAGCGTGCACGCAACATAGAAAACAATGATAGCAAATGTCAAACTGTATTTCGCTAAATTGTTTGTACTCAAGTGTCTGCATAAAGTACATTTACATTTACGTCATTTAGCAGACGCTCTTATCCAGAGCGACTTACAAATTGGTGCATTCACCTTATGACATCGAGTGGAGCAGCCACTTTACAATAGTGCATCTAAATCTTTTAAGGGGGGGGGTGAGAAGGATTACTTTATCCTATCTGTACTTCAATGTAAAGCACCTCTTTAATAATACTTCCTGTTGACCCAACCAAGTGACCTCTCACCTCTGATCATGCTGTGCCCTCTATGGAGCCAGTTCAGACATGGGAGTTCACCGACACAGCTGATATTCCAACGCCAAATAAAAATGCGATTACCGTTTTTTTTTTTACAATTTTCAATGAACAAAATGTTTTATGTAAGATGGCTAAATAAATAGCAAATGTATTGAATATTATTATGTGCCCTTGATCCTATAAGAGCTCTTTGTCAATTCCCACGAGCCAGGTTGTGATAAACTCTCACGCATTCTTATGTTGACAGTGATGGCATGATTAAGCCTTGTTTGTTGTTTTATTCTGTCTCATCTGCAGGTATGTTTTGATGTGAGAGAGTATGCCAACCGTCAGAACCATCATCGCCACCTCACCCGCTGTTACGATAACCTTCAGGCCAATTTGGGGCCCAAGGCTGGTTAGGAGACACCTCTAGAGACACTTATGTAAAACATTTCACATTCTCTACTGGTTGAAGTCTCTCATTTGATGAAATACCACACCTATCCTGTCCTCAGATCAGTGCAGATGAAGGAAATTAGATAGATGAACCTATTTAAATGATGCATAGGAAGTGTAATGTACTGTATATATGAATTACAAATCAGCCATTTAACTAGTTAAATCATGTTTCTAGTCTATTGCATAGTTCATGTGTAACCAAGCATTGATGTCCCAGGATCAAGATTGGTAAACACTTGAAGTGTATAATTGTAATACATACATGCAGACACGGCACCATTCAAAGAATGCCGTTTGATACTCCTGGTATTGGATATGACTGAAAAAGAATCTCACAGACATTCATACCTGAACCGCACCTTTATTTGCCAAGGTAGAGTACATGATCAGTGAATATATTAAATGTACAGGCTACAATGTGGGGGGGGGGATCTCATGCTACATGTATATACGACTTGCATCCTTGGCACAAAGTTATATTATATTCTACTCAATCCATAGGCTTCATTAATGTCATTCAGACTGTTTTGAAGTTGATACAACCGGCTATGAAACCTTAAGTTCATATCTAGGTTCTGAACCAATATGTATACCAAACGTTTGGGTCCATACACAGATCAGCTAGACAGCTAGCTACACATCCATGGGTATACAGGGATTTTTATCATCCACTGCCCAATAAACAAGAAAATAGTTAGCTAGTTACGTTATCCACAAGGCAAGCTTACAAAATTGTACATTCAATTTGCAGTAAACGCTTTACCTAGCTAGATTCTTTACATCCACCGTTTCACAAGACGAACCTGGTTTGCTGGTTGTTTCAGGAGTCCCTAAAACAAACACGAATTACAATTTCATATTCATGTCAAAACACCCATAAAGCTAGCTAGCTGGCTACTGTTAGCTAGTCAGAAAGCTTGTTAAATCGCGATTTTCGCAAATTGACTTTATGATAAAACATGCATAATCGTTTGTCTCTACATTAACTAACATATTCCTGTCAACTATGTTTTTGCATGAATCGTTATGACGTTATAATCCCGTACATTTGCTTCGATCCTGGTATTTCTGTCCGCCATCTTTGCAGCAGCTGAGCCGGGTTACAGCCTATTCATTTAGGTACCAAACACAGGAAAATGGACTGCCTGAGGTTGTCCAATAAGAAACGCTCGTTTTCGTTTTCCAGTGCAAATTGTTTGCCTACGTTGTGCTCCTGTGTGCACTAATGAATAAGGATCCTGCAATGGTAACAATGTCCTTTTTGTGTCTTATGGCGCCCCTTACTGTCTGTAATACGTAGCTACTCACCCACAAAGGAAAAACCAAGGAGGCCGAGATGCAAAAAGTGCTAACAGGTGATAAACAGCACTGATGTTCAGGCATAGAAGCCCAAACGTATTCTCATTTTTTATTATTCACATGTGATCACTTTGCATCAAGGCTGACACACAGTACCACCCCAACTCAGACAACCTACAGGACCAGTGAGTAGCTGTATTATACACTCAGTACCACCCCAACTCAGACAACCTACAGGACCAGTGAGTAGCTGTATTATACACTCAGTACCACCCCAACACAGTACCACTCCAACTCAGACAACCTACAGGACCAGTGAGTAGCTGTATTATACACTCAGTACCACCCCAACACAGTACCACCCCAACTCAGACAACCTACATGACCAGTGAGTAGCTGTATTATACACACAGTACCACCCCAACTCAGACAACCTACATGACCAGTGAGTAGCTGTATTATACACTCAGTACCACCCCAACACAGTACCACTCCAACTCAGACAACCTACAGGACCAGTGAGTAGCTGTATTATACACTCAGTACCACCCCAACTCAGTACCACCCCAACACAGTACCACCCCAACTCAGACAACCTACAGGACCAGTGAGTAGCTGTATTATACACTCAGTACCACCCCAACTCAGACAACCTACAGGACCAGTGAGTAGCTGTATTATACACTCAGTACCACCCCAACACAGTACCACTCCAACTCAGACAACCTACAGGACCAGTGAGTAGCTGTATTATACACTCAGTACCACCCCAACACAGTACCACCCCAACTCAGGACCACCTTAACTCAGTACCACCCCAACACAGTACCACCCCAACTCAGACAACCTACATGACCAGTGAGTAGCTGTATTATACACTCAGTACCACCCCAACTCAGTACCACCCCAACACAGTACCACCCCAACTCAGACAACCTACAGGACCAGTGAGTAGCTGTATTATACACTCAGTACCACCCCAACACAGTACCACCCCAACTCAGACAACCTACAGGACCAGTGAGTAGCTGTATTATACACTCAGTACCACCCCAACACAGTACCACCCCAACTCAGACAACCTAAATGACCAGTGAGTAGCTGTATTATACACTCAGTACCACCCCAACACAGTACCACCCCAACTCAGACAACCTACATGACCAGTGAGTAGCTGTATTATACACTCAGTACCACCCCAACACAGTACCACCCCAACTCAGACAACCTACATGACCAGTGAGTAGCTGTATTATACACTCAGTACCACCCCAACTCAGACAACCTACAGGACCAGTGAGTAGCTGTATTATACACTCAGTACCACCCCAACACAGTACCACCCCAACTCAGACAACCTACATGACCAGTGAGTAGCTGTATTATACACTCAGTACCACCCCAACTCAGACAACCTACATGACCAGTGAGTAGCTGTATTATACACTCAGTACCACCCCAACACAGTACCACCCCAACTCAGTACCACCCCAACTCAGTACCACCCCAACACAGTACCACCCCAACTCAGTACCACCCCAACACAGTACCACCTTAACTCAGTACCACCCCAACACAGTACCACCCCAACTCAGACAACCTACATGACCAGTGAGTAGCTGTATTATACACTCAGTACCACCCCAACTCAGTACCACCCCAACACAGTACCACCCCAACTCAGTACCACCCCAACTCAGACAACCTACAGGACCAGTGAGTAGCTGTATAATACACTCAGTACCACCCCAACACAGTACCACCCCAACTCAGTACCACCCCAACACAGTACCACCCCAACTCAGTACCACCCCAACTCAGACAACCTACAGGACCAGTGAGTAGCTGTATTATACACACAGTACCACCCCAACACAGTACCACCCTAACTCAGTACCACCCCAACTCAGTACCACCCCAACACAGTACCACCCCAACACAGTACCACCCTAACTCAGTACCACCCCAACTCAGTACCACCCCAACACAGTACCACCCCAACACAGTACCACCCCAACTCAGACAACCTACAGGACCAGTGAGTAGCTGTATTATACACACAGTACCACCCCAACACAGTACCACCCCAACTCAGACAACCTACAGGACCAGTGAGTAGCTGTATTATACACACAGTACCACCCCAACACAGTACCACCCCAACTCAGTACCACCCCAACTCAGACAACCTACAGGACCAGTGAGTAGCTGTATTATACACTCAGTACCACCCCAACTCAGTACCACCCCAACTCAGTACCACACCAACTCAGTACCACCCCAACTCAGTACCACCCCAGCTCAGACAACCTACAGGACCAGTGAGTAGCTGTATTATACACACAGTACCACCCCAACACAGTACCACCCCAACTCAGTACCACCCCAACTCAGACAACCTACAGGACCAGTGAGTAGCTGTATTATACACACAGTACCACCCCAACACAGTACCACCCTAACTCAGTACCACCCTAACTCAGTACCACCCCAACTCAGTACCACCCCAACACAGTACCACCCCAACACAGTACCACCTTAACTCAGTACCACCCCAACTCAGACAACCTACAGGACCAGTGAGTAGCTGTATTATACACTCAGTACCACCCCAACTCAGTACCACCCCAACTCAGTACCACACCAACTCAGTACAACCCCAACTCAGTACCACCCCAGCTCAGACAACCTACAGGACCAGTGAGTAGCTGTATTATACACTCAGTACCATCTCAACTCAGTACCACCTCAACTCAGACAACCTACAGGACCAGTATTCTGCCCAACCAAGCAAAAAGGCAGTAACTGCTCATTTGGTCGAAAATGAGTTAATGTCATTTTTGCTACATTAAATACATGCTTAATCATGTGGACAAGTATCCTGCCTCTATTGTGTTCTGGATCAAATTGGGGGTATGTTATTTTGCTTGGTAGGGCAGTATTATACACATACACAATCACACGCACGGATGTATTATACTCACAAACACAGACACACACACTCTCTTTCTGTTTTAAATACATATTTTATAGCATGTCTGAGCGCATACAATTATTGACAATGAAGTAAAAATTTATGCTTTTAAAATGTTTCTTATCTAAACACACACTATATTTACCACAAATGTAACACAATACATTTGCAATTCTAACAATCTCCTTGGTACCGGTGTGATAAAGATTCACTGTAATAACAACCTTTAAGGGACTGTCATCGACATACACTTTGACCTGTACGGCATTGTTGATGTCTCTCTCTTTAGTGTTGGGGTAGGTTTGGCGCAGGGCCCTACGCCAGGCTGCGGGGTGCGCTGTGTAGAAAACATAGTTGGTTTTGACTCTGTTCTTCAATGCTTTTTTGTAATCCACTATCAGAGTCTCAGGATGTTTCCTCAAGACTTCTCCCTTGTGATGTTTCCTAGCCTCAGAATCCATACCTTCAGGGTGTGGGACTTCAATGGCCTGCACCACACCTAGATTGATGCTTTCTCTAGGCTTTACTCCAGCTCCCTTACGTTTTACCTTCAGTGACCGTGACCGTCCTTGTCCTGTTCTTCCAAAACCCCGGGAACATTTCAAATGACGTTGTGAACTTGAAGGTTAAAAAAGAGAGTAGGCTTATCTTCAGTATCTCACGTTGTTGTTGTGTATTTAGTCCTGGGCAATCTGGGTAATTTTGTCCTTCTGTCCTAATGTTGCCTGTTGAACATCCAAAACATGCAGAGATCAGAATGTTGAAAACAGAAGTACTAACTTAGTCTCAATCTTAAAGTGCATAAAGCTGATTACAAGTGCCAACAACTGGGTGACACATAGCCTAGAGGTTAAGAGCACTGGGCCTATAATCTGAAATAATCTGCCGTTCTGCCCTTGAGCAAGGCAGTTAACCCCCAACAACAACTGCTTCCCAGTCGCCGTGGACGTGGATTAAGTAGTTGGGTTGAATGCATTCAGTTGTGAAACTGACTATGTATCGCCTTTCCCCTTTCTCAGCCAAGGTTTATTATTATTATCATCGTCCACTACTGAAATCAAAACTAACCATGAAAAAATACAAGACATCATTCTCTTACCAGGAAAAGGATGATTCAAATCGCCCAAAACCGATGCGACTGGCAGTATGTGATTCCAACAGACGAGGTTCCTTCTGCATTTTTCAAAAACTTACAAACGCTAAATACTGGAACAGCATTGGATGGCGCCGACACGTGTCTTCCGGCGTGGTTTTGAGCGGGTGCGTATCACATGAAGATGATGCATCTTGAAAGTGACCAGTGTTTTCCATGTTATTATCATGTAATGTATCTCATGTCCCTATTCATACACAACTAAAAACTACTACTATTACACATGTCTACTACTACACAGTATTTGTGTTTACTGAGTCTGCCAGATCAGAGGCAGTAGGGGGGTGGGGGTGGTTTCTTCCCCATCAGGGCACTTTGGGATGTGGTGTGTGCGTGAGTAGAGAGAGAGTGACTGATGGAGACCGTTATAGTTGGGTTGGCCATTCGCAGTACTGTAGGTGCCACGTGCTTCAGGCAATGCTTACAGAGAATGCTGCAAGCGGACCTGCTGTTGCCACACACACAAATTCACCATCCATACTACACACACACACACACCAATTCACCATCCCTACTACACACACACCAGTGACCATCACTTCTAGCCATTTCCCAGAGGATATTATAATCTGGTTGTCAATCTTTAC
The DNA here is from genome assembly GCF_034236695.1 of Oncorhynchus nerka. NCBI lineage: Eukaryota > Metazoa > Chordata > Actinopteri > Salmoniformes > Salmonidae > Oncorhynchus > Oncorhynchus nerka. The sequence goes on along the minus strand of NC_088410.1, from coordinate 19,350,249 downwards.
CAGGGTTAATTAGAATTAAAGACACACAATTCAGGAAGGGATTTTTAAATGAAAAGCTTCTCCTCTTTCATTTATTTAGAAGTCATCTTGAACTATCTGACTTTAATTCGAAATGACCCCAACCTTGACCTTTACTATACCCATTTACAATGGGCAGAAACCCAAACTCACACATCCTAGTCAGTTAAACATTTACAGAAGGCTTTATTTTCATTTCCTTAATCCAACATCCCACAGAACAGCTGGACATTTCCCCATAATGGGCCCTGGGTATTCTACGCTGTCATGGTTTGGTTAGCTATCAAATTCACTGATGTGTGAAGTACAGTTTTCCCCTCTGTCTGTGTGTACACATCTAACAGAGCTGTCTGTGTGTACACATCTAACAGAGCTGTCTGTGTGTACACATCTAACAGAGCTGTCTGTGTGTACACATCTAACAGAGCCGTCTGTGTGTACAGATCTAACAGAGCTGTCTGTGTGTACACATCTAACAGAGCTGTCTGTGTGTACACATCTAACAGTGCTGTCTGTGTGTACACATCTAACAGCGCTGTCTGTGTGTACACATCTAACAGAGCTGTCTGTGTGTACACATCTAACAGAGCTGTCTGTGTGTACACATCTAACAGAGCTGTCTGTGTGTACACATCTAACAGAGCTGTCTGTGTGTACACATCTAACAGTGCTGTCTGTGTGTACACATCTAACAGAGCTGTCTGTGTACACATCTAACAGTGCTGTCTGTGTGTACACATCTAACAGAGCTGTCTGTGTGTACACATCTAACAGCTGTCTGTGTGTACACATCTAACAGAGCTGTCTGTGTGTACACATCTAACAGTGCTGTCTGTGTGTACACATCTAACAGAGCTGTCTGTGTGTACACATCTAACAGTGCTGTCTGTGTGTACACATCTAACAGAGCTGTCTGGGTGTACACATCTACAAGAGCTGTCTGTGTGTACACCTCTAACAGTGCTGTCTGTGTGTACACCTCTAACAGTGCTGTCTGTGTGTACACATCTAACAGAGCTGTCTGTGTGTACACATCTAACAGAGCTGTCGGTGTGTACACATCTAACAGTGCTGTCGGTTTGTACACATCTAACAGAGCTGTCTGTGTGTACACATCTAACAGAGCTGTCTGTGTGTATACATCTAACAGAGCTGTCTGTGTGTACACATCTAACAGAGATGTCTGTGTGTACACATCTAACAGAGCTGTCTGTGTGTACACATCTAACAGAGCTGTCTGTGTGTACACGTCTAACAGAGCTGTCTGTGTGTACACGTCTAACAGAGCTGTCTGTGTGTACACGTCTAACAGAGCTGTCTGTGTGTACACGTCTAACAGAGCTGTCTGTGTGTACACATCTAACAGAGCTGTCTGTGTGTACACATCTAACAGATCTGTCTGTGTGTACACATCTAACAGAGCTGTCTGTGTGTACACATCTAACAGAGCTGTCTGTGTGTACACATCTAACAGATCTGTCTGTGTGTACACATCTAACAGAGCTGTCTGTGTGTACACATCTAACAGAGCTGTCTGTGTGTACACATCTAACAGAGCTGTCTGTGTGTACACATCTAACAGCGCTGTCTGTGTGTACACATCTAACAGAGCTGCTACTCCAGACAGACAGAGAGAGAGAAGGCCTACAGCAGCACCTAGATCTTCTGCACATATTCTGTCAGATCTGGGCCCTGACAGTAAACATCAGTAAGATAAAAAAAATAATGTTGTTCCAAAAAATGTCCAGTTGCCAGGACCACAAATATAAATTCCATCTAGACACCATTGCCCTAGAGCACACAAACAACTATACATCCCTCGGCCTAAACAAAGCTGTGAACGAGCTGAGAGACAAGGCAAGAAGCTCCTTCTATGCCATCAAAAGGAACATACAATTTGACATACCAATTAGGATCTGGCTAAGAATACTTGAACCAGTCATAAAACCCATTGCCCTTTATGGTTGTGAGGTCTGGGGTCCGCTCACCAACCAAGAATTCACAAAATGGGACAAACACCAAATTGAGAGGCTGCATGCAGAATTCTGCAAAAATATCCTCTGTGCACACTGCCCACAAAATGAGGTGGAAACTGAGCTGTACTTCATAACCTCCTGCCCAATGTATGAGCAAATTAGAGACACTGTCACGTTCTGACCTTAATTTCCTTTGTTTTGTATTTTTTTTAGTATGGTCAGGGCGTGAGTTGGGTGGGTTGTCTATGTTTGTTTTTCTTGGTTTTGGGAATTTCTATGTTTCGGCCTAGTATGGTTCTCAATCAGAGGCAGGTGTCATTAGTTGTCTCTGATTGAGAATCATACTTAGGTAGCCTGGGTTTCACTGTGTGTTTGTGGGTGATTGTTTCCGTGTCTGTGTTTGTTCGCCACACGGTACTGTTTCGGTTTTGTTCACGTTTATTGTTTTGTATTCATTGAGTGTTCAGTTCATGTTTTTAAATAAACAACCATGGACACTTACCACGCCGCATCTTGGTCCGATCCTTGCTACACCTCCTCTTCAGACGAAGAGGAGGAAAACCCTTACAGACACACATTTACCTCAGATTACACAGACCCACAAAGAATTCGAAAACAAACCCAAATTTGATAAACTCCCATATCTATTGGATGAAATACCACAGTGTTCCATCACAGCAGCAAGATGTGTGACCTGTTGCCACGAGAAAAGGGCAACCAGTGAAGAACAAACACCATTGTAAATACAACACATATACGTTGATTTATTTTCCCTTTTGTACTTTAACCATTTGCACATTGTTACAACACTGTATATATACATAATATGACATGTGTAATGTCTTTATTCTTTTGGAACTGTTGTGAGTGCAATGTTTATTGTTTGTTTCACATTTGTTTATGATCTACTTTACTTGCTTTGACAATGTTAACATGTTTCCCATGCCAATAAAGCCCTTAAATTGAAATGGAGAGAGAGAGGAGAGAGGAGAGAGGAGAGAGAGAGAGAGAATGCACGCAGATGGGAAAACAGGATCTTACATGACTGAATAGAACACAAGCCTGATGGACAATAACTGCTCCCATTGGTCACTCACTAGTTCCAGTGTAATTGCATCATCCACTGTGTGGCAAAGCCCAGTGAAACAGGAAATTCCCCTCACACCAGTAGTGTTTCCCAAATGACAATGAGTACGGGTCACAAGTAGTACACTATCTGGGGAACAGGGTGTAATTTGGGACACAGCCCTGAAGACTCTGATTCCCATCAATAGACCAGAGACCTATGACTCCGTTAAAGGGTTTTAAAGTGGAGAGTTGGAGGGGTGTGAATATGCTTGTGTGTGTGTGTGGGTCTGCATGTATGTTTCTGGGGGAAAAACACAGGGGCCACTGTCATGTTAAAAGTTCAAGTTATTATTGACATTATTAAAACAATTATTATTAATCAATTAAAGTGGCAATCCTTAGTTGCGATATCCATTTTTGGACATATAAATGGGTATATACACACCTAACATAAAATGGGTATATACACACACCTAACATAGGCCTATATTCAGATGAATACATTTGAAAAAATGTGTGTGTGTGTGTGTGTTCCTCCATACACCATTTGTTGTTACCTCAAATCAAATTGATTTATATAGCCCTTCGTACATCAGCTGATATTTCAAAGTGCTGTACAGAAACCCAGCCTAAAACCCCAAACAGCAAGCAATGCAGGTGTAAAAGCACCTAATTCATTTGGAACCGTGGGACATTATCGCGTGTCCAGTTATACAGTGTTTCCTTGGAAACAGGTCACCTGGCAACGCAGCGCAAATACAAAACATGTGATTCTTCACTTCCCCTGTGTGGCTCTTGTTATGCTGCGACTCCGTTAACTACAATCCTGTGTCGGATCGCAGTATTTTTAATACCAGGTATCACCAATTCGCCACAAAATGTCTTCAGAAGTTTTAGTGGCCAGACATAATTTCGACAGCAGGTCAGTTGCCCAAGCAGGCGAGCCGTTCCGCCTCCAGACGCAGAGGCCACATTCAAGGAGGGCTTCTATCCCTCCTCCGGCTTGGCTACGGCGGGGTACCGTTCATCCAAGTACAGCCCGGAGGAATGGCACGTCAATAACTTCTCTACCCTTCACCAGGCCGCTACTGACCGAAACAACGCCGAGAGGATTTGCCATGAGTCCAAAACACTGTATCAAGAGACCGAGGCCGGGACTCTGCGCACCCAAGCTGAGGGGACGCGGCACCTAGGAGAGAGACTGCAGCATATCCACTTCTGGAAGTCGGAGCTGCAGCGGCACATCGAGAAGCTGGTGGCCGAGACAGACCTCCTCCTGGGGCAGAAGAGGAGGCTGTTGAAGGCGCTGGACGCCACCGAGATCCCGTTCGCCATCGCCACGGATAACCTAACCTGTCGGGAACGGCGGCTGGGTCCCGACCTGGTTAAAGACGGCGTAGAGGAGGAGCTGCTTAAGGTGATTAAAACAATAACATCGACTTGTCTTTGCTCAAGTTGAAATACTTGTATCATTACTAAATGTTGCCTAGACGTTATTTCACTAGAAACCAATCTGAAAATAAGGTGATGGTTGTGTTTGTGTACCGCAGGAGGTGGAGTTGATCAGGAGCATCCAGGCTCTGTTGAAGAGAACGCTGAGTCAGGCTGTCAATCAAATCAAGTGAGTGTCACAATTAGTGTCACAATGAATATTTTCGATGCATCAGCAGTAACTACATACATGGTTTATTTACAAGATCCTCTCTTTTCATTTGATTGTGTCATCACACATTTCCACACATTAGTCTAGGAAAGGCCTAAAGGACCAGCTGAGCTGGGTTGTAACCTATTCATTAATACTACAGCTGAGCTGGGTTGTAACCTATTCATTAATACTACAGCTGAGCTGGGTTGTAACCTATTCATTAATACTACAGCTGAGCTGGGTTGTAGCCTATTCATTAAGACTACAGCTGAGCTGGGTTGTAACCTATTCATTAAAACTACAGCTGAGCTGGGTTGTAACCTATTCATTAAGACTACAGCTGAGCTGGGTTGTAGCCTATTCATTAATACTACAGCTGAGCTGGGTTGTAACCTATTCATTAATACTACAGCTGAGCTGGGTTGTAGCCTATTCATTAAGACTACAGCTGAGCTGGGTTGTAACCTATTCATTAATACTACAGCTGAGCTGGGTTGTAACCTATTCATTAAGACTACAGCTGAGCTGGGTTGTAGCCTATCCATTAAGACTACAGCTGAGCTGGGTTGTAGCCTATTCATTAAGACTACAGCTGAGCTGGGTTGTAGCCTATCCATTAAGACTACAGCTGAGCTGGGTTGTAACCTATTCATTAATACTACAGCTGAGCTGGGTTGTAACCTATTCATTAATACTACAGCTGAGCTGGGTTGTAGCCTATCCATTAAGACTACAGCTGAGCTGGGTTGTAGCCTATTCATTAAGACTACAGCTGAGCTGGGTTGTAGCCTATCCATTAAGACTACAGCTGAGCTGGGTTGTAACCTATTCATTAAGACTACAGCTGAGCTGGGTTGTAGCCTATTCATTAAGACTACAGCTGAGCTGGGTTGTAGCCTATCCATTAAGACTACAGCTGAGCTGGGTTGTAGCCTATTCATTAAGACTACAGCTGAGCTGGGTTGTAGCCTATTCATTAAGACTACAGCTGAGCTGGGTTGTAACCTATTCATTAATACTACAGCTGAGCTGGGTTGTAACCTATTCATTAATACTACAGCTGAGCTGGGTTGTAACCTATTCATTAAGACTACAGCTGAGCTGGGTTATAGCCTATTCATTAAGACTACAGCTGAGCTGGGTTGTAGCCTATTCATTAAGACTACAGCTGAGCTGGGTTGTAACCTATTCATTAATACTACAGCTGAGCTGGGTTGTAACCTATTCATTAATACTACAGCTGAGCTGGGTTGTAACCTATTCATTAAGACTACAGCTGAGCTGGGTTATAGCCTATTCATTAAGACTACAGCTGAGCTGGGTTGTAGCCTATTCATTAAGACTACAGCTGAGCTGGGTTGTAGCCTATTCATTAATACTACAGCTGAGCTGGGTTGTAACCTATTCATTAATACTACAGCTGAGCTGGGTTGTAGCCTATTCATTAAGACTACAGCTGAGCTGGGTTGTAGCCTATTCATTAAGACTACAGCTGAGCTGGGTTGTAGCCTATTCATTAATACTACAGCTGAGCTGGGTTGTAACCTATTCATTAATACTACAGCTGAGCTGGGTTGTAACCTATTCATTAAGACTACAGCTGAGCTGGGTTATAGCCTATTCATTAAGACTACAGCTGAGCTGGGTTGTAGCCTATTCATTAAGACTACAGCTGAGCTGGGTTGTAGCCTATTCATTAAGACTACAGCTGAGCTGGGTTGTAGCCTATTCATTAAGACTACAGCTGAGCTGGGTTGTAGCCTATTCATTAAGACTACAGCTGAGCTGGGTTGTAGCCTATTCATTAAGACTACAGCTGAGCTGGGTTGTAGCCTATTCATTAAGACTACAGCTGAGCTGGGTTGTAGCCTATTCATTAAGACTACAGCTGAGCTGGGTTGTAGCCTATTCATTAAGACTACAGCTGAGCTGGGTTGTAGCCTATTCATTAAGACTACAGCTGAGCTAGGTTGTAGCCTATTCATTAAGACTACAGCTGAGCTGGGTTGTAGCCTATTCATTAAGACTACAGCTGAGCTGGGTTGTAGCCTATTCATTAAGACTACAGCTGAGCTGGGTTGTAGCCTATTCATTAAGACTACAGCTGAGCTGGGTTGTAGCCTATTCATTAATACTACAGCTGAGCTGGGTTGTAGCCTATTCATTAATACTACAGCTGAGCTGGGTTGTAGCCTATTCATTAATACTACAGCTGAGCTGGGTTGTAACCTATTCATTAATACTACAGCTGAGCTGGGTTGTAACCTATTCATTAATACTACAGCTGAGCTGGGTTGTAACCTATTCATTAATACTACAGCTGAGCTGGGTTGTAACCTATTCATTAATACTACAGCTGAGCTGGGTTGTAACCTATTCATTAATACTACAGCTGAGCTGGGTTGTAACCTATTCATTAATACTACAGCTGAGCTGGGTTGTAACCTATTCATTAATACTACAGCTGAGCTGGGTTGTAACCTATTCATTAATACTACAGCTGAGCTGGGTTGTAGCCTATTCATTAAGACTACAGCTGAGCTGGGTTGTAGCCTATTCATTAAGACTACAGCTGAGCTGGGTTGTAGCCTATTCATTAAGACTACAGCTGAGCTGGGTTGTAGCCTATTCATTAAGACTACAGCTGAGCTGGGTTGTAGCCTATTCATTAAGACTACAGCTGAGCTGGGTTGTAGCCTATTCATTAAGACTACAGCTGAGCTGGGTTGTAGCCTATTCATTAAGACTACAGCTGAGCTGGGTTGTAGCCTATTCATTAAGACTACAGCTGAGCTGGGTTGTAGCCTATTCATTAAGACTACAGCTGAGCTGGGTTGTAGCCTATTCATTAAGACTACAGCTGAGCTAGGTTGTAGCCTATTCATTAAGACTACAGCTGAGCTAGGTTGTAGCCTATTCATTAAGACTACAGCTGAGCTGGGTTATAGCCTATTCATTAAGACTACAGCTGAGCTAGGTTGTAGCCTATTCATTAAGACTACAGCTGAGCTGGGTTGTAGCCTATTCATTAATACTACAGCTGAGCTGGGTTGTAGCCTATTCATTAATACTACAGCTGAGCTGGGTTGTAGCCTATTCATTAAGACTACAGCTGAGCTGGGTTGTAGCCTATTCATTAAGACTACAGCTGAGCTGGGTTGTAGCCTATTCATTAAGACTACAGCTGAGCTGGGTTGTAGCCTATTCATTAAGACTACAGCTGAGCTGGGTTGTAGCCTATTCATTAAGACTACAGCTGAGCTGGGTTGTAGCCTATTCATTAAGACTACAGCTGAGCTGGGTTGTAGCCTATTCATTAAGACTACAGCTGAGCTAGGTTGTAGCCTATTCATTAAGACTACAGCTGAGCTGGGTTATAGCCTATTCATTAAGACTACAGCTGAGCTAGGTTGTAGCCTATTCATTAAGACTACAGCTGAGCTGGGTTGTAGCCTATTCATTAATACTACAGCTGAGCTGGGTTGTAGCCTATTCATTAATACTACAGCTGAGCTGGGTTGTAGCCTATTCATTAATACTACAGCTGAGCTGGGTTGTAGCCTATTCATTAATACTACAGCTGAGCTGGGTTGTAGCCTATTCATTAATACTACAGCTGAGCTGGGTTGTAACCTATTCATTAATACTACAGCTGAGCTGGGTTGTAGCCTATTCATTAAGACTACAGCTGAGCTGGGTTGTAACCTATTCATTAATACTACAGCTGAGCTGGGTTGTAGCCTATTCATTAAGACTACAGCTGAGCTGGGTTGTAACCTATTCATTAATACTACAGCTGAGCTGGGTTGTAGCCTATTCATTAAGACTACAGCTGAGCTGGGTTGTAGCCTATTCATTAATACTACAGCTGAGCTGGGTTGTAGCCTATTCATTAAGACTACAGCTGAGCTGGGTTGTAGCCTATTCATTAAGACTACAGCTGAGCTGGGTTGTAGCCTATTCATTAAGACTACAGCTGAGCTGGGTTGTAGCCTATTCATTAAGACTACAGCTGAGCTGGGTTGTAGCCTATTCATTAAGACTACAGCTGAGCTGGGTTGTAGCCTATTCATTAAGACTACAGCTGAGCTGGGTTGTAGCCTATTCATTAATACTACAGCTGAGCTGGGTTGTAGCCTATTCATTAAGACTACAGCTGAGCTGGGTTGTAGCCTATTCATTAATACTACAGCTGAGCTGGGTTGTAGCCTATTCATTAATACTACAGCTGAGCTGGGTTGTAGCCTATTCATTAATACTACAGCTGAGCTGGGTTGTAGCCTATTCATTAATACTACAGCTGAGCTGGGTTGTAGCCTATTCATTAAGACTACAGCTGAGCTGGGTTGTAGCCTATTCATTAATACTACAGCTGAGCTGGGTTGTAACCTATTCATTAATACTACAGCTGAGCTGGGTTGTAGCCTATTCATTAATACTACAGCTGAGCTGGGTTGTAGCCTATTCATTAATACTACAGCTGAGCTGGGTTGTAGCCTATTCATTAATACTACAGCTGAGCTGGGTTGTAGCCTATTCATTAATACTACAGCTGAGCTGGGTTGTAGCCTATTCATTAATACTACAGCTGAGCTGGGTTGTAGCCTATTCATTAAGACTACAGCTGAGCTGGGTTGTAGCCTATTCATTAATACTACAGCTGAGCTGGGTTGTAGCCTATTCATTAAGACTACAGCTGAGCTGGGTTGTAGCCTATTCATTAAGACTACAGCTGAGCTGGGTTATAGCCTATTCATTAAGACTACAGCTGAGCTGGGTTGTAGCCTATTCATTAAGACTACAGCTGAGCTGGGTTATAGCCTATTCATTAAGACTACAGCTGAGCTGGGTTGTAGCCTATTCATTAAGACTACAGCTGAGCTGGGTTGTAGCCTATCCATTAAGACTACAGCTGAGCTAGGTTGTAGCCTATTCATTAAGACTACAGCTGAGCTGGGTTGTAGCCTATTCATTAATACTACAGCTGAGCTGGGTTGTAGCCTATTCATTAATACTACAGCTGAGCTGGGTTGTAGCCTATTCATTAATACTACAGCTGAGCTGGGTTGTAGCCTATTCATTAAGACTACAGCTGAGCTGGGTTGTAGCCTATTCATTAATACTACAGCTGAGCTGGGTTGTAGCCTATTCATTAATACTACAGCTGAGCTGGGTTGTAGCCTATTCATTAATACTACAGCTGAGCTGGGTTGTAGCCTATTCATTAATACTACAGCTGAGCTGGGTTGTAGCCTATTCATTAAGACTACAGCTGAGCTGGGTTGTAGCCTATTCATTAATACTACAGCTGAGCTGGGTTGTAGCCTATTCATTAATACTACAGCTGAGCTGGGTTGTAGCCTATTCATTAATACTACAGCTGAGCTGGGTTGTAGCCTATTCATTAATACTACAGCTGAGCTGGGTTGTAGCCTATTCATTAATACTACAGCTGAGCTGGGTTGTAGCCTATTCATTAATACTACAGCTGAGCTGGGTTGTAGCCTATTCATTAATACTACAGCTGAGCTGGGTTATAGCCTATTCATTAAGACTACAGCTGAGCTGGGTTGTAGCCTATTCATTAATACTACAGCTGAGCTGGGTTGTAGCCTATTCATTAAGACTACAGCTGAGCTGGGTTGTAGCCTATTCATTAAGACTACAGCTGAGCTGGGTTATAGCCTATTCATTAAGACTACAGCTGAGCTGGGTTGTAGCCTATTCATTAAGACTACAGCTGAGCTGGGTTGTAGCCTATTCATTAAGACTACAGCTGAGCTGGGTTGTAGCCTATTCATTAAGACTACAGCTGAGCTGGGTTGTAGCCTATTCATTAAGACTACAGCTGAGCTAGGTTGTAGCCTATTCATTAAGACTACAGCTGAGCTGGGTTGTAGCCTATTCATTAATACTACAGCTGAGCTGGGTTGTAGCCTATTCATTAAGACTACAGCTGAGCTGGGTTGTAGCCTATTCATTAAGACTACAGCTGAGCTGGGTTGTAGCCTATCCATTAAGACTACAGCTGAGCTGGGTTGTAGCCTATTCATTAAGACTACAGCTGAGCTGGGTTGTAGCCTATTCATTAAGACTACAGCTGAGCTGGGTTGTAGCCTATCCATTAAGACTACAGCTGAGCTAGGTTGTAGCCTATTCATTAAGACTACAGCTGAGCTGGGTTGTAGCCTATTCATTAAGACTACAGCTGAGCTGGGTTGTAGCCTATCCATTAAGACTACAGCTGAGCTGGGTTGTAGCCTATTCATTAAGACTACAGCTGAGCTGGGTTGTAGCCTATTCATTAATACTACAGCTGAGCTGGGTTGTAGCCTATTCATTAAGACTACAGCTGAGCTGGGTTGTAGCCTATTCATTAAGACTACAGCTGAGCTGGGTTATAGCCTATTCATTAAGACTACAGCTGAGCTGGGTTGTAGCCTATTCATTAAGACTACAGCTGAGCTGGGTTGTAGCCTATCCATTTACAGCTGAGCTAGGTTGTAGCCTATTCATTAAGACTACAGCTGAGCTGGGTTGTAGCCTATTCATTAATACTACAGCTGAGCTGGGTTGTAGCCTATTCATTAATACTACAGCTGAGCTGGGTTGTAGCCTATTCATTAATACTACAGCTGAGCTGGGTTGTAGCCTATTCATTAAGACTACAGCTGAGCTGGGTTGTAGCCTATTCATTAATACTACAGCTGAGCTGGGTTGTAGCCTATTCATTAATACTACAGCTGAGCTGGGTTGTAGCCTATTCATTAATACTACAGCTGAGCTGGGTTGTAGCCTATTCATTAATACTACAGCTGAGCTGGGTTGTAGCCTATTCATTAAGACTACAGCTGAGCTGGGTTGTAGCCTATTCATTAATTCTACAGCTGAGCTGGGTTGTAGCCTATTCATTAATACTACAGCTGAGCTGGGTTGTAGCCTATTCATTAATACTACAGCTGAGCTGGGTTGTAGCCTATTCATTAATACTACAGCTGAGCTGGGTTGTAGCCTATTCATTAATACTACAGCTGAGCTGGGTTGTAGCCTATTCATTAATACTACAGCTGAGCTGGGTTATAGCCTATTCATTAAGACTACAGCTGAGCTGGGTTGTAGCCTATTCATTAATACTACAGCTGAGCTGTGTTGTAGCCTATTCATTAAGACTACAGCTGAGCTGGGTTGTAGCCTATTCATTAAGACTACAGCTGAGCTGGGTTATAGCCTATTCATTAAGACTACAGCTGAGCTGGGTTGTAGCCTATTCATTAAGACTACAGCTGAGCTGGGTTATAGCCTATTCATTAAGACTACAGCTGAGCTGGGTTGTAGCCTATTCATTAAGACTACAGCTGAGCTGGGTTGTAGCCTATTCATTAAGACTACAGCTGAGCTAGGTTGTAGCCTATTCATTAAGACTACAGCTGAGCTGGGTTGTAGCCTATTCATTAATACTACAGCTGAGCTGGGTTGTAGCCTATTCATTAATACTACAGCTGAGTTGGGTTGTAGCCTATTCATTAAGACTACAGCTGAGCTGGGTTGTAGCCTATTCATTAAGACTACAGCTGAGCTGGGTTATAGCCTATTCATTAAGACTACAGCTGAGCTGGGTTATAGCCTATTCATTAAGACTACAGCTGAGCTGGGTTGTAGCCTATTCATTAAGACTACAGCTGAGCTGGGTTGTAGCCTATTCATTAAGACTACAGCTGAGCTGGGTTGTAGCCTATTCATTAAGACTACAGCTGAGCGGGGTTGTAGCCTATTCATTAAGACTACAGCTGAGCTGGGTTATAGCCTATTCATTAAGACTACAGCTGAGCTATGTTGTAGCCTATTCATTAAGACTACAGCTGAGCTGGGTTGTAGCCTATTCATTAAGACTACAGCTGAGCTGGGTTGTAGCCTATTCATTAAGACTACAGCTGAGCTGGGTTGTAGCCTATTCATTAAGACTACAGCTGAGCTGGGTTGTAGCCTATTCATTAAGACTACAGCTGAGCTGGGTTGTAGCCTATTCATTAAGACTACAGCTGAGCTGGGTTGTAGCCTATTCATTAAGACTACAGCTGAGCTGGGTTGTAGCCTATTCATTAAGACTACAGCTGAGCTGGGTTGTAGCCTATTCATTAAGACTACAGCTGAGCTGGGTTGTAGCCTATTCATTAAGACTACAGCTGAGCTGGGTTGTAGCCTATTCATTAAGACTACAGCTGAGCTGGGTTGTAGCCTATTCATTAAGACTACAGCTGAGCTAGGTTGTAGCCTATTCATTAAGACTACAGCTGAGCTGGGTTGTAGCCTATTCATTAAGACTACAGCTGAGCTGGGTTGTAGCCTATCCATTAAGACTACAGCTGAGCTGGGTTGTAGCCTATTCATTAAGACTACAGCTGAGCTGGGTTGTAGCCTATTCATTAATACTACAGCTGAGCTGGGTTGTAGCCTATTCATTAAGACTACAGCTGAGCTGGGTTGTAGCCTATTCATTAATACTACAGCTGAGCTGGGTTGTAGCCTATTCATTAAGACTACAGCTGAGCTGGGTTGTAGCCTATTCATTAATACTACAGCTGAGCTGGGTTGTAGCCTATTCATTAAGACTACAGCTGAGCTGGGTTGTAGCCTATTCATTAATACTACAGCTGAGCTGGGTTGTAGCCTATTCATTAAGACTACAGCTGAGCTGGGTTGTAGCCTATTCATTAATACTACAGCTGAGCTGGGTTGTAGCCTATTCATTAAGACTACAGCTGAGCTGGGTTGTAGCCTATTCATTAATACTACAGCTGAGCTGGGTTGTAGCCTATTCATTAAGACTACAGCTGAGCTGGGTTGTAGCCTATTCATTAATACTACAGCTGAGCTGGGTTGTAGCCTATTCATTAAGACTACAGCTGAGCTGGGTTGTAGCCTATTCATTAAGACTACAGCTGAGCTGGGTTGTAGCCTATTCATTAAGACTACAGCTGAGCTGGGTTGTAGCCTATTCATTAAGACTACAGCTGAGCTGGGTTGTAGCCTATTCATTAAGACTACAGCTGAGCTGGGTTGTAGCCTATTCATTAAGACTACAGCTGAGCTGGGTTGTAGCCTATTCATTAAGACTACAGCTGAGCTGGGTTGTAGCCTATTCATTAAGACTACAGCTGAGCTGGGTTGTAGCCTATTCATTAAGACTACAGCTGAGCTAGGTTGTAGCCTATTCATTAAGACTACAGCTGAGCTGGGTTGTAGCCTATCCATTAAGACTACAGCTGAGCTGGGTTGTAGCCTATTCATTAAGACTACAGCTGAGCTGGGTTGTAGCCTATTCATTAAGACTACAGCTGAGCTGGGTTGTAGCCTATTCATTAAGACTACAGCTGAGCTGGGTTGTAGCCTATTCATTAAGACTACAGCTGAGCTAGGTTGTAGCCTATTCATTAAGACTACAGCTGAGCTGGGTTGTAGCCTATTCATTAAGACTACAGCTGAGCTGGGTTGTAGCCTATTCATTAAGACTACAGCTGAGCTGGGTTGTAGCCTATTCATTAAGACTACAGCTGAGCTGGGTTGTAGCCTATCCATTAAGACTACAGCTGAGCTGGGTTGTAGCCTATCCATTAAGACTACAGCTGAGCTGGGTTGTAGCCTATTCATTAATACTACAGCTGAGCTGGGTTGTAGCCTATTCATTAAGACTACAGCTGAGCTGGGTTGTAGCCTATTCATTAAGACTACAGCTGAGCTGGGTTGCAACCTATTCATTAAGACTACAGCTGAGCTGGGTTGTAGCCTATTCCTTAAGACTACAGCTGAGCTGGGTTGTAGCCTATTCATTAACACTACAGCTGAGCTGGGTTGTAGCCTATTCATTAAGACTACAGCTGAGCTGGGTTGTAGCCTATTCCTTAAGACTACAGCTGAGCTGGGTTGTAGCCTATTCATTAAGACTACAGCTGAGCTGGGTTGTGGCCTATTCATTAAGACTACAGCTGAGCTAGGTTGTAGCCTATTCATTAAGACTACAGCTGAGCTGGGTTGTAGCCTATTCATTAAGACTACAGCTGAGCTGGGTTGTAGCCTATTCATTAATACTACAGCTGAGCTGGGTTGTAGCCTATTCATTAAGACTACAGCTGAGCTGGGTTGTAGCCTATTCATTAAGACTACAGCTGAGCTGGGTTGTAGCCTATTCATTAAGACTACAGCTAAGCTGGGTTGTAACCTATTCATTAAGACTACAGCTGAGCTGGGTTGTAACCTATTCATTAAGACTACAGCTGAGCTGGGTTGTAGCCTATTCATTAAGACTACAGCTTATCGGCCGTGATTGGGAGTCCCACAGGGCGGCGCACAATTGTCCCAGCGTCGTCCGGGGTAGGCCGTCATTGTAAATAATAATTTGCTCTTAACTGACTTGCCTAGTTCACGAAAGGTTAAATCTTTTTTTTTTTTTTTCAATAAAACATAGTTAGCACACCCACCACAGCCTATTTTCAGGTGAATACATTTGAAAAGTGTGTGTGTGTGTGTTCATCCATCAATCATTTGTTTTTAGCCTTCTTGAAAATTCCTTTTGAACAGTGGGGCATTATCGTGTGTCCAGCTACTCACAGTGCTTCATTGGAAAATGGTAACCTGGCAACACATCGCAAATACAAAAAATGTATTCTTAATTTCACGTCCCCTGTGTTGCTAAGGCCCATCCTCTACTCCCTGTTCACCCACGACTGCGTGGTCCCACACGACTCCAACACCATCATCAAGTTTGCTGACGATACAACGGTGGTAGGCCTCGTCACCGACAACAATGAGACAGCCTACAGGGAGGAGGTCAGAGACCTGGCAGTGTGGTGCCAGGACAACAACCTCTCCCTCATCGTGGACAAGACAAAGGGGCTGATCTGGACTACAGGAAACGGAGGGCCGAGCTGCTACAATCCACATGGACGGGGCTGTAGTGGAGACGGTCGAGAGCTTCAAGTTCCTCGGTGTTCACATCACTAGGGACCCATCATGGTCCAAACACACCAACACAGAGGTGGAAAGGGCATGACAACGTCTCTTCCCCCTCAGGAGGCTGAAAAGATTTGACATGGTCCCTCAGATCCTCTAAAGGTTATACACTTGCACCATTGAGAGCATCTTGACTGCCTGCATCACCACTTGGTATGGCAACTGCACGGCATCCGACCGCAAGGCGCTACAGAGGGAAGTGCGTATGGCCCAGTACATAACTGGGGTCGAGCTCCCTGCCATCCAGGACCTCTATACCAGGCGGTGTCAGAGGAAGGCCCTAAAAATTGTCAGACTCCAGCCACTCTAGTCATAGACTGTTCTCTCTGCTACCGCATGGCAAGCACTACCGGAGCGCCAAGTCTAGGACCAAAAGGCTCCTGAACAGCTTCTACCCCAAAGCTATTAGACTGCTGAACAGTTAATCACATGACTATTATACTGCTGAACAGTTAATCACATGACTATTATACTGCTGAACAGTTAATCACATGACTATTATACTGCTGAACAGTTAATCACATGACTATTATACTGCTGAACAGTTAATCACATGACTATTATACTGCTGAACAGTTAATCACATGACTATTATACTGCTGAACAGTTAATCACATGACTATTATACTGCTGAACAGTTAATCACATGACTATTAGACTGCTGAACAGTTAATCACATGGCTATTAGACTGCTGAACAGTTAATCACATGGCTATTATACTGCTGAACAGTTAATCACATGACTATTATACTGCTGAACAGTTAATCACATGGCTATTAGACTGCTGAACAGTTAATCACATGGCTATTAGACTGCTGAACAGTTAATCACATGGCTATTAGACTGCTGAACAATTAATCACATGACTATTATACTGCTGAACAATTAATCACATGACTATTATACTGCTGAACAGTTAATCACATGACTATTATACTGCTGAACAGTTAATCACATGACTATCCTCACTTCAGCTTTTCACTCCCTCCCATACCCTCATCAGACCCTCACACTGGCTTTCTGCCTCTCACTGTGTCCCACTGTGTGTGTGTATCAGGTGTAACAGAGATGCCAAGCAGACTCTAGAGCTGGACTGGTCTGATAAGTACCAGGCCTACAGTCTGGATGACCAGTGTGGTCGCTACAACAACATGAGTACTGACACTCAGTACCACCCCAACTCAGACAACCTACAGGACCAGTGAGTAGCTGTATAATACACACAGTACCACCCCAACTCAGTACCACCCCAACTCAGACACCACGTTGGTGTGTGTGCGTATTAATAGTGTGTTAACATCTCCCTCCTCTCTCCCAGGCTGTGTAACCGTGATGCGTGGGTGTCTTTCACCCAGGACAACCTGTCTGTGGCTCAGCGGGAGGAGCAGGCCAGCGTGGAGCTCAGGCTGCTGGTGGAGAGGGTCCTACAGGATACGGCTGAGGACCTGAGGGTCCAGTGTTCTAACGTAGACCAGGCCTTCAGCCAGCGCTGTCTGCAGCTCACTGAGGCCAAGACACAGCTACAACTGCATCTCACTCAGGTGTGTTGGGGTGGGGGGGGTTGGTGGAGGTGGTGTGTGTGTGTCGTTTCAATGGCCAAAACTCAACCCTTCCTCTAATTAAACAAAACATACAGAAATGGATGCCTACCCAGCAGGCAAAGGGAATGTTTTCATCTGAAGACCTGAAGGTTTTCATGACATTCAGCGCCTTCAGAAAGTATTCAGACCCCTTCCCCTTTTTACACATTTTGTGACGTTACAGCCTTATTCTAAAATGGATACAATTGTTTTTTATCCTCCTTAATCTACACACAATAACCCATAATGACATCACAATAACCCATAATGACATCACAATACCCCCATAATGACAAAGCGAAAACAGGTCTGATGAAACCAAGATTGAACTCTTTGGCTTGAATGTCTGGAGGAAACCTGGCACCATCCCTACGGTGAAGCATGGTGGTGGCAGCATCATGCTGTGGGGATGTTTTTCAGGGGCAGGCGCAATAGTATAGTCAGGATCGAGGCAAAGATGAATGGAGCGATCCTTGATGAAAACCTGCTCCAGAGTGCTCAGGATCTCAGACGGGGACAAAGGTTCAGCTTCCAACAGAATAATAACCCTAAGCACACAGCCAAGACAACACAAGAGTGTCTTCAGGACAAGTCTCTGAATGTCCTTGAGTGGCCCAGCCAGAGTCCGGACTTGAACCTGATCGAACATCTCTGGAGAGACCTGAAAATATCTGTGCAGTGACACTCCCCATCCAACCTGACAGACCTTGAGAGGATCTGCAGAGAAGAATGGGAGAAACTCCCCAAATACAGATGTGCCAAGCTTGTAGTCTCATACCCAAGAAGACTCCAGGCTGTAATTGCTGCCAAAGCTTCTTCAACAAAATACTGAGTGAAGGGTCTGAATACTTATATAAATGGGATATTTTTTTTTTCTTCGTATACATTTGCAAAAAAAACAAAAAAAATGAATAATCTGTTTTTGCTTTGTCATTATAGGGTATTGTGATATCATTATGGGGTATTGTGATGTCATTATGGGGTATTGTGATGTCATTATTGGGCATTGTGATATCATTATTGGGTATTGTGATGTCATTATTGGGTATTGTGATGCCATTATTGGGTATTGTGATGCCATTATTGGGTATTGTGATGTCATTATGGGGTATTGTGATGTCATTATGGGGTATTGTGTGTACATTGATGAGGGTTTATTTGTATTTAATCTATTTTAGAATAAGGCTGTAACGTAACAAAATGTGGAAGAAGTCAAGGGGTCTGAATACTTTCTGAATACACTGTATTTATCCACCCCCCTAAGGGGTATCCAGCTGAGGCTGGAATGCAGAGAATGCTGCACCTGAACTCAACACTGTGTGTGTGTGTGTGTGTGTGTGTGTGTGTGTGTGTGTGTGTGTAGATCCTGGATCAGATCGGGGCCCAGGAGAGGAACATTGTGTCTCTTCAGCAGGCTCTGTATGATAAAGAGGCCCCTCTGAGAGTGGCTCAGTCCCGGCTGCACCAACGCTCACACAGACCCCACATGGAGCTCTGTAGGGACAACCCACAATTCAGGTACACACACAAACAGACAGAAGCACACACAGAGATGCAAGCCAGTAAGCACTCACACGGATGTACACACAAACACACACCCAAACCTATCTGTCTATCGCACTCTCTCTCCCATCTTTCACAAACACCTACACTGGTATGACAAGCTCCTCTCCTTCCCCCCTCTTTCTCTCTCTCTCTCTCTCTCTCTCTCTCTCTCTCTCTCTCTCTCTTTCTGTCTCTCTTCCCGTCCCTCTATCCTCTCTGTCGCTCTCTTTCTCTCTCTCCTTCTTGTCCCCCCTTTCTATCTCTCCTCCCTCTTCCCCTCTCTCTCTCTCTCTCTCTCTCTCTCTCTCTCTCTTTCGGTCTCTCTTCCCGTCCCTCTATCCTCTCTGTCGCTCTCTTTCTCTCTCCTTGTGCTCCCCCTCCTTTCTATCTCTCCTCCCTCTTTCCCCTCTCTCTCTCTCTCTGTCTCCAGCCTGGTGGGCGAGGCAGGTCAGATCTCCCAGACCATGTCATCCCTGCAGCAGCAGCTGTCTGCAGCGCGGAGCTCCCTGTCCCACCTGGAGGAGTCCCGCATGGTGCTGGAGAAGGACATCGGCTGTAAGACCCACAGCCTGCTCATCGACAGGGACAAGTGCATGTCCCACCGCACCCGCTACCCCACCATCATAGTCCTGTCTGGGTACTGAAGAGAGAGAGAGACAGGGGGATATGGGGACGTGTGTGTGTGTGTGTGTGTGTGTGTGTGTGTGTGTGTGTGTGTGTGTGTGTGTGTGTGTGTGTGTGTGTGTGTGTGTGTGTGTGTGTGTGTGTGTGTGTGTGTGTGTGTGTGTGTGTGATCAAGTCTGTATTAGTGACTAGTGCAACATTGTGTGCATTTGCTTGGTGTTTCCAGTTGTGTTGTGTCAATCAATAAAGGCTTGTCTGTCACAGCTGACTGATCACTAGACACTCGTCTAAGAGTGTACACTAAAGCAGTAAGATACTCCCTTCCCTCTGCCCTCGATCACTCCCCTTCATGTGTCTGACACAACTGGTAGATGTAACCCAGGGCAACCCAAACTTCTTCCTACAGATCAACGGTCCTGTAGGTTTTACACTCCAACCCTGTTCCTACAGATCAACGGTCCTGTAGGTTTTACACTCCAACCCTGTTCCTACAGATCAACGGTCCTGTAGGTTTACACTCTAACCTTAATACAGTACCATACAGTACCTGATTCAGCTAGTTCAGGTCTTGGTGAGAAGCTAATTAGTAGAATCAGGTGTGCTAGATTAGGGTTGGACTGAAAACCAACAGGAAGAGGTTTGGACTGAAAACCTACAGGATGGTAGATCCCCAGGAAGAGGTTTGGACTGAAAACCTACAGGATGGTAGATCCCCAGGAAGAGAGTTGGACTGAAAACCGACAGGATGGATTGATCCACAGGAAGAGGGTTGGACTGAAAACCTACAGGATGGTAGATCCCCAGGAAGAGGGTTGGACTGAAAACATACAGGATGGTAGATCCCCAGGAAGAGGGTTGGACTGAAAACCTACAGGATGGTAGATCCCCAGGAAGAGGTTGGACTGAAAACCTACAGGATGGTAGATCCCCAAGAAGAGAGTTGGACTGAAAACATACAGGATGGTAGATCCCCAGGAAGAGAGTTGGGCAGCCCTGGTCTAATTTCTGCCATCTTGCTTTCACACATCCAGTCCTATCAGATCTGTGAATGAGGACAGAGGGGAGGGAACCTCTTCCTGGGCCTGTATCCCAACTGGCACAATATTCCCATAAGGCTCTGGTCTAAAGAAGTGCACTATATAGGGAATAGGGCTCTGGTCTAAAGAAGTGCACCATATAGGGCTCTGGTCTAAAGAAGTGCACTATATAGGGAATAGGGCTCTGGTCTAAAGTAGTGCACTATATAGGGAATAGGGCTCTGGTTAAAAGAAGTGCAGTATATAGGGAATAGGGCTCTGGTTAAAAGAAGTGCACTAAATAGGGAATAGGGCTCTGGTTAAAAGAAGTGCACTATATAGGGAATAGGGCTCTGGTTAAAAGAAGTGCACTATATAGGGAATAGGGTGCAATTTGGTGTAACCGCTACATTAAATGTGAAATGAAGGGAAACTGAAAGAAAGCGTATGCATGTATTCCTAGGTAAAGAACAACAATACATTGAATGTGTAAGACCCCTTGTTGAAATTCTGTTGATTGGTCCAAACAACCACTGTCACTTTAAGTATTCGGTCATGGTATTAGGAAGGGGAGAGCAAAATGGCCGCTGTGTGAGAAACAATGAATGAAACTATTTTTTGAACACTTTGAAAGTGAAGCAGTTTAGTAATCGTGCCGTAGTACCTAACTCTGGTTCTAAGTGGTTTTCCCCTGAACTCGTCAGTTGGTCTTACCCAAATCAAACTTTATTTTTCATATGTGCCGAATATAACAAGAGTAGACTTTACCGTGAAATGCTGACTTTACAAGCCCTTAACCAACAGTGCCGTTCTAGAAGAATAAAATATTTACCAATTAGGCTAAAATAAAAAGTAACACAATAAGAATAACAATAAGGAGGCTATATACAGGGGGCACCGGTACCGAGTCAGTGTGCAGGGGTACAGGCTAGTTGAAGTAATCTGTACATGTAGGTGGGGGTGAAGTAACTATGCATACATAATTAACAGTGAGTAGCAGCAGTGTACGAAAGGGAGGGGGGGTCAATGTAAATTGTCCGGCTGCGATTTTATGAATTGTTCAGCAGTCTAATGGCTCGGGGGTAGAAGCTGTTGAGGAGCCTTTTGGTCCTAGACTTGGTGCTCCGGTACCGCTTGCTGTGTGGTAGCAGAGAAAACAGTCTATAACTTGGGTGACTGGAGTCTCTGACAATTTTATGGGCTTTCCTCTGACACCGCCTATTATCTAGGTCCTGGATGGCAGGAAGCTTGGCCCCAGTGATGTACTGGTCCATACGCACTACCCTCTGTAAGCCTTATGGTCAGATGCCGAGCAGTTGCCATACCAACCAATGCTCTCGATGGTGCAGCTGTAGAACGTTTTGAGGATCTGGGGACCCATGGCAAGTCTTTTCAGTCTCCAGAGGGGAAAAGGTGTTGTCCTGCCCTCTTCACAACTGTCTTGGTGTGTTTGGACTATGGTGCTTGGTGATGTGGACACCAATGAACTAGAAACTCTCAACCCGCTCCACTACAGCCCCATTGATGTTAATGGGGGCCTGTTCAGCCCACCTTTTCCTGTAGTCCACAATCAGCTCCTTTGTCTTGCTCACATTGAGGGAGAGGTGGTTGTCCTGGCACCATAAGGTCTCTGACCTCCTCCTTATAGGCAGTTTCATTGTTGTCGGTGATCAGGCCCACCACTTTTGTGTCGTCAGCAAACTTAATGATGGTGTTGGAGTCGTGTTTGCCACGCGGTCGTGGGTGAACAGGGAATACAGGAGAGGAATAACTTTGGTTTAAAGTAGTCTACCCTGAACTAGTCAGTTGGTCTGACCCAGTACCTAACTCTGGTCCTAAGTTGTCTACCCCTGAACTAGCCAGTTGGTCTGACCCAGTACCTAACTCTGGTCCTAAGTAGTCTACCCTGAACTAGCCAGTTGGTCTGACCCAGTACCTAACTCTGGTCCTAAGTAGTCTACCCTGAACTAGCCAGTTGGTCTGACCCAGTACCTAACTCTGGTCCTAAGTTGTCTACCCTGAACTAGCCAGTTGGTCTGACCCAGTACCTAACTCTGACCACATGACAGCAGTAGAGAACTATGAATTCAACAGAGACCATCAGAGAGTGTGTGTGTGTGTGTGTGTGTGTGCTTCCATCTCACAATAACAAGCTGAGAAAATACTATGCAAATCATCAGACATCCGCTGATGACCACTGACACCCTCATGTAGACCTCATCTAAGACAATATGATGTGTTAGGATGGATGTCGTGTGTGTGTGTGTGTGTGTGTGTGTGTGTGTCAAAAGACGACAATGCCCAGATGTTTTTAATCTGTGTGTACTGTTTCTGTCAGTGAGGAAATTAACTTCCTCTCCCTCTCTCTCCTGCCTCCTCTTTTCTCCCCCTCTCTCCTACCTCCCCTTTCTCCCTCTCTCCTGCCTCCACTTTTCTCCCCCTCTCTCCTGCCTCCTCTTTTCTCCCCCTCTCCTGCCTCCTCTTTTCTCCCCCTCTCCTGCCTCCTCTTTTCTCCCCTCTCTCCTGCCTCCTCTTTTCTCCCCCTCTCTCCTGCCTCCTCTTTTCTCCCTCTCTCCTGCCTCCTCTTTTCTCCCCTCTCTCCTGCCTCCTCTTTTCTCCCCCTCTCTCCTGCCTCCTCTTTTCTCCCTCTCTCTCCTGCCTCCTCTTTTCTCCCCCTCTCTCCTGCCTCCTCTTTTCTCCCCTCTCTCCTGCCTCCTCTTTTCTCCCCCTCTCTCCTGCCTCCTCTTTTCTCCCTCTCTCTCCTGCCTCCTCTTTTCTCCCCCTCTCTCCTGCCTCCTCTTTTCTCCCTCTCTCTCCTGCCTCCTCTTTTCTCCCTCTCTCTCCTGCCTCTCTCTCCTGCCTCCTCTTTTCTCCCTCTCTCTCCTGCCTCCTCTTTTCTCCCTCTCTCTCCCTCTCTCTCCTGCCTCTCCTCATTTATTACACCTCTTCCCCTCCCCCTCTCCTGCCTCTCCTCTCCCCTCCCTCCTCCTCCTCACAGATCTTTCCCTGTCTATCATCCTTGATTCTCTTTCTGTTGTGGCTGTTGTGTGTGTTTATGTGTAGGTACGCGCTTGTGTCTGCCTCTGTCACGGCAGATTTCCTCCTTTTCCCCAGAAGAGGTGTAGCAAAGATCGGACCAATACGCAGCTTGGTAAGTGTCAAAGGTTTTTAACTAAAAAAAATAATAAACATGAACACATATACAAAATAACAACGTGAACTGGCAACGAAACAGTCCCGTGTGGCACAAACACAGACACAGGAAACAATCACCCACAAAATACCCAAAGAACATGGCTGCCTAAATATGGTTCCCAATCAGAGACAACGATAAACACCTGCCTCTGATTGAGAACCAATCTAGGCAACCATAGACTTACATAAACACCTAGAATGAACACAACCCCATAAATCTACAAAAACCCCTAGACAGTACAAACACCGTAGATGAGACAAAAACCATACATCCCCCATGTCACACCCTGGCCTAACCAAAATAATAAACAAAACAAAGAAAACTAAGGCCAGGGCATGACACCTAAACCCATAGGGGAGTGTCTGACAGCCTCTCAGATGAGTGAGTTATAAATATCTGGGAGAGAGAAAGGGAAGAGGGAGGGGAGAGAGAATGGAGGGCAGTGTGTGTGTGTGTGTGTGTGTGTGTGTGTGTGTGTGTGTGTGTGTGTGTGTGCGCTTCCATCTCACAAAAACAAGCTGAGAAAATACTATGCAAATCATCAGACATCCGCTGATGACCACTGACACCCTCATGTAGACCTCATCTAAGACAATATGATGTGTTAGGATGGATGTCGTGTGTGTGTGTGTGTGTGTGTGTCAAAAGACGACAATGCCCAGATGTTTTTAATCTGTGTGTACTGTTTCTGTCAGTGAGGAAATTAACTTCCTCTCCCTCTCTCTCCTGCCTCCTCTTTTCTCCCTCTCTCTCCTGCCTCCTCTTTTCTCCCTCTCTCTCCTGCCTCCTCTTTTCTCCCCCTCTCTCCTGCCTCCTCTTTTCTCCCTCTCTCTCCTGCCTCCTCTTTTCTCCCTCTCTCTCCCGCCTCCTCTTTTCTCCCTCTCTCTCCTGCCTCCTCTTTTCTCCCTCTCTCTCCTGCCTCCACTTTTCTCCCCCTCTCTCCTGCCTCCTCTTTTCTCCCCCTCTCTCCTGCCTCCTCTTTTCTCCCCCTCTCTCCTGCCTCCTCTTTTCTCCCTCCTCTTTTCTCCCTCTCTCTCCTGCCTCCTCTTTTCTCCCTCTCTCTCCTGCCTCCTCTTTTCTCCCTCTCTCTCCTGCCTCTCCTCATTTATTACACCTCTTCCCCTCCCCCTCTCCTGCCTCTCCTCTCCCCTCCCTCCTCCTCCTCACAGATCTTTCCCTGTCTATCATCCTTGATTCTCTTTCTGTTGTGGCTGTTGTGTGTGTTTATGTGTAGGTACGCGCTTGTGTCTGCCTCTGTCGCGGCAGATTTCCTCCTCTTCCCCAGAAGAGGTGTAGCAAAGATCGGACCAATACGCAGCTTGGTAATTGTCAAAGGTTTTTAACAAAAAAATAAAATAAACATGAACACATATACAAAATAACAACGTGAACTGGCAACGAAACAGTCCCGTGTGGCACAAACACAGACACAGGAAACAATCACCCACAAAATACCCAAAGAACATGGCTGCCTAAATATGGTTCCCAATCAGAGACAACGATAAACACCTGCCTCTGATTGAGAACCAATCTAGGCAACCATAGACTTACATAAACACCTAGAATGAACACAACCCCATAAATCTACAAAAAACCCTAGACAGTACAAACACCGTAGATGAGACAAAAACCATACATCCCCCATGTCACACCCTGGCCTAACCAAAATAATAAACAAAACAAAGAAAACTAAGGCCAGGGCATGACACCTAAACCCATAGGGGAGTGTCTGACAGCCTCTCAGATG
Source organism: Oncorhynchus nerka (assembly GCF_034236695.1). Taxonomy (NCBI): domain Eukaryota; kingdom Metazoa; phylum Chordata; class Actinopteri; order Salmoniformes; family Salmonidae; genus Oncorhynchus; species Oncorhynchus nerka. The sequence continues at coordinate 19,324,826 of NC_088410.1, read as the reverse complement.
AGTGAGTTATAAATATCTGGGAGAGAGAAAGGGAAGAGGGAGGGGAGAGAGAATGGAGGGCAGTGTGTGTGTGTGTGTGTGTGTGTGTGTGTGTGTGTGTGTGTGTGTGTGTGTGTGTGTGTGTGCGCTTCCATCTCACAAAAACAAGCTGAGAAAATACTATGCAAATCATCAGACATCCGCTGATGACCACTGACACCCTCATGTAGACCTCATCTAAGACAATATGATGTGTTAGGATGGATGTCGTGTGTGTGTGTGTGTGTGTGTGTGTCAAAAGACGACAATGCCCAGATGTTTTTAATCTGTGTGTACTGTTTCTGTCAGTGAGGAAATTAACTTCCTCTCCCTCTCTCTCCTGCCTCCTCTTTTCTCCCTCTCTCTCCTGCCTCCTCTTTTCTCCCTCTCTCTCCTGCCTCCTCTTTTCTCCCCCTCTCTCCTGCCTCCTCTTTTCTCCCTCTCTCTCTCCTGCCTCCTCTTTTCTCCCCTCTCTCCGCCTCCTCTTTTCTCCCTCTCTCTCCTGCCTCCTCTTTCTCCCTCTCTCTCCTGCCTCCACTTTTCTCCCCCTCTCTCCTGCCTCCTCTTTCTCTCCCCTCTCTCCTGCCTCCTCTTTTCTCCCCTCTCTCCTGCCTCCTCTTTTCTCCCTCCTCTTTCTCCCTCTCTCTCCTGCCTCCTCTTTTCTCCCTCTCTCTCCTGCCTCCTCTTTTTCTCCCTCTCTCCTCTCCTTTCTCCCTCTCTCTCCTGCCTCTCCTCATTTCTCCTACACCTCTTCCCCTCCCCCTCTCCTGCCTCTCCTCCTCCCCTCCCCCTCCCTCCTCCTCCTCACAGATCTTTCCCTGTCTATCATCCTTGATTCTCTTTCTGTTGTGGCTGTTGTGTGTGTTTATGTGTAGGTACGCGCTTGTGTCTGCCTCTGTCGCGGCAGATTTCCTCCTCTTCCCCAGAAGAGGTGTAGCAAAGATCGGACCAATACGCAGCTTGGTAATTGTCAAAGGTTTTTAACAAAAAAATAAAATAAACATGAACACATATACAAAATAACAACGTGAACTGGCAACGAAACAGTCCCGTGTGGCACAAACACAGACACAGGAAACAATCACCCACAAAATACCCAAAGAACATGGCTGCCTAAATATGGTTCCCAATCAGAGACAACGATAAACACCTGCCTCTGATTGAGAACCAATCTAGGCAACCATAGACTTACATAAACACCTAGAATGAACACAACCCCATAAATCTACAAAAAACCCTAGACAGTACAAACACCGTAGATGAGACAAAAACCATACATCACCCATGTCACACCCTTGCCTAACCAAATTAATAAAGAAAACAAAGATAACTAAGGCCAGGGCATGACACCTAAACCCATAGGGGAGTGTCTGACAGCCTCTCAGATGAGTGAGTTATAAATATCTGGGAGAGAGAAAGGGAAGAGGGAGGGGAGAGAGAATGGAGGGCAGTGTGTGTGTGTGTGTGTGTGTGTGTGTGTGTGTGTGTGTGTGTGTGTGTGTGTGTGTGTGTGTGTGTGTGTGTGCGTGTGCGTGTGTGTGTGTGACTTGAGTTTAAAGGTTTCTCTGTAAGTTAAAGATTAGCATGACTTTGTGCATATCTGATGTAGAAATGTAATGTTGGAAAGCTAACACAAACACAGTGACAGTAGCAGAATATCTGAGGAGATATGAGTCTGTTCTGATACAGAATATCTGAGGAGATATGAGTCTGTTCTGATACAGAATATCTGAGGAGATATGAGTCTGTTCTGATACAGAATATCTGAGGAGATATGAGTCTGTTCTGATACAGAATATCTGAGGAGATATGAGTCTGTTCTGATACAGAATATCTGAGGAGATATGAGTCTGTTCTGATTCAGAATATCTGAGGAGATATGAGTCTGTTCTGATTCAGAATATCTGAGGAGATATGAGTCTGTTCTGATACAGAATATCTGAGGAGATATGAGTCTGTTCTGATACAGAATATCTGAGGAGATATGAGTCTGTTCTGATACAGAATATCTGAGGAGATATGAGTCTGTTCTGATACAGAATATCTGAGGAGATATGAGTCTGTTCTGATTCAGAATATCTGAGGAGATATGAGTCTGTTCTGATACAGAATATCTGAGGAGATATGAGTCCGTTCTGATACACAACCCTGGCAGGTCCTCTGCTACAGTTCAACTACTTTTCAGGGTCTGTATTCACCAAGCGTCTCAGACTAGGACTGCTGATCTAGGATGAGTTTAGGCTTTTAGATCATAAAGAATGAGATGACATTGACCAATGACATTGACCAATGAGTACGGGTCCATGTCATCAGGTTCTTGATACTCGGCTGGATTCCTGTCTCAGTGGGCCTGTCCTAGATGCCATCTCCTGTCTCAGTGGGCCTGTCCTAGATGCCATCTCCTGTCTCAGTGGGCCTGTCCTAGATGCCGTCTCCTGTCTCAGTGGGCCTGTCCTAGATGCCGTCTCCTGTCTCAGTGGGCCTGTCCTAGATGCCGTCTCCTGTCTCAGTGGGCCTGTCCTAGATGCCGTCTCCTGTCTCAGTGGGCCTGTCCTAGATGCCCGTCTCCTGTCTCAGTGGGCCTGTCCTAGATGCCGTCTCCTGTCTCAGTGGGCCTGTCCTAGATGCCGTCTCCTGTCTCAGTGGGCCTGTCCTAGATGCCGTCTCCTGTCTCAGTGGGCCTGTCCTAGATGCCGTCTCCTGTCTCAGTGGGCCTGTCCTAGATGCCGTCTCCTGTCTCAGTGGGCCTGTCCTAGATGCCGTCTCCTGTCTCAGTGGGCCTGTCCTAGATGCCGTCTCCTGTCTCAGTGGGCCTGTCCTAGATGCCGTCTCCTGCCATTGTGCCCTTGAGCACTTTTAGATAAGAACATCTCAACAAAATAAAAAACACGTTGCTGTCTGACTCCACTCTCTCCCTGTTGAACAGTCACTCTCTCCATCTCTCCCTGTTGAACAGTCACTCTCTCCATCTCTCCCTGTTGAACAGTCACTCTCTCCATCTCTCCCTGTTGAACAGTCACTCTCTCCATCTCTCCCTGTTGAACAGTCACTCTCTCCATCTCTCCCTGTTGAACAGTCACTCTCTCCATCTCTCCCTGTTGAACAGTCACTCTCTCCATCTCTCCCTGTTGAACAGTCACTCTCTCCATCTCTCCCTGTTGAACAGTCACTCTCTCCATCTCTCCCTGTTGAACAGTCACTCTCTCCATCTCTCCCTGTTGCCAACTTGTTATTAAAGATGAAGAACAGTCACTCTCTCCATCTCTCCCTGTTGCCAACTTGTTATTAAAGATGAAGAACAGTCACTCTCTCCATCTCTCCCTGTTGCCAACTTGTTATTAAAGATGAAGAACAGTCACTCTCTCCATCTCTCCCTGTTGCCAACTTGTCATCAAAGATGAAGAACAGTCACTCTCTCCATCTCTCCCTGTTGCCAACTTGTTATTAAAGATGAAGAACAGTCACTCTCTCCATCTCTCCCTGTTGCCAACTTGTCATCAAAGATGAAGAACAGTCACTCTCTCCATCTCTCCCTGTTGCCAACTTGTCATCAAAGATGAAGAACAGTTTTGTAAGAGAGGCCTTCGTTCTCTCAGAGAAGAATGGAAGCGCTGTACTGTATCCTCTCAGGGTTCTGTGCTCCAATCAGATTGTACGCAAATCAAATATCCGTTTGGAGATGAACATCCATTTAAAAGAGATCTAAGCGTCTTTGTGTGATGGCTTCTGAGAAAAGAAAGATATCTGTCTGTATTTTGAACTCTGTCCCTGATCCAGGGCAACACTCACTCTCTCCTCGGTGGGCAAACGGACGACATTCTCTCGCCTCCCGGCGGCATGCGTTCATGGTTTTATAATCAAACCCGGAATGAAAGGCGAGCAGCGCGGAACCTTTTGTCCTCTCAGCAGACGGCCGCTGTATATTAAATTACAACATGAGATGGAGGCAGATGGGGGGAGAGAAAGAGAGGGGGATGGATTAGAATAAATTATCAAATGAGATATTAGAAGATATTAGGAAGGATTGACAGAGAGAGATCAGGAAGATTGACAGGAGGAGAGGGAGAGAGAGAGAGATTAGGAATGATTGACAAAGAGAGAGAGAGAGAGAGAGAGCGATTAGGAATGATTGAGAGAGCGAGAGAGAGAGAGAGAGAGAGAGAGAGAGAGAGGGAGAGATTAGGAATGATTGACAGAGCGAGAGAGAGAGAGAGAGAGAGAGGGATTAGGAATGATTGACAGAGAGAGAGAGAGAGATTAGGAATGATTGACAGAGAGAGAGAGAGAGATTAGGAATGATTGACAGAGAGAGAGAGAGATTAGGAATGATTGACAGAGCGAGAGAGAGGGCGAGATTAGGAATGATTGACAGAGCGAGAGAGCGAGAGAGAGAGGGATTAGGAATGATTGACAGAGAGAGAGAGAGATTAGGAATGATTGACAGAGAGAGAGAGAGAGATTAGGAATGATTGACAGAGAGAGAGAGAGATTAGGAATGATTGACAGAGAGAGAGAGAGATTAGAAATGATTGACAGAGAGAGAGAGAGATTAGGAATGATTGACAGAGCGAGAGAGAGGGAGAGATTAGGAATGATTGACAGAGCGAGAGAAAGAGAGAGAGGGATTAGGAATGATTGACAGAGCGAGAAAGAGAGAGATTAGGAATGATTGACAGAGAGAGAGAGAGGGAGAGATTAGGAATGATTGACAGAGAGAGAGATTAGGAATGATTGACAGAGCGAGAGAGAGGGAGACTGAGCGATCAATTGAATGAACAGCAAAATAAAATAATCAGAATTAAAAGACTGAGAGAAAGAGGGGAGAGAGAGAAATAAATAGGTTGAGAGAGATAGAGGGAGGCAAAGAGAGAGCAGGTGATGAAAAGGAAGGACATATCTGTCTAATAATAATGTATCTGATGAGTGATGGTTTGAAGGACACACACACACACACACACACACACACACACACACACACACACACACACACACACACACACACCTGTTAGATTGTGTATCATTAGTTACAGTCAGATACCATTAAAGACCTATATAGCCAGTTCCATATGAAATCACTCTAAACCTCGTTCAACTGAATCTTTCTGGGATTGTCTCTCTCTCACCCCCCACCCCACATCTCTCTCTCTCTCTCTCTTCGGAGTGCATGCTGGGAGTGCATGCTGGGAGTGAGTCGTCAAGCAGGGGTGATTGTGAGAGCGAATGGAATTTCTTTTTCACTCTATCGGGTTTTTGTATGTATATATATATATATATTGATTAGTTTAGTTGTTTTAAGGGTATCTTGTTTAAACTATCACTAAGCACGTATAGGGGTGGTGGGATCTTTGAGGTTGGTTTTTCGCTAGGGCACAACCAGCGGGTGGGGCTGGTTGCTATGGCCACTCGTGAAAATGGAGAGTTTGAAAAACTTAGTCGGAGGCATGGAGTAAAGATTCCTGCTGTGACAGGGTGTTCAGTGGAAGAATGTAGCTTGGCTGTGGGTGCTATCATTGGGTATGATAGCATCAAATCAGCCTCAAGGATGAATAGCGCTGTAGTGATATTCTTAGATTCAATTGAAAAGGTGAATAAAATAGTTGAGAGGGGTGTTGTGTTGCGGGAGACACAGACGCCGGTATTTCCGCTTATGAATCCAGCGAAGAAAGTCATGCTTTCTAACGTGTTATCTCGCCATGGTCAAATAGTATCTACAATAAAGAAGGTTCCTTTTGGATGCAAATCTCCGTTGTTGAAACATGTCGTGTCTCATAGGAGACAAGTGCATATGATTTTAAAAAAGGAAGGAGATGAACTGAATTTAGCGTTTAGTTTTAAGATTGATGGATTTGATTATGTCTTCTATGCATCTACTGAATCAATGAAATGCTTTGGATGTGGAAGAGAGGGGCATTTGGTGCGTAGTTGTGCCGAGAATGAGCGCGCTGAGCCTGGTAGTAGTTTTGGTGCGGGTACAACTAACGCACCACCGCGAAGGGATGAACATAATAAGGGTACAGGAGAATTGAGAAGGTGGGCAGATGTGGTTGGAAAAGCAGGAGAGGAAGGCAGTGTGGATACGGGGGCAATTGTGGTAGATCAGAACAAAGAGGGAGGGGAAACAGTAGGTGAGATTGCGACTGCCGTCGCTGAGGTGGTGCTGGAAAATGAAATTGGAGGTCAAGAGGAGATTGAAATAATGGAAAAGGAAGCGGATGTTTTCAAAATACCGAGGAGTAAAAGGAAGAATGTAAGGGGTGGTGAAGGGTCTAATTCTAAGAGAAAGTAGAGTTTGATAAATCAATTGAAGATGAACAAGGTGTAGAGATAGTGGAGTATTCTTCTGGGGAGGATAGTGAGAGTGAGTCATCTGACGCGTCACAACAATATAGTGAGATAAATGGGGTGGAAGGGAGGTATGGGATCGAGAGGATACGTCAAATTTTGAAGTTGACAAAAGGGAAGAAATATATGCAGGATTACAATGTAACTGATTTTTTCCCTGAACGTGAATTGTTTATTGAATCAGCAAAGTTTCTGATGTCAAAAATTACAGGGGGAAGTTTGAAAAGCCCTGAAATTGCTAGACTCAAGAAAGTGGTCACAAGAGTGATAAGTGATGTAAATTCTAAAGAAAATGAAAGAGTTCAGTTGCAGTTTTAACTCTGTAAAGAGATGTGGTGGCTGGATCTTCCTCTGTATATATATATTTTTTTATCTATGAGCAGTTTTAAGATCTCTTCTTTAAACGTAAATGGGGCAAGAGATGTTAAAAAAAGAGCCATGATGTATGAGTTAATTAGGGGAAAGGGAAGTGACATAATTTTTCTACAAGAAACGCATAGTAATTTGGAAAATGAAGTTATGTGGCAACAGGAGGGGGACAGTGGTGTGTAGTCATAAAAACTCAAAAAGTGGGGGTGTGGTTATCTTGTTCTCAAAAGGGTTTTTGCCTTTGTCATATGAGGTTGAAGAGGTAGTTGAGGGGAGGTTATTAAAAGTTAGAGCAAGGTATGAAAACATCACTATGTGTCTGATTAAATGTATATGCCCCAGTGGTGACAGTTGAGAGGGTATGTTTTTTAGAGACACTATCAAATACCATTGAGAAATGTAACAAAGAAGATTATTTGTTTATTGCTGGGGATTTTAACTGCACAGTTAGTGATTTAGATATTTAGATAGAGATAGAACCTCATATAGCCTCAAGGATGTTTTTAAAACGCCTCATTGTAACAAATGAATTGTGTGATATTTGGCGGAGTCAACATGGAGGAACAAGGCAGTACACCTGGGCGCATGTGAGAGAGAACATCATCTCTATGGCCAGGTTAGATAGGTTTTATGTTTTTGAGCATCAATCTCAGGTCTGTAACTCCAGTGGGATTTTCTGATCATTGTTTAATAACAGAGGTGGTGTTCATTAACGATGTAAAACCCAAAAGCGCATACTGGCATTTTAATATAACTTTATTGAGTGATGCTCACTTCAGGAATTGTTTCAGTTTTTTTTGGGAGAGGTGGAGATCTCAAAAGGCCAGTTTTGTATCCATTCAACAGTGGTGGGATATAGGGAAAATCCAGATTCAACAATTTTGTAATCAATACACGAGGAATGTCACCAAAGATATCACCAGATCAATGAAAGCCCTAGAGATTGAAATAGTGGAACTCATGACGTTGGTTGAGACCACAGGAGATCGAGGACATACTCAGGCCCTCAAGAGGAGAAAAACTGCATTGGCAGACCTGCTGGGTATCAGAGCACAGGGGGCACTGGTGAGAAGTAAATTTCAGGGAATATCTGAAATGGATGCCTCATCCAAATTTTTCTTTGGTTTAGAGAAAAAGAATGGACAAAGAAAAATTATTCATTGTCTCAAATCAGCTGTTGGACAAGAGCTCACTAGCCCTAGTGAAATTAGAAAGAGGGCAGTAGAGTTCTATGCTGAGCTCTACAAGTGTGAGTACAAAGAGGACAAAACAGTGACACAGCAGTTCTTTGATGGGCTCCCAAAGGTGGCTACAGAAGCTCAGGTTGAGCTTGAGCAACCATTGTCTTTGCAGGATTTATACACTGCATTAAAAGGCATGGAAAATGGAAGGGCACCAGGCATTGATGGGCTTCCCGTTGACTTTTTTAAGTCTTTTTGGGCTATGTTGGGAGAGGATTGGTTAGAAGTAGCTAATGATAGTTTAACCGGAGGGTTACTACCAATAAGCTGTAGAAGGGCTGTCCTCACTCTACTGCCCAAAAAGGGTGACCCGAGGGAGGTGAAGAACTGGAGGCCGGTGGCTTTATTGTGCACTGATTATAAGATATTGTCAAAAGCTTTGTCCAACAGGCTGAGGGAGGTGATGGGGCAAATCATACATACGGATCAGTCCTACTGTGTTCCTGGCAGGCAGATAGGGGATAACATTTCTCTGATTCGTGATTTTTTGGACGTCTCTAGGGCTATTGGGTTGGATGCTGGTCTAATTTCAATTGATCAGGAAAAGGCATTTGACCGAGTTGAACATCAATATATAAATATT
>NC_088410.1:19228773-19311273 GCF_034236695.1 Oncorhynchus nerka | reverse complement strand
GGAAGGCCATAAAGATCATCAAGGACAACAACCACCCAAGCCACTGCCTGTTCACCCCGCTATCATCCAGAAGGCGAGGTCAGTACAGGTGCATCAAAGCTGGGACCGAGACTGAAAAACAGCTTCTATCTCAAGGCCATCAGACTGTTAAACAGCCACCACTAACATTGAGTGGCTGCTGCCAACACACTGACTCAACTCCAGCCACTTTAATAATGGGAATTGATGGGAATTGATGTAAAATATATCACTAGCCACTTTAAACAATGCTACTTAATATAATGTTTACATACCCTACATTATTCATCTCATATGTATACGTATATACTGTACTCTATATCATCTACTGCATCTTTATGTAATACATGTATCACTAGCCACTTTAAACTATGCCACTTTGTTTACATACCCTACATTACTCATCTCATATGTATATACTGTACTCGATACCATCTACTGCATCTTGCCTATGCCGTTCTGTACCATCACTCATTCATATATCTTTATGTACATATTCTTTATCCCTTTACACTTGTGTGTATAAGGTAGTAGTTTTGGAATTTTTAGTTGGATTACTCGTTGGTTATTACTGCATTGTCGGAACTAGAAGCACAAGCATTTCGCTACACTCGCATTAACATCTGCTAACCATGTGTATGTGACAAATACATTTGATTTGATTTGATTTTGAGAAGTGACATGGTGAAGACATGGTGAAGGACAACAGCAGACAGAGAAGTGACATGGTGAAGGACAACAGCAGACAGAGAAGTGACATGGTGAAGGACAACAGCAGACAGAGAAGTGACATGGTGAAGGACAACAGCAGGGAGAGAAGTGACATGGTGAAGGACAACAGCAGGGAGAGAAGTGACATGGTGAAGGACAACAGCAGGGAGAGAAGTGACATGGTGAAGGACAACAGACATGGTGAAGGACAGCAGAAGTGACATGGTGAAGGACAACAGCAGGGAGAGAAGTGACATGGTGAAGGACAACAGCAGACAGAGAAGTGAAGTGACATGGTGAAGGACAACAGCAGGGAGAGAAGTGACATGGTGAAGGACAACAGCAGACAGAGAAGTGACATGGTGAAGGACAACAGCAGACAGAGAAGTGACATGGTGAAGGACAACAGCAGGGAGACAGAGAAGTGACATGGTGAAGGACAACAGACATGGTGAAGGACAAGAGAGAGAAGTGACATGGTGAAGGACAACAGCATGGTGAAGGACAACAGAGACAGAGAAGTGACATGGTGAAGGACAACAGCATGGGAGACAGAGAAGTGACATGGTGAAGGACAACAGCAGGGAGAGAAGTGACATGGTGAAGGACAACAGCAGGACAGAGAGAAGTGACATGGTGAAGGACAAGTGACATGGTGAAGGACAACAGGAGAGAAGTGACATGGTGAAGGACAACAGCAGGGAGACAGAGAAGTGACATGGTGAAGGACAACAGAAGTGACATGACATGGTGAAGGACAACAGCAGGGAGACAGAGAAGTGACATGGTGGACAACAAGGACAACAGCAGGGAGACAGAGAAGTGACATGGTGAAGGACAACAGCAGGGAGAGAGAAGTGACATGGTGAAGGACAACAGCAGACAGAGAAGTGACATGGTGAAGGACAACAGCAGACAGAGAAGGACATGGTGAAGGACAACAGCAGACAGAGAAGTGACATGGTGAAGGACAACAGCAGGGAGAGAAGTGACATGGTGAAGGACAACAGCAGAGAGAAGTGACATGGTGAAGGACAACAGCAGGGAGAGAAGTGACATGGTGAAGGACAACAGCAGGGAGAGAAGTGACATGGTGAAGGACAACAGCAGACAGAGAAGTGACATGGTGAAGGACAACAGCAGGGAGAGAAGTGACATGGTGAAGGACAACAGCAGGGAGAGAAGTGACATGGTGAAGGACAACAGCAGACAGAGAAGTGACATGGTGAAGGACAACAGCAGGACAACATGGTGAAGGACAACAGCAGACAGAGAAGTGACATGGTGAAGGACAACAGCAGACAGAGAAGTGACATGGTGAAGGACAACAGCAGACAGAGAAGTGACATGGTGAAGGACAACAGCAGACAGAGAAGTGACATGGTGAAGGACAACAGCAGACAGAGAAGTGACATGGTGAAGGACAACAGCAGGGAGACAGAGAAGTGACATGGTGAAGGACAACAGCAGGGAGACAGAGAAGTGACATGGTGAAGGACAACAGCAGGGAGACAGAGAAGTGACATGGTGAAGGACAACAGCAGGGAGACAGAGAAGTGACATGGTGAAGGACAACAGCAGGGAGAGAAGTGACATGGTGAAGGACAACAGACATGGTGAAGGACAACAGCAGGAGAGAGAAGTGACATGGTGAAGGACAACAGCAGGGAGAGAGAGTGACATGGTGAAGGACAACAGCAGGGAGAGAAGTGACATGGTGAAGGACAACAGCAGGAGACAGAGAAGTGACATGGTGAAGGACAAAGCAGACAGACAGAGAAGTGACATGGTGAAGGACAACAGCAGACAGAGAAGTGACATGGTGAAGGAAGGACAACAGCAGACAGAGAAGTGACATGGTGAAGGACAACAGCAGGGAGACAGAGAAGTGACATGGTGAAGGACAACAGCAGGGAGACAGAGAAGTGACATGGTGAAGGACAACAGCAGACAGAGAAGTGACATGGTGAAGGACAACAGCAGAGAAGTGACAGGTGAAGGACAACAGCAGAGAAGTGACATGGTGAAGGACAACAGCAGGGAGACAGAGAAGTGACATGGTGAAGGACAACAGCAGACAGAGAAGTGACATGGTGAAGGACAACAGCAGACAGAGACATGGTGACATGGTGAAGGACAACAGCAGGACAGAGAAGTGACATGGTGAAGGACAACAGCAGACAGAGAAGTGACATGGTGAAGGACAAACAGACAGAAGGAGACAGAGAAGTGACATGGTGAAGGACAACAGCAGGGAGACAGAGAAGTGACATGGTGAAGGACAACAGCAGGGAGACAGAGAAGTGACATGGTGAAGGACAACAGCAGGGAGAGAAGTGACATGGTGAAGGACAACAGCAGACAGAGAAGTGACATGGTGAAGGACAACAGCAGCAGGGAGAGAAGTGACATGGTGAAGGACAACAGCAGGGAGAGAAGTGACATGGTGAAGGACAACAGCAGGGAGAGAAGTGACATGGTGAAGGACAACAGCAGAGAGAAGTGACATGGTGAAGGACAACAGCAGGGAGAGAAGTGACATGGTGAAGGACAACAGCAGGGAGAGAAGTGACATGGTGAAGGACAACAGCAACAGCATGGTGAAGGACAGAGAAGTGACATGGTGAAGGACAACAGCAGGACAGAGAAGTGACATGGTGGTGAAGGACATGGTGAAGGACAACAGCAGGGAGAGAAGTGACATGGTGAAGGACAACAGCAGGGAGAGAAGTGACATGGTGAAGGACAACAGCAGGGAGAGAAGTGACATGGTGAAGGACAACAGCAGGGGAGAGAAGTGACATGGTGAAGGACAACAGCAGGGAGAGAAGTGACATGGTGAAGGACAACAGCAGGGAGAGAAGTGACATGGTGAAGGACAACAGCAGGGAGAGAGAAGTGACATGGTGAAGGACAACAGCAGCAGACAGAGAAGTGACATGGTGAAGGACAACAGCAGGGGAGAGAAGTGACATGGTGAAGGACAACAGCATGGGGAGAGAAGTGACATGGTGAAGGACAACAGCAGACAGAGAAGTGACATGGTGAAGGACAACAGCAGGGAGAGAAGTGACATGGTGAAGGACAACAGCAGGGAGAGAAGTGACATGGTGAAGGACAACAGCAGGGAGAGAAGTGACATGGTGAAGGACAACAGCAGGGAGAGAAGTGACATGGTGAAGGACAACAGCAGGGAGAGAAGTGACATGGTGAAGGACAACAGCAGGGAGAGAAGTGACATGGTGAAGGACAACAGCAGGGAGAGAAGTGACATGGTGAAGGACAACAGCAGGGAGAGAAGTGACATGGTGAAGGACAACAGCAGGAGAGAAGTGACATGGTGAAGGACAACAGCAGGGAGAGAAGTGACATGGTGAAGGACAACAGCAGGAGAGAAGTGACATGGTGAAGGACAACAGCAGGGAGAGAAGTGACATGGTGAAGGACAACAGCAGGAGAGAAGTGACATGGTGAAGGACAACAGACATGGTGAAGGACAACACAGAGAAGTGACATGGTGAAGGACAACACAGACAGGACAACAGCAGGGAGAGAAGTGACATGGTGAAGGACAACAGCAGGGAGAGAAGTGACATGGTGAAGGACAACAGCAGACAGAGAAGTGACATGGTGAAGGACAACAGCAGACAGAGAAGTGACATGGTGAAGGGACAACAGCAGGGCAGACAGAGAAGTGACATGGTGAAGGACAACAGCAGGAGACAGAGAAGTGACATGGTGAAGGACAACAGCAGGCAGAGAAGTGACATGGTGAAGGACAACAGCAGGGAGAGAAGTGACATGGTGAAGGACAACAGCAGGGAGGAAGTGACATGGTGAAGGCCAGGGCATGAGAAGTGACCCCAGCAGGAGAGGGCCTGAAGGACAACAGCAGGGAGAGAAGTGACATGGTGAAGGACAACAGCAGGGAGAGAAGTGGGTGAAGGACAACAGCCATGGTGAAGGGCAGGAGAGAAGTGACATGGTGAAGGACACAGCAGGGAGGAAGTGACATGGTGAAGGACAACAGCAGGGAGAGAAGTGACGTGGTGAGGAAGCCAGGGAGAGAAGGCATGGGACCACCAGGGCCGTGAAGGACAACAGCAGGGAGGGTGACATGGTGAAGGCCAGGCATGACCCCCAGGGCCGAAGTGACATGGTGAAGGACAACAGCAGACAGGGTGATGGTGAAGACCAGGCATGACCAGCCAGGGACAACAGCACAGGGGAGAGAAGTGACATGGTGAAGGACAACAGCAGACAGAGAAGTGGGTGAGGAAGCCAGGCATGGCCACCAGGGCCGACATGGTGAAGGACAACGGGGTGAGGAAGCCAGGCATGACCACCAGGGCCGTCGCTACGGGTGAGGAAGCCAGGCATGACCACCAGGGCCACCAGAAGGACGCACGGGTGAGGAAGCCAGGCATGACCCCCAGGGCCTTAGCTACGGGGTGAGGAAGCCAGGCATGACCACCAGGGCCGTAGCTACGGGGTGAGGAAGCCAGGCATGACCCCCAGGGCCGTAGCTACGGGGTGAGGGAGCCAGGCATGACCACCAGGGCCGTAGCTACGGGGTGACGAAGCCAGGCATGACCCCCAGGGCCATAGCTACGGGGTGAGGAAGCCAGGCATGATCACCAGGGCCGTAGCTACGGGGTGAGGAAGCCAGGCATGACCACCAGGGCCGTAGCTACGGGGTGAGGAAGCCAGGCATGACCACCAGGGCCATCGCTACGTGGTGAGAAAGCCAGGCATGACCACCAGGGCCGTAGCTACGGGGTGAGGAAGCCAGGCATTACCACCAGGGCCTTCGCTACGGGGTGAGGAAGCCAGGCATGACCCCCAGGGCCGTAGCTACGGGGTGAGGAAGCCAGGCATTACCACCAGGGCCGTCGCTACGGGGTGAGGAAGCCAGGCATGACCCCCAGGGCTGTAGCTACGGGGTGAGGAAGCCAGGCATGACCACAACATATAATTTGTGCCCCCACCCAACCCCCCAGTTTTGTTAACCTATAGAAAAGTATAATAATAGTAAAAACAGTCTGTCCCTGTGCCCTTGATCAAGGCACTGAACCCTAATTGCTCCAGAGTTGCTGTACAACGGCGACCCTGACGATGACCCCACTCCCTCCAGGTGTCTCAGGGAGACTTGGGATATGTTTTTTATTTATTTATTTATTTATTTCACCTTTATTTAACCAGGTAGGCAAGTTGAGAACAAGTTCTCATTTACAATTGCGACCTGGCCAAGATAAAGCAAAGCAGTTCGACACATACAACGACACAGAGTTACACATGGAGTAAAACAAACATACAGTCAATAATACAGTATAAACAAGTCTATATACAATGTGAGCAAATGAGGTGAGAAGGGAGGTAAAGGCAAAAAAGGCCATGGTGGCAAAGTAAATACAATATAGCAAGTAAAACACTGGAATGGTAGTTTTGCAATGGAAGAATGTGCAAAGTAGAAATAAAAATAATGGGGTGCAAAGGAGCAAAATAAATAAATTAATTAAATACAGTTGGGAAAGAGGTAGTTGTTTGGGCTAAATTATAGGTGGGCTATGTACAGGTGCAGTAATCTGTCAGATGCTCTGACAGTTGGTGCTTAAAGCTAGTGAGGGAGATAAGTGTTTCCAGTTTCAGAGATTTTTGTAGTTCGTTCCAGTCATTGGCTTGGGATATGTAATAAACACACCTCCGTTACACAATTGTGTCTAACAGGACAAATATAAACAACCCCCAAAATTATTGTTATTTTTATTATTCTCATTCTCATTAATCACCATGCTCAGTTTTGCCAATGTAGCGCCACCCGGCCTGCCAGTAGTACAGACCAGGACCAAGGCTATATGAAGGGTGAGCCTCATGTTCTGAGGATGGGGGAGGGAGGGGGAATGTAATAATATCATATTTAGTCGTTAAAATCCAAAAATGCATTGTGATTGGGGACCTAGTCACGCAATGTCATAAGGTACCGCCTTCATTTCCTTGTTAGGAAGCTCATTGGATCCCAAACAGGGTGTATAATTGGAGGCGGAGCTGGAGCAGAGTCTGTCCGCCCACACTCATAGCTTTCTCCCCCGCAGCTCACCAGCTGATGTAGGCTGTGTGTGCCGGGTGGGGCACTTCCTTCCCAATACTGAACAGAACTGCGCTGCCTATTTGTGCTGCTAAAATTAATTGTGATTTCAATGAAAAGCTCTTCATCTCTCTAAATGCTCTTGTCCAGTCCCCTTAGTAGTCAGATCTCTCTAAATGCTCTTGTCCAGTCCCCTTAGTAGTCAGATCTCTCTAAATGCTCCTGTCCAGTCCCCTTAGTAGTCAGATCTCTCTAAATGCTCTTGTCCAGTCCCCTTAGTAGTCAGATCTCTCTAAATGCTCTTGTCCAGTCCCCTTAGTAGTCAGATCTCTCTAAATTGTCCAGTCCCCTTAGTAGTCAGATCTCTCTAAATGCTCTTGTCCAGTCCCCTTAGTAGTCAGATCTCTAAATGCTCTTGTCCAGTCCCCTTAGTAGTCAGATCTCTCTAAATGCTCTTGTCCAGTCCCCTTAGTAGTCAGATCTCTCTAAATGCTCTTGTCCAGTCCCCTTAGTAGTCAGATCTCTCTAAATGCTCTTGTCCAGTCCCCTTAGTAGTCAGATCTCTCTAAATGTTCTTGTCCAGTCCCCTTAGTAGTCAGATCTCTCTAAATGCTCTTGTCCAGTCCCCTTAGTAGTCAGATTTTAGTCACAGATTTCCTTTCGTCTTGTTTTAGTCACCTGAAACGAACAATTATTTTGATTTAGTTATAGTTTTTTCTGGGTCTATTTGGTGAGTTAAAGTCTCGTCAGTCCCCCCCTCCAAAAAAAATGTGTTTGACAAATATATTCACTCTTTGCGTTGAGGAAATGAACACTGATGTGATTAGATTTGTAACGTTGCTAGAATGAGATGTGGATCAAAGCGGCCTCATAAACATTTTCAGCCAGACTTTAGAAACACATATAAACACACACTCAGCAAAAAAAAATGGCCTCTCACTGTCAACTGCGTGTGTAAATATTTGTATGGACATAACAAGATTTAGCAACCGAGATATAAACTGAAGTTCCACAGACATGTGACTAACAGACATTTAATAATGTGTCCCTGAACAAAGGGGGGGTGGGGGGTCAAAATCAGTATCTGGTGTGGCCACCAGCTGCACTAAATACTGCAGTGCATCTCCTCATGGACTGCACCAGATTTGCCAGTTCTTGCTGTGAGATGTTAACCCACTCTTCCACCAAGGCACCTGCAAGTTCCCGGACATTTCTAGGGGGAATGGCCCTAGCCCTCAACCTCCGATCCAACAGGTCCCAGATCCGGGCTCTTCGCTCGCCATGGCAGAACACTGACATTCCTGTCTTGCAGGAGATCACGCACAGAACGAGCAGTATGGCTGGTGGCATTGTCATGCTGGAGGGTCATGTCAAGATGAGTCTGCAGGAAGGGTACCACATGAGGGAGGAGGATGTCTTCTCTGTAACGCACAGCGTTGAGATTGCCTGCAATGACAACAAGCTCTGTCCGAAGATGCTGTGAAACACCACCGCAGACCATGATGGACCCTCCACCTCCAAATCGATCCCGCTCCAGAGTGCAGGCCTCGGTGTAACACTCATTCCTTTGACGATAAACGTGAATCCGACCATCACCCCTGTTGATACAAAACCGCGACTTGTCAGTGAATATCTCTTTTTGCCAGTCCTGTTTGATCCAGCGACGGTGGGGTTGTGCCCATAGGCGACGTTGTTGCTGGTGATGTCTGGTAAGGACCTGCCTTACAGGCCTACAAGCCCTCAGTCCAGCCTCTCTCAGCCTATTGCGGACAGTCTGAGCACTGATGGAGGGATTGTGCATTCCTGGTGTAACTCGGGCAGTTGTTGTTGCCATCCTTTACCTGTCCCGCAGGTGTGATGTTCGGATGTACCGATCCTGTGCAGGTGTTGTTACACGTGGTCTGCCACTGCGAGAACGATCAGCTGTCCGTCCTGTCTCCCTGTAGCGCTGTCTTAGGCGTCTCACACTACGGACATTGCAATTTATTGCCCTGGCCACATCTGCAGTCATCATGCCTCCTTGCAGCATGCCTAAGGCACGTTCACGCAGATGAGCAGGGACCCTGGGCATCTTTCTTTTGGTGTTTTTCAGAGTCAGTAGAAAGACCTCTTTAGTGTCCTAAGTTTTCATAACTGTGAACTTAATTGCCTACCGTCTATAAGCTGTTAGTGACTTAATGACCGTTCCACAGGTGCATGTTCATTAGTTGTTTATGGTTCATTGAACAAGCATGGGAAACAGTGTTTAAACCCTTTACAATGAATATATCTGTGAAGTTATTTGGATTTTTACAAATGATCTTTAAAAAACAGGGTCCTGAAAAAGTGATGTTTCTTTTTTTGCTGAGTTTACTAGTCCAGGGGGAACAGCTGGTCACTTTTGTGCAGACAGCTAGGATAGCTAGCAGCTAGCTTCGTTAAGTTTTGGTGGTGCTGAATAATTCATGCTAGTTAATGACTAAGCTTTGAGCAGCGTGGATATCTGAAAAACTGTCAAGAGAAAAATAATAGAGAACCACCAAGTCAACATTCTGCTATCCCCAACACCAAGGTTGAGGAGCTCACCAAACATTCTGCTATCCCCACCACCAAGGTTGAGGAGCTCACCAAACATTCTGCTATCCCCACCTCCAAGGTTGAGGAGCTCACCAAACATTCTGCTATCCCCACCACCAAGGTTGAGGAGCTCACCAAACACATCCCCACCACCTGAGCTCACCAAACATTCTGCTATCCCCACCACCAAGGTTGAGGAGCTCACCAAACATTCTGCTATCCCCACCACCAAGGTTGAGGAGCATAGCAGCAATACCCTCCCAGAGCCTGCTGACAGACAAGATGGAAACAACCCTCCCAGAGCCTGCTGACAGACAAGATGGAACAACACTCCCAGAGCCTGCTGACAGACAAGATGGAACAACCCTCCCAGAGCCTGCTGACAGACAAGATGGAAACAACCCTCCCAGAGCCTGCTGACAGACAAGATGGAAACAACCCTCCCAGAGCCTGCTGACAGACAAGATGGAAACAACCCTCCCAGAGCCTGCTGACAGACAAGATGGAACAACCCTCCCAGAGCCTGCTGACAGACAAGATGGAACAACCCTCCCAGAGCCTGCTGACAGACAAGATGGAACAACCCTCCCAGAGCCTGCTGACAGACAAGATGAAAATACCCTTCTAGAGCCTGCTGACAGACAAGATGAAAATACCCTCCCAGAGCCTGCTGACTGACAAGATGGAACAACCCTCCCAGAGCCTGCTGACAGACAAGATTAAAATACCCTTCTAGAGCCCGCTGACAGACAAGATGAAAATACCCTCCCAGAGCCTGCTGACAGACAAGATGAAACAACCCTCCCAGAGCCTGCTGACAGACAAGATGGAAACAACCCTCCCAGAGCCTGCTGACAGACAGGATGGAAACAACCCTCCCAGAGCCTGCTGACAGACAAGATGGAAACAACCCTCGCAGAGCCTGCTGACAGACAAGATGGAAACAACCCTCCCAGAGCCTGCTGACAGACAAGATGAAACAACCCTCCCAGAGCCTGCTGACAGACAGGATGGAAACAACCCTCCCAGAGCCTGCTGACAGACAAGATGGAACCAAAAGGGGTAAGGGCCTAAGCACCAGCACTACCTTGTACATCGTTTGTATGTGACAGAGTGCAGGACTGTACCGCGTGGAGCCTACTGAAAGAAGCAGGCAGACCTGCACTCTGTTAGCATTGATTAGCATTACACAGGCGTTGTGTGCTGCTGTACGTGATGTCAACTATCTATGTAAATGACACACAGCCTCCTCCCTGCTGCTCTCTTGCTATACCGTGTGTCAAGTCATTGCCGAATACAACAGGTGAAATGCTTACTGACAAGCCCTTAACCAACAATGCAGTTCAAGAAATAGAGTAAAGAAAATATTGACTAAATAAACTGAAGTGCTTTAAAAAAAAACGTTCCATAACAGTAACGATGCTATATACAGTAACGATGCTATATACAGTAACGATGCTATATACAGTAACGATGCTATATACAGTAACGATGCTATATACAGTAACGATGCTATATACAGTAACGATGCTATATACAGTAACGATGCTATATACAGTAACGATGCTATATACAGTAACGATGCTATATACAGTAACGATGCTATATACAGTAACGATGCTATATACAGTATATATACAGTAACGATGCTATATACAGTAATATATACAGTAACGATGCTATACAGTAACGATGCTATATACAGTAACGATGCTATATACAGTAACGATGCTATATACAGTAACGATGCTATATACAGTAACGATGCTATATACAGTATGCTATATACAGTAACGATGCTATATACAGTAACGATAACAGTATATATACAGTAACGATGCTATATACAGTAACGATGCTATATACAGTATGCTATATACAGTAACGATGCTATATACAGTAACGATGCTATATAACAGCTATATAGTAACGACGATGCTATATACAGTAACGATGCTATATATAACAGTAACGATGCTATATACAGTAACGATGCTATATACAGTAACGATGCTATATACAGTATATATACAGTAACGATGCTATATACAGTAACGATGCTATATACAGTAACGATGCTATATACAGTAACGATGCTATATAACATGTATATATACAGTAACGATGCTATATACAGTAACGATGCTATATACAGTAACGATGCTATATACAGTAACGATGCAGTATATATAGTAACGATGCTATATACAGTATGCTATATACAGTAACGATGCAGTATATATACAGTAACGATGCTATATACAGTATATATACAGTAACGATGCTATATACAGATGCTATATACAGTAACGATGCTATATACAGTAACGATGCTATATACAGTATATATACAGTAACGATGCTATATACAGTAACGATGCTATATACAGTAACGATGCTATATACAGTAACGATGCAGTATATATACAGTAACGATGCTATATACAGTAACGATGCTATATACAGTAACGATGCTATATACAGTAACGATGCTATATAACATGCTATATACAGTATGCTATATACAGTAACGATGCTATATAGTAACGATGCTATATGCTATATACAGTATGACTAAAATTAAGTGTATATTTGTATTTTCTTCAAAATGATTAAAGATAAACTATGTAGCCTGTAAGAATCTGTGATAGCATATAGTGGTGCTCATCCTGTCCAGCTGATCTGTGCATGTTGGTAGGTGTAAATCAATGAATAGTCCCCGTGATATGCACCCAAACTGTTACAGACCTATATCCATCCTGCCCTGCCTATCTAAGGTCTTCGAAAGCCAAGTCAACAAACAGGTCACTGACCATCTCGAATCCCACCGTACCTTCTCCGCTGTGCAATCTGGTTTCCGAGCCGGTCACGGGTGCACCTCAGCCACACTCAAGGTACTAAACGATATCATAACCGCCATCGATAAAAGACAGTACTGTGCAGCCGTCTTCATCGACCTTGCCAAGGCCTTCGACTCTGTCAATCACCATATTCTTATCGGCAGACTCAGTAGCCTCGGTTTTTCGGATGACTGCCTTGCCTGGTTCACCAATTACTTTGCAGACAGAGTTCAGTGTGTCAAATCGGAGGGCATGCTGTCCGGTCCTCTGGCAGTCTCTATGGGGGTGCCACAGGGTTCAATTCTCGGGCCGACTCTTTTCTCTGTATATATCAATGATGTTGCTCTTGCTGCGGGCGATTCCCTGATCCACCTCTACGCAGACGACACCATTCTATATATTTTCGGCCCGTCATTGGACACTGTGCTATCTAACCTCCAAACGAGCTTCAATGCCATACAACACTCCTTCCGTGGCCTCCAACTGCTCTTAAACGCTAGTAAAACCAAATGCATGCTTTTCAACCGATCGCTGCCTGCACCCGCATGCCCGACTAGCATCACCACCCTGGATGGTTCCGACCTTGAATATGTGGACATCTATAAGTACCTAGGTGTCTGGCTAGACTGCAAACTCTCCTTCCAGACTCATATCAAACATCTCCAATCGAAAATCAAATCAAGAGTCGGCTTTCTATTCCGCAACAAAGCCTCCTTCACTCACGCCGCCAAGCTTACCCTAGTAAAACTGACTATCCTACCGATCCTCGACTTCGGCGATGTCATCTACAAAATGGCTTCCAACACTCTACTCAGCAAACTGGATGCAGTCTATCACAGTGCCATCCGTTTTGTCACTAAAGCACCTTATACCACCCACCACTGCGACTTGTATGCTCTAGTCGGCTGGCCCTCGCTACATATTCGTCGCCAGACCCACTGGCTCCAGGTCATCTACAAGTCAATGCTAGGTAAAGCTCCGCCTTATCTCAGTTCACTGGTCACGATGGCAACACCCATCCGTAGCACGCGCTCCAGCAGGTGTATCTCACTGATCATCCCTAAAGCCAACACCTCATTTGGCTGCCTTTCGTTCCAGTACTCTGCTGCCTGTGACTGGAACGAATTGCAAAAATCGCTGAAGTTGGAGACTTTTATCTCCCTCACCAACTTCAAACATCAGCTATCTGAGCAGCTAACCGATCGCTGCAGCTGTACATAGTCTATTGGTAAATAGCCCACCCATTTTCACCTACCTCATCCCCATACTGTTTTTATGTATTTACTTTTCTGCTCTTTTGCACACCAATATCTCTACCTGTACATGACCATCTGATCATTTATCACTCCAGTGTTAATCTGCAAAATTGTAATTATTCGCCTACCTCCTCATGCCTTTTGCACACAATGTATATAGACTCCCCCCTTTTTTTTCTACTGTGTTATTGACTTGTTAATTGTTTACTCCATGTGTAACTCTGTGTTGTCTGTTCACACTGCTATGCTTTATCTTGGCCAGGTCGAAGTTGCAAATGAGAACTTGTTCTCAACTAGCCTACCTGGTTAAATAAAGGTGAAATAAAAAAAAAAAAAAAAAAATGGAGGCTGGTGGGAGGAGATATAGGAGGACAGGCTCGTTGTAATGGTGGGAGTGGAATAGATGGAACGGTGTCAAACATGTGGTTTCCATATGTTTGATGTGTTTGATACCGTTCCATTTATCCATCTATTCCACTCCAGCCATTACAACAAGCCCGTCCTCCTATAGCTGCTCCCACCAGCCTCCACTGGAACAAATATACGTCAGATACAGTTGCATTTCAGATACACTTGTATGCCGGGGCCAATATCTGTTTCATGTTATTATATAAAACGTTGGTTGTTGATGTGTATGGCTTCATTCTGGTTCATGTGAGCAGTAGTAGGACCAATCTACCGTGTGGTTTTAGGGCTCTAAAACAGTGCTAGTTGTGCTTCCCCATTGACTTAAAATGCCCCTCAAGCATTTCATCCAGGAGCCAGGCCTGATCACCACCACAGATTAGAATACACACACCAGTTTGCCCTGAAGGCTGGAGACTCATTTGTATATCCAGATTCTCTCTCTCTCTCTCTCTCAATTCAATTCAATGGCTTTATTGGCATGGGAAACATGTGTTAACATTGCCAAAGCAAGTGAGGTAGATAATATCTCTCTTTCTCCCTCTCGGTATCTCTTTCTCTCTCCCTTTCGTTCGTTGGCTCTCATTTTATTTTCTCTTATCTTGAATTTATCCCTGACAAACGTTTATTCCCTTTTGCTAACTTTGTCTTTCTTCTCTTTGTCCCTTCATCCACCTCTGTTGCTCCATCACTTTTAATCCCTTTTCCTCTTCACTCTCATTTCTCCCTTCCTCTATCTCCCTCCCTGATCTTGCTCTCCCTCCCCCACCTCTTTCCCTCCCTCCCTCTCACTCTCTGAACCTGTTGGCAGTATGTATAATTAGACTCTAAAGGCATGTCTCTGGCCACTTTGCCCGGGGTCCTACAGGCTATTTGAATGGACGCCCCTGGTGCTCTGCGGGGGTTTCTGCACTGAGAGGGCTGCTTTTAGCCTCCAGCATTACTGTTGTGCCAAATGCAGGTGGTCGACCTCGGACAAACACACACACACACACAGACAAACACACACAGACAGACACACAGACAGACACACAGACAGACACACAGACAGACACACAGACAGACAAAAACAACTTTTTAAACACACTCAACTTGTTTAAGCTAAACTCAAAGAAGCCCATCTTACAGTTGTTTACAATCACTTTGGCACTAATTTCAGAACCTTGTGGTCATTTTTCAAAACTCTAGACACAAAACTCAAAATGGTCATAACTTCTAACACCGGCTGTCCAATGTTCAAAACATTGCATTGTTCATTCATATCTTTAAAGAAACCTTGCACTTGCAGAATCATTGGCTCAAATAATGAAATCATGAAATACCACAGGAACATTAATTTAGATCAGCCACACACAAGACACCGATAGTTTCACGGTGAAGTTGTTCATACAATCATTAAATATTGTAGTACAAAATATGTGATACGTGTTTCATTATGCTACTACATGTAAATACATCACTGTAAAAGGACTGGTAGAGAGAATACTACAGACACAGTGGAGTCATTGAACAAAATGACATTTATTGATGAAATACAATAAAACCACAACAAAGGTTTCTTTGAATCAAAGTAAAAATAATTAGCTTCAAAAAAAGACAGGAACTACAGTAAAACGTCAACTGCAGTGTTCCTCACCTGTCTTACTGTAAAACATCACTGCAGTGTTCCTCACCTGGCTTACTGTAAAACATCACTGCAGTGTTCCTCACCTGTCTTACTGTAAAACATCAACTGCAGTGTTCCTCACCTGTCTTACTGTAAAACATCAACTGCAGTCTTTGTAAAACATCAACTGCAGTGTTCTTACTGTAAAACATCACTGCAGTGTTCCTCACCTGTCTTACTGTAAAACATCAACTGCAGTGTTCCTCACCGGTCTTACTGTAAAACATCAACTGCAGTGTTCCTCACCTGGCTTACTGTAAAACATCAACTGCAGTGTTCCTCACCGGTCTTACTGTAAAACATCAACTGCAGTGTTCCTCACCTGGCTTACTGTAAAACATCACTGCAGTGTTCCTCACCTGTCTTACTGTAAAACATCAACTGCAGTGTTCCTCACCTGGCTTACTGTAAAACATCACTGCAGTGTTCCTCACCTGTCTTACTGTAAAACATCACTGCAGTGTTCCTCATCTGTCTTACTGTAAAAACCAGAACAAAGGATTGATTACTGTACTTCTATATTTCTCTCAACTCTGTCTTATGGATTTGGCCACAGGTTCTCATCCACAGGTTCTCATCCACATCACAATGGATGTTTTCATTCGCCTAACATCTTGGGAAGAATCTTCAGGCATGGTGAATCCACTGGTCTGCCGTGATGTGTCACGGGATTCTTCTGTTGAAGGAAAGGCGGACCAAAATGCAGCGTGGTTATTTTTGTACATATTTAATAAAGATGAAAATAGAACAATCTACAAAACAAGAACCGTGAAAAACCAAAAACAGCCCTATCTGGTGCAACAAAGACAGGAACAATCACCCACAAAACCCAACACAAAACAGGCTACCTAAATATGGCTCCCAATCAGAGACAATGACTAACACCTGCCTCTGATTGAGAACCATATCAGGCCCAAACACAGAAACAGACCAACAAGACATCCAACATATAATGCCCACTCAGATCACACCCTGACCAAACAAAACATAGAACATACAAAGCAAACTATGGTCAGGGTGTGACATGATGTCATTGCGTCATCCATGGCCTGGAGAAGGGTGGCTTGTTTGTGAGGCGCCTATCATATACCTTCCACCTCCATTTAGAGAAATATTCCTCAATCGGGTTTTAGGAAAGGAGAGTATGGGGGTAAGTACAGGGTGGTAAATTGTGGATGGGCCTGAAACCATGCTTGCTCCATTTGAGCATGGTGGAACCTGACATTATCCCATACAATGACATAGGTCACGTCATCAGCTCTACAGACCTGATTTAGCTCATCAAGGAAGGTTACATTCCAACAGCGAATCATGTGGCTGCCTGCAACTCAATATATAGAGTATATAGAGTAGAGAGCTTTAGATGTTGTTCAACCTAACATTAGAACAGTGAATCATGTGGCTGCCTGCAACTCAATATATAGAGTATATAGAGTAGAGAGCTTTAGATGTTGTTCGACCAAACATTAGAATGGGCAACATGCGTAATCTAAGCAACTTTGACCGTGGTATGATTGTTGATGACACACATGGTGATTCCAGCATCTCAGAAACAGCTGCCCTCTTGGGATTTTTACGCACTACAGTCTCTAGAGTTTACAGAGACACACTACAGTCTCTAGAGTTTACAGAGACACACTACAGTCTCTAGAGTTTACAGAGACACACTACAGTCTCTAGAGTTTACAGAGACACACTACAGTCTCTAGAGTTTACAGAGACACACTACAGTCTCTAGAGTTTACAGAGACACACTACAGTCTCTAGAGTTTACAGAGACACACTACAGTCTCTAGAGTTTACAGAGAATGGTGCGATAAACAAAACACATTCAGTGAGCGGCAGTTCTGTGGGCAAAACCACCTTGTTAATGAGAGAGGTCAGAGGAGAATGTCCAGACTCATTCAAGCTAACAGAAAGGCCACAAATGCTCAAATAACAGCTGTTTAAAACAGTGGTGTGCAGAATGGCATCTCTTAATGTACAACACCGTGAATAATTCAGGCTGTTGTGGAGGCAAAAGGGGGTCCTACCCAGAGTTTTGACAAATGTGCAGTTTGATCATTGGTTGTGAGTTTTGTGTCTAGAGTTTTGAAAAATTACATCAAAGTTCTGAAGTTAATAACTGTAATATGATCAGTGTCTTTTCCCTTCAGTGTCTGTGTGTCTCTGTGTCTGTCTGTGTGTGTCTCTGTGTCTGTGTGTGTCTCTGTGTCTGTCTGTGTGTGTGTGTCTGTGTGTCTGTCTGTGTGTGTGTGTCTGTGTGTCTCTGTGTCTGTCTGTGTGGCTGTGTGTGTGTGTGGTTCTAATCAAAGTGTTCAGAGGGTATTAGATTGTAAAGGTCAAGGGGAGGGGAAGGTGGACTCAGTCTCACCACTGTGTGTGACATTACATTTGGTTTGAACAGTACCACTCCTCCTACATATACCATCATTCCAACACTATAAGGAAATATCAATCTCCCAGCATTCCTCTGGGGCTGAGGCTCAATCAGAGAGGAATCTGAAGGTATCAACAGAATGTGGAAGACACCGGAACAATACAGCTGGTCATTAGAAGTTCACACGTTAGAAAGTTCACATTCTGTTGATCCCTTCAGATTCCTCTCTGATGGAACACTCAGAGCTTTCTACACATGATCCCTGATTCCTCTCTGATGATCCCTTCAGATTCTTCAGAGTCCTCTCTGATGGAACGCAGAGCTTTCTACACATTCTGCTGATCCCTTCAGATTTCTCTGATGGAACGCTCAGATCCACATTCTGCTGATCCCTTCAGATTCCTCTCTGATGGAACGCTCAGAGCTTTCTACACATTCTGCTGATCCCTTCAGATTCCTCTCTGATGGAACGCTCAGAGCTTTCTACACATTCTGCTGATCCCTTCAGATTCCTCTCTGATGGAACGCTCAGAGCTTTCTACACATTCTGTTGATCCCTTCAGATTCCTCTCTGATGGAACGCTCAGAGCTTTCTACACATTCTGCTGATCCCTTCAGATTCCTCTCTGATGGAACGCTCAGAGCTTTCTACACATTCTGCTGATCCCTTCAGATTCCTCTCTGATGGAAAGCTGGGAACACATTCTGCTGATCCCTTCAGATTCCTCTCTGATGGAACGCTCAGAGCTTTCTACACATTCTGTTGATCCCTTCAGATTCCTCTCTGATGGAACACTCAGAGCTTTCTACACATTCTGTTGAGATTCCTCTCTGATGGAACACTCAGAGCTTTCTACACATTCTGTTGATCCCTTCAGATTCCTCTCTGATGGAACGCTCAGAGCTTTCTACACATTCTGATCCTTGATTCCTCTTCAGATTCCAGATTCCTCTCTGATGGAATGCTGGGAGAACACATTCTGCTGATCCCTTCAGATTCCTCTCTGATGGAACGCTCAGAGCTTTCTACACATTCTGCTGATCCCTTCAGATTCCTCTCTGATGGAAAGCTGGGAACACATTCTGCTGATCCCTTCAGTTTCCTCTCTGATGGAATGCTGGGAGCTTTCTACACATTCTGTTGATCCCTTCAGATTCCTCTCTGATGGAACACTCAGAGCTTTCTACACATTCTGTTGATCCCTTCAGCTTTCTACACATTCTGTTGATCCCTCAGATTCCTCTCTGATGGAACACTCAGAGCTTTCTACTGATCCCTTCAGATTCCTCTCTGATGGAACTGCTGACATCTGATGGAACGCTCAGAGCTTTCTACACATTCTTGATCCCTTCAGATTCCTCTCTGATGGAACGCTCAGAGCTTTCTACACATTCTGTTGATCCCTTCAGATTCCTCTCTGATGGAACGCTCAGAGCTTTCTACACATTCTGTTGATCCCTTCAGATTCCTCTCTGATGGAACACTCAGAGCTTTCTACACATTCTGTTGATCCCTTCAGATTCCTCTCTGATGGAACGCTCAGAGCTTTCTACACATTCTGTTGATCCCTTCAGATTCCTCTCTGATCTGACATTCTGTTGATCCCTACACATTCTGTTGATCCCTTCAGATTCCTCTCTGATGGAATGCTGGGAGCTTTCTACACATTCTGCTGATCCCTTCAGATTCCTCTCTGATGGAACGCTCAGAGCTTTCTACACATTCTGCTGATCCCTTCAGATTCCTCTCTGATGGAACGCTGGGAGCTTTCTACACATTCTGTTGATCCCTTCAGATTCCTCTCTGATGGAACGCCGGGAGCTTTCTACACATTCTGCTGATCCCTTCAGATTCCTCTCTGATGGAACACTCAGAGCTTTCTACACATTCTGTTGATCCCTTCAGATTCCTCTTTGATGGAACACTCAGAGCTTTCTACACATTCTGCTGATCCCTTCAGTTTCCTCTCTGATGGAATGCTGGGAGCTTTCTACACATTCTGTTGATCCCTTCAGATTCCTCTCTGATGGAACGCTCAGAGCTTTCTACACATTCTGCTGATCCCTTCAGATTCCTCTCTGATGGAACCCTTTTCAGATTCCTCTCTGATGGAACACTCAGAGCTTTCTACACATTCTGTTGATCCCTTCAGATTCCTCTCTGATGGAACGCTGGGAGCTTTCTACACATTCTGTTGATCCCTTCAGATTCCTCTCTGATGGAACGCTCAGAGCTTTCTACACATTCTGCTGATCCCTTCAGATTCCTCTCTGATGGAACACTCAGAGCTTTCTACACATTCTGTTGATCCCTTCAGATTCCTCTCTGATGGAACACTCAGAGCTTTCTACACATTCTGCTGATCCCTTCAGATTCCTCTCTGATGGAACGCTGGGAGCTTTCTACACATTCTGTTGATCCCTTCAGATTCCTCTCTGATGGAACGCTCAGAGCTTTCTACACATTCTGCTGATCCCTTCAGATTCCTCTCTGATGGAACGCTGGGAGCTTTCTACACATTCTGTTGATCCCTTCAGATTCCTCTCTGATGGAACGCTCAGAGCTTTCTACACATTCTGCTGATCCCTTCAGATTCCTCTCTGATGGAACGCTGGGAGCTTTCTACACATTCTGTTGATCCCTTCAGATTCCTCTCTGATGGAACGCTCAGAGCTTTCTACACATTCTGCTGATCCCTTCAGATTCCTCTCTGATGGAACGCTCAGAGCTTTCTACACATTCTGTTCTCAACCCGTCTGTTACATAACAGAACACTGTCTATTCCATTCCACCGCACTGATAAATCAAGATGCTATTTGTCATTGGTAATCTATTTCCAGTGTGTACAAGAAAGTCAGTAGGAAATACACACACGTTTTGTTCCTCTGTCCTCATGGGGACCTAAAATTGATTTCCATTCAAAATCCTGTTTTCTCTAACTCCTAAACCTAAACCTAAACCTAACACTAAAGCTAAACCTAAACCTAACCACCTAACCCTAATTCTACCCCACCCCACCCCACACACACACAAACTCAGTAGAGAATACATTTTCACACTCCTGGGTTAGAAGATGAGGCACAAGATGATAATTCAAGTCATAAAAAGCACATTATCGGGCTTCACAGGATATCACTCACTATGCATACTGATCACTACTGACGGGACTGGGCAGAGGAAGAGATCGAGAGAGAGCGAGGGAGAGACAGAGCGAGAGAGAGACAGAGCGAGAGAGAGACAGAGTGAGATAAAGAGAGAGAGAGAGAGACAGAGCGGGTGAGAGACAGAGAAAGAGAGAGAGAAAGAGAGAGTGAGATAAAGAGAGAGCGAGACACAGAGTGAGATAAAGAGAGAGCGAGACAGAGAGAGTGAGATAAAGAGAGTGAGAGAGAAGATAAGAGAGAGAGACAGAGAGAGTGAGATAAAGAGAGTGAGATAAAGAGAGAGCGAGACAGAGAGAGTGAGATAAAAGAGAGAGACGAGACAGAGAGAAACAGAGAAAGAGAGCGAGACAGAGAAGTGAGAGAGACAGAGAGAAAGAGAGATGAGAGAAAGACAAGAGAGATAAAGAGAGAGAGAGTGAGATAAAGAGAGAGCGAGATAAAGAGAGAGCGAGACAGAGAGAGTGAGATAAAGAGAGAGAAAGAGAGAGAGATAAAGAAAGAGAGAGAGAGAGAGAGAAAGAGAGAGAGACAGAGAGAAAGAGAGAGTGAGATAGAGAGAGCGAGATAGAGAGACAGAGAGAAAGAGTGAGATAAAGAGAGAGAGAGAGAAAGAGAGAGAGAGAGAGAGAGAGAGAGAGGGTGAGAGACAGAAAGAGAGAGAAAAAGACAGGATTAGACAGAGGTAGTGAAAGACGGGAGAGAAAGATATTGCGTATGGGTACTGTCCATGGTGCTGAAACAGGAGCTCTGCAGTCCCAGATGACTCAGGGTCAGACTCCTCTCTGATTCGACCTCAGCCCCAGAGGAATGCTGGGAGCATTCTACACATTCTATCACGTTCTCAGAGGAATGCTGGGAGCATTCTACACATTCTATCACGTTCTCTGATCAGTCCCAAATTATATGTTCTGTGTGAGCGTGTGTGTGCACGTATTCACAACACGTTTTGAGTTTCAGCTACTTATTTGATAAATCAAGATGGTATTTGTCATTGGTAATCTATGTCCAGTGTCCACAAGACAGTTTTGTTCTAATATCCTCATGGGGACCTAAAATGGATTTCTACTGAGAACACACACACACACACACACACACACACACACACACACACACACACACAACCACCACTTGAGGCTGCTGAGGGGAGGACAGCTCATGATAATGGCTGGAAAGGAGCAAATGGACTGGCATCAACAACTGGAAACCATATATTTGTATTTGATACCATTCCAACAGTTCTGCTCCAGCCGTTACCACAGGCCCGTTCTCCCCAATTAAGGTGCCACCAACCTCCTGTGACAAACACAGTGAAAGAGGGAGCGAAAGAGATTGGTCACAGTCCAACAAGATTTCACGGTTTCTCATTCTGGAGACTCCCCTCTTTCCCTTCAGACTGATGCTTATCCTGTGTGTGTGTGTGTATGTGTGTGTGTGGTGGGTTAAGGGTGTGTGGGTGGGATGGGGGTTGGGATGGGATGGGATGGGTGGGAGGGAGGGTTAAGGGTGGGTGTTGGTTAGTGTGTGTGTGTGTGTGTGTGTGTGGTGGGATGGGGGTTGGGATGGGATGGGATGGGTGGGAGGGAGGGAGGGTTAAGGGTGGGTGTTGGTTAGTGAGTGGGTGTGGGTGTGGGTGGGTGGGTGTTGATTAGTGAGTGGGGATGGGTGGGTGTTGGTTGGTGAGTGGGTGTGGGTGGGTGGATGGGTGGGTGTTTGTTAGTGTAACGGATACAGGTATCCTGTGTTCTTTTCTCTCCTTCTCCCCTCACAGGTGAAAATCATCACTCCCCAATCAGTCAACAATCAATCATCAATCAGAAGACACACCTCCTCCTGTTTCCTACCCAATCACAGTTCCTTTCCCTTGGTTTAAAAACCCTGTCAGTTGTTTGCTCTAGAGCTCAATCTCTCTGTAAATGCCATGTCTGTAGGTCTCTGTGGTTCACTCTCTCGTTGTGTATTAACCTCTCTTTTGTTTGAGCACCTCCATAGCACTTTTTCATCACCTGTGAGTATTGGTTTTGGTTATGGTGTTTGTTTGTTTGCTGGTGGGAAAAGGGGAAACCAAGACAAGTTGCCCTTGGGCATACACTACCCGTAGGTGAACTTTGTTAAATACACTAGTTAGAACTGGGCGGACCACCCACTGTATTTTTGGTTAGTTAGCTATTGTTAAAGTAGTCTAGCTTAGGGGTGTTTTTGAATACTTATTGTTTCTTTCCTTGGGTCCAGCTCAGCCCCTTTTCCTGCTCCCCCCATTACTGTGTGTTTACAAATAAACCTGGAGTTTGACGGTAGATTTCAGTTGTCGTGCTTATTTCGTTCTCACTTTTACTTTGTCACAATTATAATTTGCATGAGTTATGTTACGGGTCTCATTACCATCCCCCCCTAGACTGTCGGGCCAAAAGGGATTCGTAACATAAGAATTTTCACCTGTGAGGGGAGAAGGAGAGAAAAGAACACAGGATACCTGTATCCGTAACAGTTAGTGGGTGTGGGTGGGTGTTGATGTGTGGGTGGGTAAGGATGGGTGGGTGTTGATTAGTGAGTGGGGGGATGGGTGGGTGGTGATGGGTGGGTGTTGATTAGTGAGTGGGTGGGTGTTGATTAGTGAGTGGGTGGGTGTTGGTTGATGAGTGGGTGTTAGTGACTGAGTGGGTGTTGGTTAGTGAGGGGTGTGGGTGGGTGTTGGTTAGTGAGGGTGAATGTGGGAAAGTAGTGAGTGGAGGCTGAAGAAGTCGGGCGGATGGGTCATATCCTTACATGTTTATGAGTTGGAGACTCTGGTCTACTATAGGACTCTGGTCTAAGGTAGTATACTATAGGGCTCTGGTCTAAGGTAGTATACTATAGGGCTCTGGTCTAAGGTAGTATACTATAGGGCTCTGGTCTAAGGTAGTATACTATAGGGCTCTGGTCCTACTATAGGGCTCTGGTCCCACTATAGGGCTCTGGTCCCACTATAGGACTCTGGTCCCACTATAGGACTCTGGTCCCACTATAGGACTCTGGTCCCACTATAGGACTCTGGTCCCACTATAGGACTCTGGTCCCACTATAGGACTCTGGTCCCACTATAGGACTCTGGTCTAAGGTAGTATACTACAGGACTCTGGTCTAAGGTAGTATACGATAGGCCTCTGGTCTAAGGTAGTATACGATAGGACTCTGGTCTAATGTAGGACTCTGGTCTAAGGTAGTATACTATAGGACTATGGTCTAAGGTAGTATAATATAGGACTCTGGTCTACTATAGGACTCTGGTCTAAGGTAGTATACGATAGGACTCTGGTCTACTATAGGACTCTGGTCTAATGTAGTATACTTTTGGACTCTGGTCTAATGTAGTATACTTTTGGACTCTGGTCTAATGTAGTATACTATAGGACTCTGGTCTGATATAGGACTCTGGTCTAATATAGTATACTATAGGACTCTGGTCTGGGGTAGTATACTATAGGACTCTGGTCTAAGGTAGTATACTATAGGACTCTGGTCTAAGGTAGTATACGATAGGACTCTGGTCTACTATAGGACTCTGGTCTAAGGTAGTATACGATAGGACTCTGGTCTAAGGTAGTATACTATAGGGCTCTGGTCTAAGGTAGTATACTATAGGACTCTGGTCTAAGGTAGTATACTATAGGACTCTGGTCTAAGGTAGTATACTATAGGACTCTGGTCTAAGGTAGTATACTATAGGCTCTGGTCTAAGGTAGTATACTATAGGACTCTGATCTACTAAGGTAGTATACTATAGGACTCTGGTCTAATATAGGACTCTGGTCTAATATAGTATACTATAGGACTCTGGTCTGGGGTAGTATACTACAGGACTCTGGTCTAAGGTAGTATACTACAGGACTCTGGTCTAAGGTAGTATACTGCAGGACTCTGGTCTGGGGTAGTATACTATAGAGATGTGGTCTAAGGTAGTATACTATAGGACTCTGGTCTAAGGTAGTATAATATAGGACTCTGGTCTACTATAGGACTCTGGTCTAAGGTAGTATACTATAGGACTCTGGTCTGGGGTAGTATACTATAGAGATGTGGTCTAAGGTAGTATACTATAGGACTCTGGTCTAAGGTAGTATACGATAGGACTCTGGTCTACTATAAGACTCTGGTCTAAGGTAGTATACTATAGGACTCTGGTCTAAGGTAGTATAATATAGGACTCTGGTCTACTATAAGACTCTGGTCTAAGGTAGTATACTATAGGACTCTGGTCTACTATAAGACTCTGGTCTAAGATAGTATACTATAGGACTCTGGTCTAAGGTAGTATACTATAGGACTCTGGTCTAAGGTAGTATACGATAGGACTCTGGTCTAAGGTAGTATACGATAGGACTCTGGTCTAAGGTAGTATACGATAGGACTCTGGTCTGGGGTAGTATACTATAGGACTCTGGTCTACTATAGGACTCTGGTCTAAGGTAGTATACTATAGGACTCTGGTCTAAGGTAGTATACTATAGGACTCTGGTCTAAGGTAGTATACTATAGGACTCTGGTCTAAGGTAGTATACGATAGGACTCTGGTCCACTATAGGGCTCTGGTCTAAGGTAGTATACTATAGGACTCTGGTCTAAGGTAGTATACGATAGGACTCTGGTCCACTATAGGGCTCTGGTCTAAGGTAGTATACGGTAGGACTCTGGTCTAAGGTAGTATACTATAGGGCTCTGGTCTAAGGTAGTATACTATAGGGCTCTGGTCTACTATAGGACTCTGGTCCCACTATAGGACTCTGGTCTAATATAGGACTCTGGTCTAATATAGTATACTATAGGACTCTGGTCTGGGGTAGTATACTACAGGACTCTGGTCTGGGGTAGTATACTACAGGACTCTGGTCTAAGGTAGTATACTACAGGACTCTGGTCTAAGGTAGTATACTACAGGACTCTGGTCTAAGGTAGTATAATATAGGACTCTGGTCTACTATAGGACTCTGGTCTAAGGTAGTATACTATAGGACTCTGGTCTAAGGTAGTATACGATAGGACTCTGGTCTAAGGTAGTATACGATAGGACTCTGTTCTAATGTAGGACTCTGGTCTAAGGTAGTATACTATAGGACTCTGGTCTAAGGTAGTATACTATAGGACTCTGGTCTACTATAAGACTCTGGTCTAAGGTAGTATACTATAGGACTCTGGTCTACTATAAGACTCTGGTCTAAGATAGTATACTATAGGACTCTGGTCTAAGGTAGTATACTATAGGACTCTGGTCTAAGGTAGTATACTATAGGACTCTGGTCTAAGGTAGTATACTATAGGACTCTGGTCTAAGGTAGTATACGATAGGACTCTGGTCTACTATAAGACTCTGGTCTAAGGTAGTATACTATAGGACTCTGGTCTAAGGTAGTATAATATAGGACTCTGGTCTACTATAAGACTCTGGTCTAAGGTAGTATACTATAGGACTCTGGTCTACTATAAGACTCTGGTCTAAGATAGTATACTATAGGACTCTGGTCTAAGGTAGTATACTATAGGACTCTGGTCTAAGGTAGTATACTATAGGACTCTGGTCTAAGGTAGTATACTATAGGACTCTGGTCTAAGGTAGTATACGATAGGACTCTGGTCTAAGGTAGTATACGATAGGACTCTGGTCTAAGGTAGTATACGATAGGACTCTGGTCTAAGGTAGTATACGATAGGACTCTGGTCTAAGGTAGTATACTCTAGGACTCTGGTCTGGGGTAGTATACTATAGGACTCTGGTCTACTATAAGACTCTGGTCTAAGGTAGTATACTATAGGACTCTGGTCTAAGGTAGTATACTATAGGACTCTGGTCTAAGGTAGTATACTACAGGACTCTGGTCTAAGGTAGTATACGATAGGACTCTGGTATAAGGTAGTATAATATAGGACTCTGGTCTACTATAGGACTCTGGTCTAAGGTAGTATACTATAGGACTCTGGTCTAAGGTAGTATAATATAGGACTCTGGTCTACTATAGGACTCTGGTCTAAGGTAGTATACTATAGGACTCTGGTCTAAGGTAGTATACGATAGGACTCTGGTCCACTATAGGGCTCTGGTCTAAGGTAGTATACGATAGGGCTCTGGTCTAAGGTAGTATACGATAGGACTCTGGTCTAAGCTAGTATACGATAGGACTCTGGTCTAAGGTAGTATACGATAGGACTCTGGTCTAATGTAGTATACTTTTGGACTCTGGTCTAAGGTAGTATACGATAGGACTCTGGTCTGATATAGGACTCTGGTCTAATATAGTATACTATAGGACTCTGGTCTAAGGTAGTATACTATAGGACTCTGGTCTGGGGTAGTACACTATAGGACTCTGGTCTACTATAAGACTCTGGTCTAAGGTAGTATACGATAGGACTCTGGTCTGATATAGGACTCTGGTCTAATATAGTATACTATAGGACTCTGGTCTAAGGTAGTATACTATAGGACTCTGGTCTGGGGTAGTATACTATAGGACTCTGGTCTAAGGTAGTATACGATAGGACTCTGGTGTAAGGTAGTATACGATAGGACTCTGGTCCACTATAGGGCTCTGGTCTAAGGTAGTATACTATAGGACTCTGGTCTAAGGTAGTATACGATAGGACTCTGGTCTAAGGTAGTATACGATAGGACTCTGGTCTAATGTAGTATACTTTTGTACTCTGGTGTAAGGTAGTATACTATAGGACTCTGGTCTGGGGTAGTATACGATAGGACTCTGGTCTAATATAGACTCAGAGTCTAATAGGTATACTATAGGACTCTATCGTATACTAAGGTAGTATACTATAGGACTCTGGTCTAAGGTAGTATACTATAGGACTCTGGTCTAAGGTAGTATACTATAGGACTCTGGTCTAAGGTAGTATACTATAGGACTATGGTCTAAGGTAGTATAATATAGGACTATGGTCTACTATAGGACTCTGGTCTAAGGTAGTATACGATAGGACTCTGGTCTACTATAGGACTCTGGTCTAATGTAGTATACTTTTGGACTCTGGTCTAATGTAGTATACTTTTGGACTCTGGTCTAATGTAGTATACTTTTGGACTCTGGTCTAATGTAGTATACTTTTGGACTCTGGTCTAATGTAGTATACTTTTGGACTCTGGTCTAATGTAGTATACTTTTGGACTCTGGTCTAATGTAGTATACTTTTGGACTCTGGTCTAATATAGTATACTATAGGACTCTGGTCTAAGGTAGTATACGATAGGACTCTGGTCTGATATAGGACTCTGGTCTAATATAGTATACTATAGGACTCTGGTCTAATATAGTATACTATAGGACTCTGGTCTACTACAAGACTCTGGTCTGGGGTAGTATACTATAGAGCTGTGGTCTAAGGTAGTATACTGTAGGACTTTGGTCTAAGGTAGTATACTAAATGACTCTGGTCTGATATAGGACTCTGGTCTAAGGTAGTATACGATAGGACTCTGGTCTAAGGTAGTATACTTTTGGACTCTGGTCTAATATAGTCTACTATAGGACTCTGGTCTACTATAGGACTCTGGTCTAATGTAGTATACTTTTGCACTCTGGTCTAAGGTAGTATAATATAGGACTCTGGTCTACTATAGGACTCTGGTCTAATATAGTATACTATAGGACTCTGGTATGGGGTAGTATACTATAGGACTCTGGTCTAATATAGTATACTATAGGAGTCTGGTCTACTATAGGACTCTGGTCTAAGGTAGTATACTATAGGACTCTGGTCTAAGGTAGTATACGATAGGACTCTGGTCCACTATAGGGCTCTGGTCTAAGATGGTATACTATAGGACTCTGGTCTACTATAGGACTCTGGTCTAAGGTAGTATACTATAGGACTCTGGTCTGGGGGTAGTATACTATAGGACTCTGGTCTGGGGTAGTATACTATAGGACTCTGGTCTAAGGTAGTATACTATAGGACTCTGGTCTAAGGTAGTATACTATAGGACTCTGGTCTAAGGTAGTATACTATAGGACTCTGGTCTAAGGTAGTATACAATAGGACTCTGGTCTAAGCTAGTATACTATAGAGCTGTGGTATAAGGTAGTATACTATAGGGCTCTGGTCTAAGGTAGTATACGATAGGACTCTGGTCCACTATAGGGCTCTGGTCTAAGATGGTATACTATAGGACTCTGGTCTACTATAGGACTCTGGTCTAAGGTAGTATACTATATGACTCTGGTCTGGGGTAGTATACTATAGGACTCTGGTCTGGGGTAGTATACGATAGGACTCTGGTCTAAGGTAGTATACTATAGGACTCTGGTCTAAGGTAGTATACGATAGGACTCTGGTCTAAGGTAGTATACTATAGGACTCTGGACTAAGGTAGTATACTATAGGACTCTGGTCTAAGGTAGGACTCTGGTCTAATGTAGTATACTTTTGGACTCTGGTCTGGGGTAGTATACTATAGGACTCTGGTCTACTACAAGACTCTGGTCTGGGGTAGTATACTATAGGACTCTGGTCTACTACAGGACTCTGGTCTAAGCTAGTATACTATAGGGCTGTGGTCTAAGGTAGTATACTATAGGGCTGTGGTCTAAGGTAGTATACTATAGGGCTGTGGTCTAAGGTAGTATACTAAAGGGCTCTGGTCTACTATAAGACTCTGGTCTAAGGTAGTATACTATAGGACTCTGGTCTACTACAAGACTCTGGTCTGGGGTAGTATACTATAGGACTCTGGTCTACTACAGGACTCTGGTCTAAGCTAGTATACTATAGGGCTGTGGTCTAAGGTAGTATACTATAGGGCTGTGGTCTAAGGTAGTATACTAAAGGGCTCTGGTCTACTATAAGACTCTGGTCTAAGGTAGTATACTATAGGACTCTGGTCTAAGGTAGTATACTATAGGACTCTGGTCTAAGGTAGTATACTATAGGACTCTGGTCTAAGGTAGTATAATATAGGACTCTGGTCTACTATAAGACTCTGGTCTAAGGTAGTATAATATAGGACTCTGGTCTACTATAAGACTCTGGTCTAAGGTAGTATACTATAGGACTCTGGTCTAATATAGTATACTATAGGACTCTGGTCTGGGGTAGTATACTATAGGACTCTGGTCTAAGGTAGTATACGATAGGACTCTGGTCCACTATAGGGCTCTGGTCTAAGATGGTATACTATAGGACTCTGGTCTACTATAGGACTCTGGTCTAAGGTAGTATACTATAGACTCTGGTCTGGGGTAGTATACTATAGGACTCTGGTCTAAGGTAGTATACTATAGGACTCTGGTCTAAGGTAGTATACTATAGGGCACTGGTCTACTACAGGACTCTGGTCTAAGCTAGTATACTATAGAGCTGTGGTATAAGGTAGTATACTATATGGCTCTGGT
This sequence comes from Oncorhynchus nerka, assembly GCF_034236695.1. NCBI lineage: Eukaryota > Metazoa > Chordata > Actinopteri > Salmoniformes > Salmonidae > Oncorhynchus > Oncorhynchus nerka. The sequence goes on along the minus strand of NC_088410.1, from coordinate 19,280,823 downwards.
CTACTATAGGGCTCTGGTCTAAGGTAGTATACTATAGGACTCTGGTCTAAGGTAGTATACTATAGGACTGTGGTCTAAGGTAGTATACTATAGGACTGTGGTCTAAGGTAGTATACTATAGGACTGTGGTCTAAGGTAGTATACGATAGGACTCTGGTCTAAGGTAGTATACGATAGGACTCTGGACTAAGGTAGTATACGATAGGACTCTGGACTAAGGTAGTATACTATAGGACTCTGGTCTAAGGTAGGACTCTGGTCTAATGTAGTATACTTTTGGACTCTGGTCTGGGGTAGTATACTATAGGACTCTGGTCTACTACAAGACTCTGGTCTGGGGTAGTATACTACAGGACTCTGGTCTAAGCTAGTATACTATAGGGCTGTGGTCTAAGGTAGTATACTAAAGGGCTCTGGTCTACTATAGGGCTCTGGTCTACTATGGTCTAAGGTAGTATACTATAGGGCTCTGGTCTAAGGTAGTATACTATAGGACTCTGGTCTAAGGTAGTATACTATAGGACTCTGGTCTAAGGTAGTATACTATAGGACTCTGGTCTAAGGTAGTATAATATAGGACTCTGGTCTACTATAAGACTCTGGTCTAAGGTAGTATACTATAGGACTCTGGTCTAATATAGTATACTATAGGACTCTGGTCTGGGGTAGTATACTATAGGACTCTGGTCTAATATAGTATACTATAGGACTCTGGTCTACTATAGGACTCTGGTCTACTATAGGACTCTGGTCTAAGCTAGTATACTATAGAGCTGTGGTATAAGGTAGTATACTATAGGGCTCTGGTCTACTATAGGGCTCTGGTCTAAGGTAGTATACTATAGGACTGTGGTCTAAGGTAGTATACTATAGGACTCTGGTCTAAGGTAGTATACGATAGGACTCTGGTCTGGGGTAGTATACTATAGGACTCTGGTCTAAGGTAGTATACGATAGGACTCTGGTCCACTATAGGGCTCTGGTCTAAGATGGTATACTATAGGACTCTGGTCTACTATAGGGCTCTGGTCTAAGGTAGTATACTATAGGACTGTGGTCTAAGGTAGTATACTATAGGACTCTGGTCTAAGGTAGTATACGATAGGACTCTGGTCTGGGGTAGTATACTATAGGACTCTGGTCTAAGGTAGTATACGATAGGACTCTGGTCCACTATAGGGCTCTGGTCTAAGATGGTATACTATAGGACTCTGGTCTACTATAGGACTCTGGTCTAAGGTAGTATACTATAGGACTCTGGTCTGGGGTAGTATACTATAGGACTCTGGTCTAAGGTAGTATACTATAGGACTCTGGTCTAAGGTAGTATACTATAGGACTCTGGTCTAAGGTAGTATACTATAGGACTCTGGTCTAAGGTAGTATACTATAGGGCACTGGTCTACTACAGGACTCTGGTCTAAGCTAGTATACTATAGAGCTGTGGTATAAGGTAGTATACTATAGGGCTCTGGTCTAAGGTAGTATACTATAGGACTGTGGTCTAAGGTAGTATACTATAGGACTGTGGTCTAAGGTAGTATACGATAGGACTGTGGTCTAAGGTAGTATACGATAGGACTGTGGTCTAAGGTAGTATACGATAGGACTCTGGACTAAGGTAGTATACGATAGGACTCTGGACTAAGGTAGTATACGATAGGACTCTGGACTAAGGTAGTATACGATAGGACTCTGGACTAAGGTAGTATACTATAGGACTCTGGTCTAAGGTAGGACTCTGGTCTAATGTAGTATACTTTGGACTCTGGTCTGGGGTAGTATACTATAGGACTCTGGTCTACTACAAGACTCTGGTCTGGGGTAGTATACTATAGGACTCTGGTCTACTACAGGACTCTGGTCTAAGCTAGTATACTATAGGGCTGTGGTCTAAGGTAGTATACTAAAGGGCTCTGGTCTACTATAGGGCTCTGGTCTACTATGGTCTAAGGTAGTATACTATAGGGCTCTGGTCTAAGGTAGTATAATATAGGACTCTGGTCTACTATAAGACTCTGGTCTAAGGTAGTATACTATAGGACTCTGGTCTAAGGTAGTATAATATAGGACTCTGGTCTACTATAAGACTCTGGTCTAAGGTAGTATACTATAGGGCTCTGGTCTAAGGTAGTATACTATAGGGCTCTGGTCTAAGGTAGTATACTATAGGACTCTGGTCTGGGGTAGTATACTATAGGACTCTGGTCTACTACAAGACTCTGGTCTGGGGTAGTATACTATAGGGCACTGGTCTACTACAGGACTCTGGTCTAAGCTAGTATACTATAGGGCTGTGGTCTAAGGTAGTATACTATAGGACTCTGGTCTAAGGTAGTATACTAAAGGGCTCTGGTCTACTATAGGGCTCTGGTCTACTATGGTCTAAGGTAGTATACTATAGGGCTCTGGTCTAAGGTAGTATAATATAGGACTCTGGTCTACTATAAGACTCTGGTCTAAGGTAGTATACTATAGGACTCTGGTCTAATATAGTATACTATAGGACTCTGGTCTGGGGTAGTATACTATAGGACTCTGGTCTAATATAGTATACTATAGGACTCTGGTCTACTATAGGACTCTGGTCTAAGCTAGTATACTATAGAGCTGTGGTATAAGGTAGTATACTATAGGGCTCTGGTCTACTATAGGACTCTGGTCTAAGGTAGTATACTATAGGACTCTGGTCTAAGGTAGTATACTATAGGGCTCTGGTCTAAGATAGTATACTATAGAACTCTGGTCTAATGTAGTATTATACGGGACTCTGCTCTAAGGTAGTATACTATAGGACTCTAGTCTACTATAGGACTCTGGTCTAAGGTAGTATACTATAGGACTCTGGTCTAAGGTAGTATACTATAGGACTCTGGTCTAAGGTAGTATACTATAGGACTCTGGTCTAAGGTAGTATACTATAGGACTCTGGTCTACGGTAGTATACTATAGGACTCTGGTCCACTATAGGACTCTGGTCCACTATAGGACTCTGGTCCACTATAGGACTCTGGTCCACTATAGGACTCTGGTCCACTATAGGACTCTGGTCCACTATAGGACTCTGATCTAAGGTAGTATACTATAGGACTCTGGTCTACTATAGGACTCTGGTCTAATGTAGTATACTTTTGGACTCTGGTCTAATATAGTATACTATAGGACTCTGGTCTAAGGTAGTATACTATAGGACTCTGGTCTAAGGTAGTATACTATAGGACTCTGGTCTGGGGTAGTATACTATAGGACTCTGGTCTGGGGTAGCATACTATAGGGCACTGGTCTACTACAGGACTCTGGTCTAAGGTAGTATACTATAGGACTCTGGTCTAAGGTAGTATACTATATGACTCTGGTCTGGGGTAGTATACTATAGGACTCTGGTCTGGGGTAGTATACGATAGGACTCTGGTCTAAGGTAGTATACTATAGGACTCTGGTCTAAGGTAGTATACTATAGGACTCTGGTCTAAGGTAGTATACTATAGGACTCTGGTCTAAGGTAGTATACAATAGGACTCTGGTCTAAGCTAGTATACTATAGAGCTGTGGTATAAGGTAGTATACTATAGGGCTCTGGTCTAAGGTAGTATACGATAGGACTCTGGTCCACTATAGGGCTCTGGTCTAAGATGGTATACTATAGGACTCTGGTCTACTATAGGACTCTGGTCTAAGGTAGTATACTATATGACTCTGGTCTGGGGTAGTATACTATAGGACTCTGGTCTGGGGTAGTATACGATAGGACTCTGGTCTAAGGTAGTATACTATAGGACTCTGGACTAAGGTAGTATACGATAGGACTCTGGACTAAGGTAGTATACGATAGGACTCTGGACTAAGGTAGTATACTATAGGACTCTGGACTAAGGTAGTATACTATAGGACTCTGGTCTAAGGTAGGACTCTGGTCTAATGTAGTATACTTTTGGACTCTGGTCTGGGGTAGTATACTATAGGACTCTGGTCTACTACAAGACTCTGGTCTGGGGTAGTATACTATAGGACTCTGGTCTACTACAGGACTCTGGTCTAAGCTAGTATACTATAGGGCTGTGGTCTAAGGTAGTATACTATAGGGCTGTGGTCTAAGGTAGTATACTATAGGGCTGTGGTCTAAGGTAGTATACTAAAGGGCTCTGGTCTACTATAAGACTCTGGTCTAAGGTAGTATACTATAGGACTCTGGTCTACTACAAGACTCTGGTCTGGGGTAGTATACTATAGGACTCTGGTCTACTACAGGACTCTGGTCTAAGCTAGTATACTATAGGGCTGTGGTCTAAGGTAGTATACTATAGGACTCTGGTCTAAGGTAGTATACTATAGGACTCTGGTCTAAGGTAGTATACTATAGGACTCTGGTCTAAGGTAGTATAATATAGGACTCTGGTCTACTATAAGACTCTGGTCTAAGGTAGTATAATATAGGACTCTGGTCTACTATAAGACTCTGGTCTAAGGTAGTATACTATAGGACTCTGGTCTAATATAGTATACTATAGGACTCTGGTCTGGGGTAGTATACTATAGGACTCTGGTCTAAGGTAGTATACGATAGGACTCTGGTCCACTATAGGGCTCTGGTCTAAGATGGTATACTATAGGACTCTGGTCTACTATAGGACTCTGGTCTAAGGTAGTATACTATAGGACTCTGGTCTGGGGTAGTATACTATAGGACTCTGGTCTAAGGTAGTATACTATAGGACTCTGGTCTAAGGTAGTATACTATAGGGCACTGGTCTACTACAGGACTCTGGTCTAAGCTAGTATACTATAGAGCTGTGGTATAAGGTAGTATACTATAGGGCTCTGGTCTACTATAGGGCTCTGGTCTAAGGTAGTATACTATAGGACTGTGGTCTAAGGTAGTATACTATAGGACTGTGGTCTAAGGTAGTATACTATAGGACTGTGGTCTAAGGTAGTATACTATAGGACTGTGGTCTAAGGTAGTATACGATAGGACTCTGGTCTAAGTGGTAGTATACGATAGGACTCTGGACTAAGGTAGTATACGATAGGACTCTGGACTAAGGTAGTATACTATAGGACTCTGGTCTAAGGTAGGACTCTGGTCTAATGTAGTATACTTTTGGACTCTGGTCTGGGGTAGTATACTATAGGACTCTGGTCTACTACAAGACTCTGGTCTGGGGTAGTATACTACAGGACTCTGGTCTAAGCTAGTATACTATAGGGCTGTGGTCTAAGGTAGTATACTAAAGGGCTCTGGTCTACTATAGGGCTCTGGTCTACTATGGTCTAAGGTAGTATACTATAGGGCTCTGGTCTAAGGTAGTATACTATAGGACTCTGGTCTAAGGTAGTATACTATAGGACTCTGGTCTAAGGTAGTATACTATAGGACTCTGGTCTAAGGTAGTATAATATAGGACTCTGGTCTACTACAGGACTCTGGTCTAAGCTAGTATACTATAGGGCTGTGGTCTAAGGTAGTATACTATAGGGCTGTGGTCTAAGGTAGTATACTAAAGGGCTCTGGTCTACTATAAGACTCTGGTCTAAGGTAGTATACTATAGGACTCTGGTCTAAGGTAGTATACTATAGGACTCTGGTCTAAGGTAGTATACTATAGGACTCTGGTCTAAGGTAGTATAATATAGGACTCTGGTCTACTATAAGACTCTGGTCTAAGGTAGTATAATATAGGACTCTGGTCTACTATAAGACTCTGGTCTAAGGTAGTATACTATAGGACTCTGGTCTAATATAGTATACTATAGGACTCTGGTCTGGGGTAGTATACTATAGGACTCTGGTCTAAGGTAGTATACGATAGGACTCTGGTCCACTATAGGGCTCTGGTCTAAGATGGTATACTATAGGACTCTGGTCTACTATAGGACTCTGGTCTAAGGTAGTATACTATAGGACTCTGGTCTGGGGTAGTATACTATAGGACTCTGGTCTAAGGTAGTATACTATAGGACTCTGGTCTAAGGTAGTATACTATAGGGCACTGGTCTACTACAGGACTCTGGTCTAAGCTAGTATACTATAGAGCTGTGGTATAAGGTAGTATACTATAGGGCTCTGGTCTACTATAGGGCTCTGGTCTAAGGTAGTATACTATAGGACTGTGGTCTAAGGTAGTATACTATAGGACTGTGGTCTAAGGTAGTATACTATAGGACTGTGGTCTAAGGTAGTATACTATAGGACTGTGGTCTAAGGTAGTATACGATAGGACTCTGGTCTAAGGTAGTATACGATAGGACTCTGGACTAAGGTAGTATACGATAGGACTCTGGACTAAGGTAGTATACTATAGGACTCTGGTCTAAGGTAGGACTCTGGTCTAATGTAGTATACTTTTGGACTCTGGTCTGGGGTAGTATACTATAGGACTCTGGTCTACTACAAGACTCTGGTCTGGGGTAGTATACTACAGGACTCTGGTCTAAGCTAGTATACTATAGGGCTGTGGTCTAAGGTAGTATACTAAAGGGCTCTGGTCTACTATAGGGCTCTGGTCTACTATGGTCTAAGGTAGTATACTATAGGACTCTGGTCTAAGGTAGTATACTATAGGACTCTGGTCTAAGGTAGTATACTATAGGACTCTGGTCTAAGGTAGTATAATATAGGACTCTGGTCTACTATAAGACTCTGGTCTAAGGTAGTATACTATAGGACTCTGGTCTAATATAGTATACTATAGGACTCTGGTCTGGGGTAGTATACTATAGGACTCTGGTCTAATATAGTATACTATAGGACTCTGGTCTACTATAGGACTCTGGTCTACTATAGGACTCTGGTCTAAGCTAGTATACTATAGAGCTGTGGTATAAGGTAGTATACTATAGGGCTCTGGTCTACTATAGGGCTCTGGTCTAAGGTAGTATACTATAGGACTCTGGTCTAAGGTAGTATACGATAGGACTCTGGTCTGGGGTAGTATACTATAGGACTCTGGTCTAAGGTAGTATACGATAGGACTCTGGTCCACTATAGGGCTCTGGTCTAAGATGGTATACTATAGGACTCTGGTCTACTATAGGACTGTGGTCTAAGGTAGTATACTATAGGACTGTGGTCTAAGGTAGTATACTATAGGACTCTGGTCTAAGGTAGTATACGATAGGACTCTGGTCTGGGGTAGTATACTATAGGACTCTGGTCTAAGGTAGTATACGATAGGACTCTGGTCCACTATAGGGCTCTGGTCTAAGATGGTATACTATAGGACTCTGGTCTACTATAGGACTCTGGTCTAAGGTAGTATACTATAGGACTCTGGTCTGGGGTAGTATACTATAGGACTCTGGTCTAAGGTAGTATACTATAGGACTCTGGTCTAAGGTAGTATACTATAGGACTCTGGTCTAAGGTAGTATACTATAGGGCACTGGTCTACTACAGGACTCTGGTCTAAGCTAGTATACTATAGAGCTGTGGTATAAGGTAGTATACTATAGGGCTCTGGTCTAAGGTAGTATACTATAGGACTGTGGTCTAAGGTAGTATACTATAGGACTGTGGTCTAAGGTAGTATACGATAGGACTGTGGTCTAAGGTAGTATACGATAGGACTGTGGTCTAAGGTAGTATACGATAGGACTCTGGACTAAGGTAGTATACGATAGGACTCTGGACTAAGGTAGTATACGATAGGACTCTGGACTAAGGTAGTATACGATAGGACTCTGGACTAAGGTAGTATACTATAGGACTCTGGTCTAAGGTAGGACTCTGGTCTAATGTAGTATACTTTTGGACTCTGGTCTGGGGTAGTATACTATAGGACTCTGGTCTACTACAAGACTCTGGTCTGGGGTAGTATACTATAGGACTCTGGTCTACTACAGGACTCTGGTCTAAGCTAGTATACTATAGGGCTGTGGTCTAAGGTAGTATACTAAAGGGCTCTGGTCTACTATAGGGCTCTGGTCTACTATGGTCTAAGGTAGTATACTATAGGGCTCTGGTCTAAGGTAGTATAATATAGGACTCTGGTCTACTATAAGACTCTGGTCTAAGGTAGTATACTATAGGACTCTGGTCTAAGGTAGTATAATATAGGACTCTGGTCTACTATAAGACTCTGGTCTAAGGTAGTATACTATAGGGCTCTGGTCTAAGGTAGTATACTATAGGGCTCTGGTCTAAGGTAGTATACTATAGGACTCTGGTCTGGGGTAGTATACTATAGGACTCTGGTCTACTACAAGACTCTGGTCTGGGGTAGTATACTATAGGGCACTGGTCTACTACAGGACTCTGGTCTAAGCTAGTATACTATAGGGCTGTGGTCTAAGGTAGTATACTATAGGACTCTGGTCTAAGGTAGTATACTAAAGGGCTCTGGTCTACTATAGGGCTCTGGTCTACTATGGTCTAAGGTAGTATACTATAGGGCTCTGGTCTAAGGTAGTATAATATAGGACTCTGGTCTACTATAAGACTCTGGTCTAAGGTAGTATACTATAGGACTCTGGTCTAATATAGTATACTATAGGACTCTGGTCTGGGGTAGTATACTATAGGACTCTGGTCTAATATAGTATACTATAGGACTCTGGTCTACTATAGGACTCTGGTCTAAGCTAGTATACTATAGAGCTGTGGTATAAGGTAGTATACTATAGGACTCTGGTCTAAGGTAGTATACTATAGGTCTCTGGTCTAAGATAGTATACTATAGAACTCTGGTCTAATGTAGTATTATACGGGACTCTGCTCTAAGGTAGTATACTATAGGACTCTAGTCTACTATAGGACTCTGGTCTAAGGTAGTATACTATAGGACTCTGGTCTAAGGTAGTATACTATAGGACTCTGGTCTAAGGTAGTATACTATAGGACTCTGGTCTAAGGTAGTATACTATAGGACTCTGGTCTACGGTAGTATACTATAGGACTCTGGTCCACTATAGGACTCTGGTCCACTATAGGACTCTGGTCCACTATAGGACTCTGGTCCACTATAGGACTCTGGTCCACTATAGGACTCTGATCTAAGGTAGTATACTATAGGACTCTGGTCTACTATAGGACTCTGGTCTAATGTAGTATACTTTTGGACTCTGGTCTAATATAGTATACTATAGGACTCTGGTCTAAGGTAGTATACTATAGGACTCTGGTCTAAGGTAGTATACTATAGGACTCTGGTCTGGGGTAGTATACTATAGGACTCTGGTCTGGGGTAGCATACTATAGGGCACTGGTCTACTACAGGACTCTGGTCTAAGGTAGTATACTATAGGACTCTGGTCTAATGTAGTATACTATAGGACTCTGGTCTAATGTAGTATACTATAGGACTCTGGTCTAAGGTAGTATACTATAGGAATCTGGTCTACTATAGGAATCTGGTCTACTATAGGACTCTGGTCTACAATAGGACTCTGGTCTACAATAGGACTCTGGTCTACTATAGGGCTCTGGTCCACTATAGGGCTCTGGTCTAAGGTAGTATACTATAGTGCTGTGGTCTAAGGTAGTATACTATAGGACTCTGGTCTACTATAGGGCTCTGGTCTACTATAGGGCTCTGGTCCACTATAGGGTACTGGTCTAAGGGGTTCTAATGTAGGACTCTGGTCTAATATAGTATACTATAGGACTCTGGTCTGGGGTAGTATACTATAGTGCTGTGGTCTAAGGTAGTATACTATAGGACTCTGATCTAAGATAGTATACTATAGGACTCTGGTCTACTATAGGACTCTGGTCTAATGTAGTATACTTTTGGGCTCTGGTCTAAGGTAGTATACTATAGGACTCTGGTCTACTATAGGACACTGGTCTAAGGTAGTATACTATAGGACTATGGTCTAAGGTAGTATACTATGGTCTAAGGTAGTATACTGTGGTCCAAGGTAGTATACTATAGGACTGTGGTCTAAGGTAGTATACTATAGGGCTCTGGTCTAAGGTAGGATACTATAGAGTTCTGGTCTACTATAGGGCTGTGGTCTAAGGTAGTATACTATAGGACTCTGGTCTAAGGTAGTATACTATAGGACTCTGGTCTAAGGTAGTATACTATAGGACTCTGGTCTAAGGTAGTATACTATAGGACTCTGGTCTAAGGTAGTATACTATAGGACTCTGGTCTACTATAGGACTCTGGTCTAAGGTAGTATACTATAGGACTCTGCTCTAAGGTAGTATACTATAGGACTCTGGTCCTCTATAGGACTCTGGTCCTCTATAGGACTCTGGTCCACTATAGGACTCTGGTCCACTATAGGACTCTGGTCCACTATAGGACTCTGGTCTAAGGTAGTATACTATAGGACTCTGGTCTACTTTTGGACTCTGGTCTAAGGTAGAATACTATAGGACTCTGGTCTACTATAGGACTCTGGTCTAAGGTAGTATACTATAGGACTCTGGTCTACTATAGGACTCTGGTCTAAGGTAGTATACTATAGGACTCTGCTCTAAGGTAGTATACTATAGGACTCTGGTCTAAGGTAGTATACTATAGGACTCTGGTCTAAGGTAGTATACTATAGGACTCTGGTCTAAGGTAGTATACTATAGGACTCTGGTCTAAGGTAGTATACTAAAGGACTCTGGTCTACTATAGGGCTCTGGTCTACTATGGTCTAAGGTAGTATACTATAGGGCTCTGGTCTAAGGTAGTATAATATAGGACTCTGGTCTACTATAAGACTCTGGTCTAAGGTAGTATACTATAGGACTCTGGTCTAATATAGTATACTATAGGACTCTGGTCTGGGGTAGTATACTATAGGACTCTGGTCTAATATAGTATACTATAGGACTCTGGTCTACTATAGGACTCTGGTCTACTATAGGACTCTGGTCTAAGCTAGTATACTATAGAGCTGTGGTATAAGGTAGTATACTATAGGGCTCTGGTCTACTATAGGACTCTGGTCTAAGGTAGTATACTATAGGGCTCTGGTCTAAGATAGTATACTATAGAACTCTGGTCTAATGTAGTATTATACAGGACTCTGCTCTAAGGTAGTATACTATAGGACTCTGGTCTACTATAGGACTCTGGTCTAAGGTAGTATACTATAGGACTCTGGTCTAAGGTAGTATACTATAGGACTCTGGTCTAAGGTAGTATACTATAGGACTCTGGTCTAAGGTAGTATACTATAGGACTCTGGTCTAAGGTAGTATACTATAGGACTCTGGTCTAAGGTAGTATACTATAGGACTCTGGTCTAAGGTAGTATACTATAGGACTCTGGTCTACTATAGGACTCTGGTCCACTATAGGACTCTGGTCCACTATAGGACTCTGGTCCACTATAGGACTCTGGTCCACTATAGGACTCTGGTCCACTATAGGACTCTGGTCCACTATAGGACTCTGATCTAAGGTAGTATACTATAGGACTCTGGTCTACTATAGGACTCTGGTCTAATGTAGTATACTTTTGGACTCTGGTCTAATATAGTATACTATAGGACTCTGGTCTAAGGTAGTATACTATAGGACTCTGGTCTAAGGTAGTATACTATAGGACTCTGGTCTGGGGTAGTATACTATAGGACTCTGGTCTGGGGTAGCATACTATAGGGCACTGGTCTACTACAGGACTCTGGTCTAATGTAGTATACTATAGGACTCTGGTCTAATGTAGTATACTATAGGACTCTGGTCTAATGTAGTATACTATAGGACTCTGGTCTAATGTAGTATACTATAGGACTCTGGTCTAAGGTAGTATACTATAGGAATCTGGTCTACTATAGGAATCTGGTCTACTATAGGACTCTGGTCTACTATAGGGCTCTGGTCCACTATAGGGCTCTGGTCTAAGGTAGTATACTATAGTGCTGTGGTCTAAGGTAGTATACTATAGGACTCTGGTCTACTATAGGGCTCTGGTCTACTATAGGGCTCTGGTCCACTATAGGGCTCTGGTCTAAGGGGTTCTAATGTAGGACTCTGGTCTAATATAGTATACTATAGGACTCTGGTCTGGGGTAGTATACTATAGTGCTGTGGTCTAAGGTAGTATACTATAGGACTCTGATCTAAGATAGTATACTATAGGACTCTGGTCTACTATAGGACTCTGGTCTAATGTAGTATACTTTTGGGCTCTGGTCTAAGGTAGTATACTATAGGACTCTGGTCTACTATAGGACACTGGTCTAAGGTAGTATACTATAGGACTATGGTCTAAGGTAGTATACTATGGTCTAAGGTAGTATACTGTGGTCCAAGGTAGTATACTATAGGACTGTGGTCTAAGGTAGTATACTATAGGGCTCTGGTCTAAGGTAGAATACTATAGGACTCTGGTCTACTATAGGACTTTGGTCTAAGGTAGTATACTATAGGATTCTGGTCTAATATAGGACTCTGGTCTAAGGTAGTATACTATAGGACTCTGGTCTACTATAGGACTCTGGTCTAAGGTAGTATACTATAGGACTCTGCTCTAAGGTAGTATACTATAGGACTCTGGTCCTCTATAGGACTCTGGTCCACTATAGGACTCTGGTCCACTATAGGACTCTGGTCCACTATAGGACTCTGGTCCACTATAGGACTCTGGTCTAAGGTAGTATACTATAGGACTCTGGTCTACTTTTGGACTCTGGTCTAAGGTAGAATACTATAGGACTCTGGTCTACTATAGGACTCTGGTCTAAGGTAGTATACTATAGGACTCTGGTCTAAGGTAGTATACTATAGGGCTCTGGTCTAAGGTAGTATACTATAGGGCTCTGGTCTAAGGTAGTATACTATAGGACTCTGGTCTAAGGTAGTATACTTTTGGACTCTGGTCTAATGTAGTATACTTTTGGACTCTGGTCTAAGGTAGTATAATATAGGACTCTGGTCTAATGTAGTATACTTTTGGACTCTGGTCTAATATAGTATACTATAGGACTCTGGTCTAAGGTAGTATACTATAGGACTCTGGTCTAAGGTAGTATACTATAGGGCTCTGGTCTAAGGTAGTATACTATAGGACTCTGGTCTAATATAGGACTCTGGTCTACTATAGGACTCTGGTCTAAGGTAGTATAGTATAGGACTCTGGTCTAATATATGACTGGTCTACTATAGGACTCTGGTCTAAGATAGTTTACTATAGGACTCTGGTTTAAGGTAGTATACCATAGGGCTCTGGTCTACTATAGGACTCTGGTCTAAGATAGTATACTATAGGACTCTGGTCTACTATAGGACTCTGGTCTAAGGTAGTATACTATAGGACTATGGTCTACAATAGGACTCTGGTTTAAGGTTGTATACTATAGGGTTCTGGTCTAAGGTAGTGCACTACATATGGAATAGGGGGTGAATCTTTGCCATAGACTTTCCTAGGAGCAGATAGTTTTTCTATAACATGTCAATCCAAAGGTAAACCACAATAGATGACAGAATCAGGAATAGAAGGCATTCTAAAGTAGAAGCTGTTTCCTCCCTATGAATCAACCAATCAACAGGCCTTTGTAATCCCTAGTGTGACAGACAGATGAGGTAAGTCAGTGCCTGGGTTAATGTAGCGAGGCCCTATTGTCCAGACTAAAGTGTTTCCTAATGATTCTCTCTGTCTATCTCCTACTATACACCTCTAAATCCTTCTCTCTGTCTATCTCCTACTATACACCTCTAAATCCTTCTCTCTGTCTATCTCCTACTATACACCTCTCTCTTCCTCTGTTTTCCTCTCTTCTCCTCTCCTTCTCTCCTCCTCCACTCTCTTCCTCTGTTTTCCTCTCTTCTCCTCTCCTCCTCTCTTCAATAGTTGATTTAATGAAAGCAGTCAGATCTACCAGACCTTCTGCCAGCACCACCACCGCTAATGCCAACCAATCATTATTAGCATTTTAAATTATTTTCCTATTCACATCCTTGGCCATTGATCAACGTGTGTGTGTGTGTGATTGTGTGTGGCCCCTAATACCTTTGAGGACAAATTGTCGCAATCTCACACACACACACACATACACACATACACACATACACACATACACACATACACACATACACACATACACACATACACACATACACAACCACACACACATTCAAACGCACATGTTGATCAATGGCCAAGGGCGCAAACAGGAAAACAATTGAAATGCATAATGCAATAATGATTGGTTGGCATTAGTGGTGGTGGCAGAAGGTCATCTGTAATGATGTCTGTGATGATGTTGTCTGTGATGATGTTGTCTGTGATGATGCTGTCTGTGATGCTGCTGTCTGTGATGCTGCTGTCTGTGATGTTGTCTGTGATGATGTTGTCTGTGATGATGTTGTCTGTAATGATGCTGTCTGTGATGATGCTGTCTGTGATGATGCTGTCTGTGATGATGCTGTCTGTGATGATGCTGTCTGTGATGATGATGTCTGTGATGATGTTGTCTGTGATGATGTTGTCTGTGATGATGTTGTCTGTGATGTTGTCTGTAATGATGTCTGTGATGATGCGGTCTGTGATGATGCTGTCTGTGATGATGCTGTCTGTGATGTTGTCTGTAATGATGCTGTCTGTAATGATGCTGTCTGTGATGATGTCTGTTCCTGTAAAGAGGATTTGTGAGCCTCTCTCATCAGGGTCGACTCAGTCAGTCAAAGTGTTGCTAAAATGTTGTCATTTTGTTCCTTCCACTTTCTGATGATTGTGTTCCTGACATTTACAGCTTCTCAAAGAAGGAGAGAGAGGGAGTGACAATGACTTCACATTTTGAGTGTGTCTGTGTGTCTGTGTGTGTGTGTCTGTCCTTTCCTATTCGTATTTAAGCAGGACTCGTTGTCATTCCTGTTCCCCATTAATACTGGATACCATGTTTCCACTTCCTGGTCCTGATAGGATAACCAGGAATAATGACACACACACACACGTGCCACACACACACGCAAACACACACACACCCACACCACATGATGTTGGTGGCACCTTAATTGGGGAGGACATGGCTTGTGGTAATGACTGGAGCAGAACTAGTGGAATGGTATCAAATACATCAGAGGTTTCATGCCGTTCCATGTACTCCGTTCCAGACATTATTATGAGCCGTCCTCCCCTCACCAGGCTCCTGTGGTGCACACAAAAAGACAATGTTAGGATGGTGTGTGTGTTGGGAGGAGGGAGCCCAAATAGTTTGTCTCTGTACAGTCCCCCCACAACCCCAAGACAACACGGGTGAGAAGAGCCTTTTGTTGTTTTTAACCCCAGTAGGTGTGTGTGTGTGTGTGTGTGAAGTAGCACTAGAAAAATATTTTGATTCTGGACGTTTTGAAAAAGCCATTTCTCAGACTGGCCAATAAAAAGAAAAGGTTAACATGGGACAGATAACACAGACACTGGACAGATAACACAGACACTGGACAGATAACACAGACACTGGACAGAGGATTCTGCACTGTTGACGTTGAGACTGGTGTTTTGCGGGTGCTATTTAATGAAGCTGCCAGTTGAGGACTTGTGAGTCATTCTGTTGTGAGTCATTAATCATTCTGTTGTATGCTTCATGGTGCTGCTAAAGTAAATGTGATACAAGGAATACATCCCAATACTGTCTCTCGCTCGTTCACTACATCCCAATATTGTCTCCCGCTCGTTCACTACATCCCAGTACTATCTCCCGCTCGTTCACTACATCCCAGTACTGTCTCCCGCTCGTTCACTACATCCCAGTACTGTCTCCCGCTCGTTCACTACATCCCAGTACTGTCTCCCGCTCGTTCACTACATCCCAGTACTGTCTCTCGCTCGTTCACTACATCCCAGTACTATCTCCCGCTCGTTTACTACATCCCAATACTGTCTCTCGCTCGTTCACTACATCCCAATACTGTCTCTCGCTCGTTCACTACATCCCAGTACTATCTCCCGCTCGTTCACTACATCCCAGTACTATCTCCCGCTCGTTCACTACATCCCAATACTGTCTCGCTCGTTCACTACATCCCAATACTGTTTCCCGCTCGTTCACTACATCCCAATACTATCTCTCGCTCGTTCACTACATCCCAATACTGTCTCTCGCTCGTTCACTACATCCCAATACTGTCTCTCGCTCGTTTACTACATCCCAATACTGTCTCCCGCTCGTTCACTACATCCCAGTACTGTCTCTCGCTCGTTAACTACATCCCAGTACTATCTCCCGCTCGTTCACTACATCCCAATACTGTCTCCCGCTCGTTCACTACATCCCAATACTGTCTCCCGCTCGTTCACTACATCCCAATACTGTCTCCCGCTCGTTCACTACATCCCAATACTATCTCCCGCTCGTTCACTACATCCCAATACTATCTCCCGCTCGTTCACTACATCCCAATACTATCTCCCGCTCGTTCACTACATCCCAATACTATCTCTCGCTCGTTCACTACATCCCAGTACTGTCTCTCGCTCGTTCACTACATCCCAATACTGTCTCTCGCTCGTTCACTACATCCCAATACTGTCTCCCGCTCGTTCACTACATCCCAATACTATCTCTCGCTCGTTCACTACATCCCAGTACTATCTCCCGCTCGTTCACTACATCCCAGTACTATCTCTCGCTCGTTCACTACATCCCAGTACTATCTCCCGCTCGTTCACTACATCCCAGTACTATCTCCCGCTCGTTCACTACATCCCAGTACTATCTCCCGCTCGTTCACTACATCCCAATACTATCTCCCGCTCGTTCACTACATCCCAATACTGTCTCCCGCTCGTTCACTACATCCCAATACTATCTCCCGCTCGTTCACTACATCCCAATACTATCTCCCGCTCGTTCACTACATCCCAATACTATCTCCCGCTCGTTCACTACATCCCAATACTATCTCTCGCTCGTTCACTACATCCCAGTACTGTCTCTCGCTCGTTCACTACATCCCAGTACTGTCTCTCGCTCGTTCACTACATCCCAATACCGTCTCTCGCTCGTTCACTACATCCCAATACCGTCTCTCGCTCGTTCACTACATCCCAGTACTGTCTCCCGCTCGTTCACTACATCCCAGTACTGTCTCCCGCTCGTTCACTACATCCCAGTACTGTCTCCCGCTCGTTCACTACATCCCAGTACTGTCTCCCGCTCGTTCACTACATCCCAATACTGTCTCTCGCTCGTTCACTACATCCCAGTACTGTCTCTCGCTCGTTCACTACATCCCAGTACTGTCTCCCGCTCGTTCACTACATCCCAATACTACATCCCAAAATTATCTCCCGCTCGTTCACTACATCCCAATACTACATCCCAAAATTATCTCTCGCTCGTTCACTACATCCCAATACTACATCCCAAAATTATCTCTCGCTCGTTCACTACATCCCAGTACTGTCTCCCGCTCGTTCACTACATCCCAATACTGTCTCTCGCTCGTTCACTACATCCCAATACTATCTCCCGCTCGTTCACTACATCCCAGTACTATCTCCCGCTCGTTCACTACATCCCAATACTATCTCTCGCTCGTTCACTACATCCCAGTACTGTCTCTCGCTCGTTCACTACATCCCAGTACTGTCTCTCGCTCGTTCACTACATCCCAATACTGTCTCTCGCTCGTTCACTACATCCCAATACTGTCTCTCGCTCGTTCACTACATCCCAGTACTATCTCCCGCTCGTTCACTACATCCCAATACTACATCCCAAAATTATCTCCCGCTCGTTCACTACATCCCAATACTACATCCCAAAATTATCTCTCGCTCGTTCACTACATCCCAATACTACATCCCAAAATTATCTCTCGCTCGTTCACTACATCCCAGTACTGTCTCTCGCGCGTTCACTACATCCCAGTACTGTCTCCCGCTCGTTCACTACATCCCAGTACTATCTCCCGCTCGTTCACTACATCCCAGTACTATCTCCCGCTCGTTCACTACATCCCAATACTATCTCTCGCTCGTTCACTACATCCCAGTACTGTCTCTCGCTCGTTCACTACATCCCAGTACTGCCTCTCGCTCGTTCACTACATCCCAATACTGCCTCTCGCTCGTTCACTACATCCCAATACTGTCTCTCGCTCGTTCACTACATCCCAGTACTGTCTCTCGCTCGTTCACTACATCACAGTACTGTCTCCCGCTCGTTCACTACATCCCAATACTACATCCCAAAATTATCTCTCGCTCGTTCACTACATCCCAATACTACATCCCAAAATTATCTCTCGCTCGTTCACTACATCCCAATACTGTCTCTCGCTCATTCACTACATCCCAGTACTATCTCCCGCTCGTTCACTACATCCCAATACTATCTCCCGCTCGTTCACTACATCCCAATACTATCTCCCGCTCGTTCACTACATCCCAATACTGTCTCCCGCTCGTTCACTACATCCCAGTACTATCTCCCGCTCGTTCACTACATCCCAATACTATCTCCCGCTCGTTCACTACATCCCAATACTATCTCCCGCTCGTTCACTACATCCCAATACTGACTCCCGCTCGTTCACTACATCCCAATACTGTCTCCCGCTCGTTCACTACATCCCAATACTGTCTCTCGCTCGTTCACTACATCCCAATACTGTCTCTCGCTCGTTCACTACATCCCAATACTGTCTCTCGCTCGTTCACTACATCCCAATACTGTCTCCCGCTCGTTCACTACATCCCAATACTGTCTCCCGCTCGTTCACTACATCCCAGTACTGTCTCCGCTCGTTCACTACATCCCAGTACTGTCTCCCCGCTCGTTCACTACATCCCAGTACTGTCTCCCGCTCGTTCACTACATCCAGTACTGTCTCCCGCTCGTTCACTACATCCCAATACTGTCTCCCGCTCGTTCACTACATCCCAATACTGTCTCCCGCTCGTTCACTACATCCCAATACTACATCCCAAAATTATCTCTCGCTCGTTCACTACATCCCAATACTACATCCCAAAATTATCTCTCGCAAGTTCACTACATCCCAATACTACATCCCAAAATTATCTCTCGCTGCGTTCACTACATCCCAATACTACATCCCAAAATTATCTCTCGCTCGTTCACTACATCCCAATACTACATCCCAAAATTATCTCTCGCTGCGTTCACTACATCCCAGTACTGTCTCCGCTCGTTCACTACATCCCAATACTGTCTCTCGCTCGTTCACTACATCCCAATACTATCTCCCGCTCGTTCACTACATCCCAGTACTATCTCCCGCTCGTTCACTACATCCCAATACTATCTCTCGCTCGTTCACTACATCCCAGTACTGTCTCTCGCTCGTTCACTACATCCCAGTACTGTCTCTCGCTCGTTCACTACATCCCAATACTGTCTCTCGCTCGTTCACTACATCCCAATACTGTCTCTCGCTCGTTCACTACATCCCAGTACTATCTCCCGCTCGTTCACTACATCCCAATACTACATCCCAAAATTATCTCCCGCTCGTTCACTACATCCCAATACTACATCCCAAAATTATCTCTCGCTCGTTCACTACATCCCAATACTACATCCCAAAATTATCTCTCGCTCGTTCACTACATCCCAGTACTGTCTCTCGCTCGTTCACTACATCCCAGTACTGTCTCCCGCTCGTTCACTACATCCCAGTACTATCTCCCGCTCGTTCACTACATCCCAGTACTATCTCCCGCTCGTTCACTACATCCCAATACTATCTCTCGCTCGTTCACTACATCCCAGTACTGTCTCTCGCTCGTTCACTACATCCCAGTACTGCCTCTCGCTCGTTCACTACATCCCAATACTGCCTCTCGCTCGTTCACTACATCCCAATACTGTCTCTCGCTCGTTCACTACATCCCAGTACTGTCTCTCGCTCGTTCACTACATCACAGTACTGTCCCTTTGTTCACTACATCCCAATACTACATCCCAAAATTATCTCTCGCTCGTTCACTACATCCCAATACTACATCCCAAAATTATCTCTCGCTGTTCACTACATCCCAATACTGTCTCTCGCTCATTCACTACATCCCAGTACTATCTCCCGCTCGTTCACTACATCCCAATACTATCTCCCGCTCGTTCACTACATCCCAATACTATCTCCCGCTCGTTCACTACATCCCAATACTGTCTCCCGCTCGTTCACTACATCCCAGTACTATCTCCCGCTCGTTCACTACATCCCAATACTATCTCCCGCTCGTTCACTACATCCCAATACTATCTCCCGCTCGTTCACTACATCCCAATACTGACTCCCGCTCGTTCACTACATCCCAATACTGTCTCCCGCTCGTTCACTACATCCCAATACTGTCTCTCGCTCGTTCACTACATCCCAATACTGTCTCTCGCTCGTTCACTACATCCCAATACTGTCTCTCGCTCGTTCACTACATCCCAATACTGTCTCCCGCTCGTTCACTACATCCCAATACTGTCTCCCGCTCGTTCACTACATCCCAGTACTGTCTCCCGCTCGTTCACTACATCCCAGTACTGTCTCCCGCTCGTTCACTACATCCCAGTACTGTCTCCCGCTCGTTCACTACATCCCAGTACTGTCTCCCGCTCGTTCACTACATCCCAATACTGTCTCCCGCTCGTTCACTACATCCCAATACTGTCTCCCGCTCGTTCACTACATCCCAATACTACATCCCAAAATTATCTCTCGCTCGTTCACTACATCCCAATACTACATCCCAAAATTATCTCTCGCTCGTTCACTACATCCCAATACTACATCCCAAAATTATCTCTCGCTCGTTCACTACATCCCAATACTACATCCCAAAATTATCTCTCGCTCGTTCACTACATCCCAATACTACATCCCAAAATTATCTCTCGCTCGTTCACTACATCCCAGTACTATCTCCCGCTCGTTCACTACATCCCAATACTATCTCCCGCTCGTTCACTACATCCCAATACTGTCTCTCGCTCGTTCACTACATCCCAGTACTGTCTCTCGCTCGTTCACTACATCCCAATACTATCTCCCGCTCGTTCACTACATCCCAATACTGTCTCTCGCTCGTTCACTACATCCCAATACTGTCTCTCGCTCGTTCACTACATCCCAATACTGTCTCTCGCTCGCTCCTCACTACATCCCAATACTGTCTCTCGCTCGTTCACTACATCCCAGTACTGTCTCTCGCTCGTTCACTACATCCCAGTACTGTCTCTCGCTCGTTCACTACATCCCAGTACTGTCTCTCGCTCGTTCACTACATCCCAGTACTGTCTCTCGCTCGTTCACTACATCCCAGTACTGTCTCTCGCTCGTTCACTACATCCCAGTACTGTCTCTCGCTCGTTCACTACATCCCAGTACTGTCTCTCGCTCGTTCACTACATCCCAGTACTGTCTCTCGCTCGTTCACTACATCCCAGTACTGTCTCTCGCTCGTTCACTACATCCCAGTACTGTCTCTCGCTCGTTCACTACATCCCAGTACTGTCTCTCGCTCGTTCACTACATCCCAATACTACATCCCAAAATTATCTCTCGCTCGTTCACTACATCCCAATACTGTCTCTCGCTCGTTCACTACATCCCAATACTGTCTCCCGCTCGTTCACTACATCCCAGTACTGTCTCCCGCTCGTTCACTACATCCCAATACTGTCTCCCGCTCGTTCACTACATCCCAATACTGTCTCTCGCTCGTTCACTACATCCCAATACTGTCTCTCGCTCGTTCACTACATCCCAGTACTGTCTCTCGCTCGTTCACTACATCCCAGTACTGTCTCTCGCTCGTTCACTACATCCCAGTACTGTCTCTCGCTCGTTCACTACATCCCAGTACTGTCTCTCGCTCGTTCACTACATCCCAGTACTGTCTCTCGCTCGTTCACTACATCCCAGTACTGTCTCCCGCTCGTTCACTACATCCCAATACTACATCCCAAAATTATCTCTTGCTCGTTCACTACATCCCAATACTGTCTCTCGCTCGTTCACTACATCCCAGTACTATCTCCCGCTCGTTCACTACATCCCAATACTGTCTCCCGCTCGTTCACTACATCCCAATACTGTCTCCCGCTCGTTCACTACATCCCAATACTGTCTCCCGCTCGTTCACTACATCCCAATACTATCTCCCGCTCGTTCACTACATCCCAATACTGTCTCCCGCTCGTTCACTACATCCCAGTACTGTCTCCCGCTCGTTCACTACATCCCAGTACTATCTCCCGCTCGTTCACTACATCCCAATACTATCTCCCGCTCGTTCACTACATCCCAATACTGTCTCCCGC
Organism: Oncorhynchus nerka; assembly: GCF_034236695.1. Lineage (NCBI taxonomy): Eukaryota > Metazoa > Chordata > Actinopteri > Salmoniformes > Salmonidae > Oncorhynchus > Oncorhynchus nerka. The sequence goes on along the minus strand of NC_088410.1, from coordinate 19,258,652 downwards.
TCGTTCACTACATCCCAATACTGTCTCCCGCTCGTTCACTACATCCAAATACTGTCTATCGCTCGTTCACTACATCCCAATACTGTCTCTCGCTCGTTCACTACATCCCAATACTGTCTCTCGCTCGTTCACTTCATCCCAATACTATCTCCCGCTCGTTCACTACATCCCAATACTGTCTCCCGCTCGTTCACTACATCCCAATACTACATCCCAAAATTATCTCTCGCTCGTTCACTACATCCCAATACTGTCTCTCGCTCGTTCACTACATCCCAATACTGTCTCCCGCTCGTTCACTACATCCCAGTACTGTCTCCCGCTCGTTCACTACATCCCAATACTGTCTCCCGCTCGTTCACTACATCCCAATACTGTCTCTCGCTCGTTCACTACATCCCAATACTGTCTCTCGCTCGTTCACTACATCCCAGTACCGTCTCTCGCTCGTTCACTACATCCCAGTACTGTCTCTCGCTCGTTCACTACATCCCAGTACTGTCTCTCGCTCGTTCACTACATCCCAGTACTGTCTCTCGCTCGTTCACTACATCCCAGTACTGTCTCTCGCTCGTTCACTACATCCCAGTACTGTCTCCCGCTCGTTCACTACATCCCAATACTACATCCCAAAAATTATCTCTTGCTCGTTCACTACATCCCAATACTGTCTCTCGCTCGTTCACTACATCCCAGTACTATCTCCCGCCGTTCACTACATCCCAATACTGTCTCCCGCTCGTTCACTACATCCCAATACTGTCTCCCGCTCGTTCACTACATCCCAATACTGTCTCCCGCTCGTTCACTACATCCCAATACTATCTCCCGCTCGTTCACTACATCCCAATACTGTCTCCCGCTCGTTCACTACATCCCAGTACTGTCTCCCGCTCGTTCACTACATCCCAGTACTATCTCCCGCTCGTTCACTACATCCCAATACTATCTCCCGCTCGTTCACTACATCCCAATACTGTCTCCCGCTCGTTCACTACATCCCAATACTGTCTCCCGCTCGTTCACTACATCCAAATACTGTCTATCGCTCGTTCACTACATCCCAATACTGTCTCTCGCTCGTTCACTACATCCCAATACTGTCTCTCGCTCGTTCACTTCATCCCAATACTATCTCCCGCTCGTTCACTACATCCCAATACTGTCTCCCGCTCGTTCACTACATCCCAGTACTATCTCCCGCTCGTTCACTACATCCCAGTACTATCTCCCGCTCGTTCACTACATCCCAATACTATCTCCCGCTCGTTCACTACATCCCAATACTGTCTCCCGCTCGTTCACTACATCCCAATACTGTCTCCCGCTCGTTCACTACATCCCAATACTGTCTCCCGCTCGTTCACTACATCCCAATACTATCTCCCGCTCGTTCACTACATCCCAATACTGTCTCTCGCTCGTTCACTACATCCCAATACTGTCTCTCGCTCGTTCACTACATCCCAGTACTGTCTCTCGCTCGTTCACTACATCCCAGTACTGTCTCTCGCTCGTTCACTACATCCCAGTACTGTCTCCCGCTCGTTCACTACATCCCAATACTACATCCCAAAATTATCTCTCGCTCGTTCACTACATCCCAATACTACATCCCAAAATTATCTCTCGCTCGTTCACTACATCCCAATACTGTCTCTCGCTCATTCACTACATCCCAGTACTATCTCCCGCTCGTTCACTACATCCCAATACTATCTCTCGCTCGTTCACTACATCCCAGTACTATCTCCCGCTCGTTCACTACATCCCAATACTGTCTCCCGCTCGTTCACTACATCCCAATACTGTCTCCCGCTCGTTCACTACATCCCAATACTGTCTCTCGCTCGTTCACTACATCCCAGTACTGTCACTCGCTCGTTCACTACATCCCAGTACTGTCTCCCGCTCGTTCACTACATCCCAAAATTATCTCTCGCTCGTTCACTACATCCCAATACTACATCCCAAAATTATCTCTCGCTCGTTCACTACATCCCAATACTGTCTCTCGCTCGTTCACTACATCCCAGTACTATCTCCCGCTCGTTCACTACATCCCAATACTGTCTCTCGCTCGTTCACTACATCCCAGTACTATCTCCCGCTCGTTCACTACATCCCAATACTGTCTCCCGCTCGTTCACTACATCCCAATACTGTCTCCCGCTCGTTCACTACATCCCAATACTGTCTCTCGCTCGTTCACTACATCCCAGTACTGTCTCTCGCTCGTTCACTACATCCCAGTACTGTCTCTCGCTCGTTCACTACATCACAGTACTGTCTCCCGCTCGTTCACTACATCCCAATACTACATCCCAAAATTATCTCTCGCTCATTCACTACATCCCAATACTGTCTCTCGCTCATTCACTACATCCCAGTACTATCTCCCGCTCGTTCACTACATCCCAATACTATCTCCCGCTCGTTCACTACATCCCAATACTGTCTCTCGCTCGTTCACTACATCCCAGTACTATCTCCCGCTCGTTCACTACATCCCAGTACTATCTCCCGCTCGTTCACTACATCCCAATACTATCTCCCGCTCGTTCACTACATCCCAATACTGTCTCCCGCTCGTTCACTACATCCCAATACTGTCTCCCGCTCGTTCACTACATCCCAATACTGTCTCCCGCTCGTTCACTACATCCCAATACTGTCTCTCGCTCGTTCACTACATCCCAATACTGTCTCTCGCTCGTTCACTACATCCCAATACTGTCTCTCGCTCGTTCACTACATCCCAATACTGTCTCTCGCTCGTTCACTACATCCCAATACTGTCTCCCGCTCGTTCACTACATCCCAATACTGTCTCCCGCTCGTTCACTACATCCCAATACTGTCTCCCGCTCGTTCACTACATCCCAATACTGTCTCCCGCTCGTTCACTACATCCCAATACTGTCTCCCGCTCGTTCACTACATCCCAATACTGTCTCCCGCTCGTTCACTACATCCCAATACTGTCTCTCGCTCGTTCACTACATCCCAATACTGTCTCTCGCTCGTTCACTACATCCCAATACTATCTCTCGCTCGTTCACTACATCCCAATACTACATCCCAAAATTATCTCTCGCTCGTTCACTACATCCCAATACTACATCCCAAAATTATCTCTCGCTCGTTCACTACATCCCAGTACTATCTCCCGCTGTTCACTACATCCCAGTACTATCTCCCGCTCGTTCACTACATCCCAGTACTATCTCTTTGCGTTCACTACATCCAGTACTATCTCTCGCTCGTTCACTACATCCCAGTACTGTCTCTCGCTCGTTCACTACATCCCAGTACTGTCTCTCGCTCGTTCACTACATCCCAATACTATCTCCCGCTCGTTCACTACATCCCAATACTGTCTCTCGCTCGTTCACTACATCCCAATACTGTCTCGCTCGTTCACTACATCCCAATACTGTCTCTCGCTCGTTCACTACATCCCAATACTGTCTCTCGCTCGTTCACTACATCCCAGTACTGTCTCTCGCTCGTTCACTACATCCCAGTACTGTCTCTCGCTCGTTCACTACATCCCAGTACTGTCTCTCGCTCGTTCACTACAACCCAGTACTGTCTCCCGCTCGTTCACTACATCCCAGTACTGTCTCTCGCTCGTTCACTACATCCCAGTACTGTCTCTCGCTCGTTCACTACATCCCAGTACTGTCTCTCGCTCGTTCACTACATCCCAGTACTGTCTCTCGCTCGTTCACTACATCCCAGTACTGTCTCTCGCTGTTCACTACATCCCAGTACTGTCTCTCGCTCGTTCACTACATCCCAGTACTGTCTCTCGCTCGTACACTACATCCCAGTACTGTCTCTCGCTCGTTCACTACATCCCAGTACTGTCTCTCGCTCGTTCACTACATCCCAGTACTGTCTCCCGCTGTTCACTACATCCCAATACTACATCCCAAAATTATCTCTCGCTCGTTCACTACATCCCAATACTACATCCCAAAATTATCTCTCGCTCGTTCACTACATCCCAATACTGTCTCTCGCTCATTCACTACATCCCAGTACTATCTCCCTTTCGTTCACTACATCCCAATACTATCTCCCGCTCGTTCACTACATCCCAATACTATCTCTCGCTCGTTCACTACATCCCAGTACTATCTCCCGCTCGTTCACTACATCCCAGTACTATCTCCGCTCGTTCACTACATCCCAGTACTATCTCCCGCTCGTTCACTACATCCCAATACTATCTCCCGCTCGTTCACTACATCCCAATACTGTCTCCCCGCTCGTTCACTACATCCCAATACTGTCTCCCGCTCGTTCACTACATCCCAATACTGTCTCCCCGCTCGTTCACTACATCCAATACTATCTCCCGCTCGTTCACTACATCCCAATACTGTCTCCCGCTCGCTCACTACATCCCAATACTGTCTCCCGCTCGTTCACTACATCCCAATACTGTCTCCCGCTCGTTCACTACATCCCAATACTGTCTCCCGCTCGTTCACTACATCCCAATACTGTCTCTCGCTCGTTCACTACATCCCAATACTGTCTCTCGCTCGTTCACTACATCCCAATACTGTCTCTCGCTCGTTCACTACATCCCAATACTGTCTCTCGCTCGTTCACTACATCCCAATACTGTCTCTCGCTCGTTCACTACATCCCAATACTGTCTCTCGCTCGTTCACTACATCCCAGTACTGTCTCTCGCTCGTTCACTACATCCCAGTACTGTCTCTCGCTCGTTCACTACATCCCAGTACTGTCTCTCGCTCGTTCACTACAACCCAGTACTGTCTCTCGCTCGTTCACTACATCCCAGTACTGTCTCTCGCTCGTTCACTACATCCCAGTACTGTCTCTCGCTCGTTCACTACATCCCAGTACTGTCTCTCGCTCGTTCACTACATCCCAGTACTGTCTCTCGCTCGTTCACTACATCCCAGTACTGTCTCTCGCTCGTTCACTACATCCCAGTACTGTCTCTCGCTCGTTCACTACATCCCAGTACTGTCTCTCGCTCGTACACTACATCCCAGTACTGTCTCTCGCTCGTTCACTACATCCCAGTACTGTCTCTCGCTCGTTCACTACATCCCAGTACTGTCTCCCGCTCGTTCACTACATCCCAATACTACATCCCAAAATTATCTCTCGCTCGTTCACTACATCCCAATACTACATCCCAAAATTATCTCTCGCTCGTTCACTACATCCCAATACTGTCTCTCGCTCATTCACTACATCCCAGTACTATCTCCCGCTCGTTCACTACATCCCAATACTATCTCCCGCTCGTTCACTACATCCCAATACTATCTCTCGCTCGTTCACTACATCCCAGTACTATCTCCCTTTCGTTCACTACATCCCAGTACTATCTCCCGCTCGTTCACTACATCCCAATACTATCTCCCGCTCGTTCACTACATCCCAATACTGTCTCCCGCTCGTTCACTACATCCCAATACTGTCTCCGCTCGTTCACTACATCCCAATACTGTCTCCCGCTCGTTCACTACATCCCAATACTGTCTCCCGCTCGTTCACTACATCCCAATACTATCTCCGCTCGTTCACTACATCCCAATACTGTCTCCCGCTCGTTCACTACATCCCAATACTGTCTCCCGCTCGTTCACTACATCCCAATACTGTCTCCCGCTCGTTCACTACATCCCAATACTGTCTCTCGCTCGTTCACTACATCCCAATACTGTCTCTCGCTCGTTCACTACATCCCAATACTGTCTCTCGCTCGTTCACTACATCCCAATACTGTCTCTCGCTCGTTCACTACATCCCAATACTGTCTCTCGCTCGTTCACTACATCCCAATACTGTCTCCCGCTCGTTCACTACATCCCAGTACTGTCTCCCGCTCGTTCACTACATCCCAGTACTGTCTCTCGCTCGTTCACTACATCCCAGTACTGTCTCTCGCTCGTTCACTACATCCCAGTACTGTCTCTCGCGTTCACTACATCCCAGTACTGTCTCTCGCTCGTTCACTACATCCCAGTACTGTCTCTCGCTCGTTCACTACATCCCAGTACTGTCTCCCCGCTCGTTCACTACATCCCAATACTACATCCCAAAATTATCTCTCGCTGTTCACTACATCCCAAAAATTATCTCTCGCTCGTTCACTACATCCCAATACTGTCTCTCGCTCGTTCACTACATCCCAGTACTATCTCCCGCTCGTTCACTACATCCCAATACTATCTCCCGCTGTTCACTACATCCCAATACTATCTCTCGCTCGTTCACTACATCCCAGTACTATCTCCGCTGTTCACTACATCCAGTACTATCTCCCGCTCGTTCACTACATCCCAATACTGTCTCCCGCTCGTTCACTACATCCCAATACTGTCTCCCATTTCGTTCACTACATCCCAATACTGTCTCCCGCTCGTTCACTACATCCCAATACTGTCTCTCGCTCGTTCACTACATCCCAATACTGTCTCTCGCTCGTTCACTACATCCCAATACTGTCTCTCGCTCGTTCACTACATCCCAATACTGTCTCTCGCTCGTTCACTACATCCCAATACTGTCTCCCGCTCGTTCACTACATCCCAATACTGTCTCCGCTGTTCACTACATCCCAGTACTGTCTCTCGCTCGTTCACTACATCCCAGTACTGTCTCTCGCCGTTCACTACATCCCAGTACTGTCTCTCGCTCGTTCACTACATCCCAGTACTGTCTCTCGCTCGTTCACTACATCCCAGTACTGTCTCTCGCTCGTTCACTACATCCCAGTACTGTCTCTCGCTCGTTCACTACATCCCAGTACTGTCTCCCGCTCGTTCACTACATCCTAATACTACATCCCAAAATTATCTCTCGCTCGTTCACTACATCCCAATACTACATCCCAAAATTATCTCTCGCTCGTTCACTACATCCCAGTACTGTCTCCCGCTCGTTCACTACATCCCAATACTGTCTCTCGCTCGTTCACTACATCCCAATACTGTCTCTCGCTCGTTCACTACATCCCAATACTGTCTCTCGCTCGTTCACTACATCCCAATACTGTCTCTCGCTCGTTCACTACATCCCAATACTGTCTCTCGCTCGTTCACTACATCCCAGTACTGTCTCTCGCTCGTTCACTACATCCCAGTACTGTCTCTCGCTCGTTCACTACATCCCAGTACTGTCTCTCGCTCGTTCACTACATCCCAGTACTGTCTCTCGCTCGTTCACTACATCCCAGTACTGTCTCTCGCTCGTTCACTACATCCCAGTACTGTCTCTCGCTCGTTCACTACATCCAGTACTGTCTCTCGCTCGTTCACTACATCCCAGTACTGTCTCTCGCTCGTTCACTACATCCCAGTACTGTCTCTCGCTCGTTCACTACATCCCAGTACTGTCTCTCGCTCGTTCACTACATCCCAGTACTGTCTCTCGCTCGTTTCACTACATCCCAGTACTGTCTCCCGCTCGTTCACTACATCCCAATACTACATCCCAAAATTATCTCTCGCTCGTTCACTACATCCCAATACTACATCCCAAAATTATCTCTCGCTCGTTCACTACATCCCAGTACTATCTCCCGCTCGTTCACTACATCCCAGTACTATCTCCCGCTCGTTCACTACATCCCAGTACTATCTCCCGCTCGTTCACTACATCCCAATACTATCTCTCGCTCGTTCACTACATCCCAGTACTGTCTCTCGCTCGTTCACTACATCCCAGTACTGTCTCTCGCTCGTTCACTACATCCCAATACTATCTCCCGCTCGTTCACTACATCCCAATACTGTCTCTCGCTCGTTCACTACATCCCAATACTGTCTCTCGCTCGTTCACTACATCCCAATACTGTCTCTCGCTCGTTCACTACATCCCAATACTGTCTCTCGCTGTTCACTACATCCCAGTACTGTCTCGCTCGTTCACTACATCCCAGTACTGTCTCTCGCTCGTTCACTACATCCCAGTACTGTCTCTCGCTCGTTCACTACATCCCAGTACTGTCTCTCGCCTGTTCACTACATCCCAGTACTGTCTCTCGCTCGCTCACTACATCCCAGTACTGGCTCTCGCTCGTTCACTACATCCCAGTACTGTCTCTCGCTCGTTCACTACATCCCAGTACTGTCTCTCGCTCGTTCACTACATCCCAGTACTGTCTCCCGCTCGTTCACTACATCTCAATACTACATCCCAAAATTATCTCTCGCTCGTTCACTACATCCCAATACTGTCTCTCGCTCGTTCACTACATCCCAGTACTATCTCCCGCTCGTTCACTACATCCCAATACTGTCTCTCGCTCGTTCACTACATCCCAGTACTGTCTCCCGCTCGTTCACTACATCCCAATACTGTCTCCCGCTCGTTCACTACATCCCAATACTGTCTCTCGCTCGTTCACTACATCCCAGTACTGTCTCTCGCTCGTTCACTACATCCCAGTACTGTCTCTCGCTCGTTCACTACATCCCAGTACTGTCTCTCGCTGCGTTCACTACATCCCAGTACTGTCTCTCGCTCGTTCACTACATCCCAGTACTGTCTCTCGCTCGTTCACTACATCCCAGTACTGTCTCTCGCTCGTTCACTACATCCCAGTACTGTCTCTCGCTCGTTCACTACATCCCAGTACTGTCTCTCGCTCGTTCACTACATCCCAGTACTGTCTCTCGCTCGTTCACTACATCCCAGTACTGTCTCTCGCTCGTTCACTACATCCCAGTACTGTCTCCCGCTCGTTCACTACATCCCAATACTACATCCCAAAATTATCTCTCGCTCGTTCACTACATCCCAGTACTACATCCCAAAATTATCTCTCGCTCGTTCACTACATCCCAGTACTGTCTCCCGCTCGTTCACTACATCCCAATACTATCTCCCGCTCGTTCACTACATCCCAGTACTGTCTCCCGCTCGTTCACTACATCCCAGTACTATCTCCCGCTCGTTCACTACATCCCAATACTATCTCCCGCTCGTTCACTACATCCCAATACTGTCTCCCGCTCGTTCACTACATCCCAATACTGTCTCCGCTCGTTCACTACATCCCAATACTGTCTCCGCTCGTTCACTACATCCCAATACTATCTCCGCTGTTCACTACATCCCAATACTATCTCCCGCTCGTTCACTACATCCCAGTACTATCTCCCGCTCGTTCACTACATCCCAATACTATCTCCCGCTCGTTCACTACATCCCAATACTGTCTCCCGCTCGTTCACTACATCCCAATACTGTCTCCCGCTCGTTCACTACATCCCAATACTGTCTCCCCGCTCGTTCACTACATCCAATACTGTCTCCCCGCTCGTTCACTACATCCCAATACTGTCTCCCGCTCGTTCACTACATCCCAATACTGTCTCTCGCTCGTTCACTACATCCCAGTACTGTCTCTCGCTCGTTCACTACATCCCAGTACTGTCTCTCGCTCGTTCACTACATCCCAGTACTGTCTCTCGCTCGTTCACTACATCCCAGTACTGTCTCCCGCTCGTTCACTAAATCCCAATACTACATCCCAAAATTATCTCTCGCTCGTTCACTACATCCCAATACTACATCCCAAAATTATCTCTCGCTCGTTCACTACATCCCAATACTGTCTCTCGCTCATTCACTACATCCCAGTACTATCTCCCGCTCGTTCACTACATCCCAATACTATCTCTCGCTCGTTCACTACATCCCAGTACTATCTCCCGCTCGTTCACTACATCCCAGTACTATCTCCCGCTCGTTCACTACATCCCAATACTATCTCCCGCTCGTTCACTACATCCCAGTACTGTCTCCCGCTCGTTCACTACATCCCAATACTACATCCCAAAATTATCTCTCGCTCGTTCACTACATCCCAATACTACATCCCAAAATTATCTCTCGCTCGTTCACTACATCCCAGTACTGTCTCCCGCTCGTTCACTACATCCCAATACTGTCTCTCGCTCGTTCACTACATCCCAATACTGTCTCTCGCTCGTTCACTACATCCCAATACTGTCTCTCGCTCGTTCACTACATCCCAATACTGTCTCTCGCTCGTTCACTACATCCCAATACTGTCTCTCGCTCGTTCACTACATCCCAGTACTGTCTCTCGCTCGTTCACTACATCCCAGTACTGTCTCTCGCTCGTTCACTACATCCCAGTACTGTCTCTCGCTCGTTCACTACATCCCAGTACTGTCTCTCGCTCGTTCACTACATCCCAGTACTGTCTCTCGCTCGTTCACTACATCCCAGTACTGTCTCTCGCTCGTTCACTACATCCAGTACTGTCTCTCGCTCGTTCACTACATCCCAGTACTGTCTCTCGCTCGTTCACTACATCCCAGTACTGTCTCTCGCTCGTTCACTACATCCCAGTACTGTCTCCCGCTCGTTCACTACATCCCAATACTACATCCCAAAATTATCTCTCGCTCGTTCACTACATCCCAATACTACATCCCAAAATTATCTCTCGCTCGTTCACTACATCCCAGTACTGTCTCTCGCTCGTTCACTACATCCCAGTACTGTCTCCCGCTCGTTCACTACATCCCAATACTACATCCCAAAATTATCTCTCGCTCGTTCACTACATCCCAGTACTATCTCCCGCTCGTTCACTACATCCCAGTACTATCTCCCGCTCGTTCACTACATCCCAGTACTATCTCCCGCTCGTTCACTACATCCCAATACTATCTCTCGCTCGTTCACTACATCCCAGTACTGTCTCTCGCTCGTTCACTACATCCCAGTACTGTCTCTCGCTCGTTCACTACATCCCAATACTATCTCCCGCTCGTTCACTACTTCCCAATACTGTCTCTCGCTCGTTCACTACATCCCAATACTGTCTCTCGCTCGTTCACTACATCCCAATACTGTCTCTCGCTCGTTCACTACATCCCAATACTGTCTCTCGCTCGTTCACTACATCCCAGTACTGTCTCTCGCTCGTTCACTACATCCCAGTACTGTCTCTCGCTCGTTCACTACATCCCAGTACTGTCTCTCGCTCGTTCACTACATCCCAGTACTGTCTCTCGCTCGTTCACTACATCCCAGTACTGGCTCTCGCTCGTTCACTACATCCCAGTACTGGCTCTCGCTCGTTCACTACATCCCAGTACTGTCTCTCGCTCGTTCACTACATCCCAGTACTGTCTCTCGCTCGTTCACTACATCCCAGTACTGTCTCTCGCTCGTTCACTACATCCCAGTACTGTCTCTCGCTCGTTCACTACATCCCAGTACTGTCTCCCGCTCGTTCACTACATCTCAATACTACATCCCAAAATTATCTCTCGCTCGTTCACTACATCCCAATACTGTCTCTCGCTCGTTCACTACATCCCAGTACTATCTCCCGCTCGTTCACTACATCCCAATACTGTCTCTCGCTCGTTCACTACATCCCAGTACTGTCTCCCGCTCGTTCACTACATCCCAATACTGTCTCCGCTTCGTTCACTACATCCCAATACTGTCTCTCGCTCGTTCACTACATCCCAGTACTGTCTCTCGCTCGTTCACTACATCCCAGTACTGTCTCTCGCTCGTTCACTACATCCCAGTACTGTCTCTCGCTCGTTCACTACATCCCAGTACTGTCTCTCGCTCGTTCACTACATCCCAGTACTGTCTCTCGCTCGTTCACTACATCCCAGTACTGTCTCTCGCTCGTTCACTACATCCCAGTACTGTCTCTCGCTCGTTCACTACATCCCAGTACTGTCTCTCGCTCGTTCACTACATCCCAGTACTGTCTCTCGCTCGTTCACTACATCCCAGTACTGTCTCTCGCTCGTTCACTACATCCCAGTACTGTCTCCCGCTCGTTCACTACATCCCAATACTACATCCCAAAATTATCTCTCGCTCGTTCACTACATCCCAGTACTACATCCCAAAATTATCTCTCGCTCGTTCACTACATCCCAGTACTGTCTCCCGCTCGTTCACTACATCCCAATACTATCTCCCGCTCGTTCACTACATCCCAGTACTGTCTCCCGCTCGTTCACTACATCCCAGTACTATCTCCCGCTCGTTCACTACATCCCAATACTATCTCCCGCTCGTTCACTACATCCCAATACTGTCTCCCGCTCGTTCACTACATCCCAATACTGTCTCCCGCTCGTTCACTACATCCCAATACTGTCTCCCGCTCGTTCACTACATCCCAATACTATCTCCCGCTCGTTCACTACATCCCAATACTATCTCCCGCTCGTTCACTACATCCCAGTACTATCTCCCGCTCGTTCACTACATCCCAATACTATCTCCCGCTCGTTCACTACATCCCAATACTGTCTCCCGCTCGTTCACTACATCCCAATACTGTCTCCCGCTCGTTCACTACATCCCAATACTGTCTCCCGCTCGTTCACTACATCCCAATACTGTCTCCCGCTCGTTCACTACATCCCAATACTGTCTCCCGCTCGTTCACTACATCCCAATACTGTCTCTCGCTCGTTCACTACATCCCAGTACTGTCTCTCGCTCGTTCACTACATCCCAGTACTGTCTCTCGCTCGTTCACTACATCCCAGTACTGTCTCTCGCTCGTTCACTACATCCCAGTACTGTCTCCCGCTCGTTCACTAAATCCCAATACTACATCCCAAAATTATCTCTCGCTCGTTCACTACATCCCAATACTACATCCCAAAATTATCTCTCGCTCGTTCACTACATCCCAATACTGTCTCTCGCTCATTCACTACATCCCAGTACTATCTCCCGCTCGTTCACTACATCCCAATACTATCTCCCGCTCGTTCACTACATCCCAATACTATCTCCCGCTCGTTCACTACATCCCAGTACTGTCTCTCGCTCGTTCACTACATCCCAGTACTGTCTCTCGCTCGTTCACTACATCCCAGTACTGTCTCCCGCTCGTTCACTACATCCCAATACTACATCCCAAAATTATCTCTCGCTCGTTCACTACATCCCAAAATTATCTCTCGCTCGTTCACTACATCCCAATACTGTCTCTCGCTCATTCACTACATCCCAGTACTATCTCCCGCTCGTTCACTACATCCCAATACTATCTCCCGCTCGTTCACTACATCCCAATACTATCTCTCGCTCGTTCACTACATCCCAGTACTATCTCCCGCTCGTTCACTACATCCCAGTACTATCTCCCGCTCGTTCACTACATCCCAATACTATCTCCCGCTCGTTCACTACATCCCAATACTGTCTCCCGCTCGTTCACTACATCCCAATACTGTCTCCCGCTCGTTCACTACATCCCAATACTGTCTCTCGCTCGTTCACTACATCCCAATACTGTCTCTCGCTCGTTCACTACATCCCAATACTGTCTCTCGCTCGTTCACTACATCCCAATACTGTCTCCCGCTCGTTCACTACATCCCAATACTGTCTCCCGCTCGTTCACTACATCCCAGTACTGTCTCCCGCTCGTTCACTACATCCCAGTACTGTCTCTCGCTCGTTCACTACATCCCAGTACTGTCTCTCGCTCGTTCACTACATCCCAGTACTGTCTCTCGCTCGTTCACTACATCCCAGTACTGTCTCTCGCTCGTTCACTACATCCCAGTACTGTCTCCCGCTCGTTCACTACATCCCAATACTACATCCCAAAATTATCTCTCGCTCGTTCACTACATCCCAATACTACATCCCAATACTGTCTCTCGCTCGTTCACTACATCCCAGTACTATCTCCCGCTCGTTCACTACATCCCAATACTCTCTCTCGCTCGTTCACTACATCCCAGTACTATCTCCCGCTCGTTCACTACATCCCAGTACTGTCTCTCGCTCGTTCACTACATCCCAGTACTGTCTCTCGCTCGTTCACTACATCCCAGTACTGTCTCTCGCTCGTTCACTACATCCCAGTACTGTCTCCCGCTCGTTCACTACATCCCAATACTATCTCCCGCTCGTTCACTACATCCCAATACTGTCTCTCGCTCGTTCACTACATCCCAATACTGTCTCTCGCTCGTTCACTACATCCCAATACTGTCTCTCGCTCGTTCACTACATCCCAGTACTGTCTCTCGCTCGTTCACTACATCCCAGTACTGTCTCTCGCTCGTTCACTACATCCCAGTACTGTCTCTCGCTCGTTCACTACATCCCAGTACTGTCTCTCGCTCGTTCACTACATCCCAGTACTGTCTCTCGCTCGTTCACTACATCCCAGTACTGTCTCTCGCTCGTTCACTACATCCCAGTACTGTCTCTCGCTCGTTCACTACATCCCAGTACTGTCTCCCGCTGCGTTCACTACATCCCAATACTACATCCCAAAATTATCTCTCGCTCGTTCACTACATCCCAATACTGTCTCTCGCCGTTCACTACATCCCAGTACTATCTCCCCGCTCGTTCACTACATCCCAATACTCTCTCTCGCTCGTTCACTACATCCCAGTACTATCTCCCGCTCGTTCACTACATCCCAATACTGTCTCCCGCTCGTTCACTACATCCCAATACTGTCTCTCGCTCGTTCACTACATCCCAATACTGTCTCTCGCTCGTTCACTACATCCCAATACTACATCCCAAAATTATCTCTCGCTCGTTCACTACATCCCAATACTGTCTCTCGCTCGTTCACTACATCCCAGTACTATCTCCCGCTCGTTCACTACATCCCAATACTATCTCCCGCTCGTTCACTACATCCCAATACTATCTCCCGCTCGTTCACTACATCCCAATACTGTCTCCCGCTCGTTCACTACATCCCAATACTGTCTCTCGCTCGTTCACTACATCCCAATACTGTCTCTCGCTCGTTCACTACATCCCAGTACTGTCTCTCGCTCGTTCACTACATCCCAGTACTATCTCCCGCTCGTTCACTACATCCCAATACTGTCTCCCGCTCGTTCACTACATCCCAATACTGTCTCTCGCTCGTTCACTACATCTCAATACTGTCTCTCGCTCGTTCACTACATCCCAATACTGTCTCTCGCTCGTTCACTACATCCCAATACTGTCTCTCGCTCGTTCACTACATCCCAATACTATCTCCCGCTCGTTCACTACATCCCAATACTGTCTCCCGCTCGTTCACTACATCCCAGTACTGTCTCCCGCTCGTTCACTACATCCCAGTACTATCTCCCGCTCGTTCACTACATCCCAGTACTGTCTCCCGCTCGTTCACTACATCCCAATACTGTCTCCCGCTCGTTCACTACATCCCAATACTGTCTCCCGCTCGTTCACTACATCCCAATACTGTCTCCCGCTCGTTCACTACATCCCAGTACTGTCTCCCGCTCGTTCACTACATCCCAGTACTGTCTCCCGCTCGTTCACTACATCCCAGTACTGTCTCTCGCTCGTTCACTACATCCCAGTACTGTCTCTCGCTCGTTCACTACATCCCAGTACTGTCTCTCGCTCGTTCACTACATCCCAGTACTGTCTCTCGCTCGTTCACTACATGCCAGTACTGTCTCCCGCTCGTTCACTACATCCCAATACTACATCCCAAAATTATCTCTCGCTCGTTCACTACATCCCAATACTACATCCCAAAATTATCTCTCGCTCGTTCACTACATCCCAGTACTATCTCCCGCTCGTTCACTACATCCCAGTACTGTCTCTCGCTCGTTCACTACATCCCAGTACTGTCTCTCGCTCGTTCACTACATCCCAGTACTGTCTCTCGCTCGTTCACTACATCCCAGTACTGTCTCCCGCTCGTTCACTACATCCCAATACTGTCTCTCGCTCGTTCACTACATCCCAATACTGTCTCTCGCTCGTTCACTACATCCCAATACTGTCTCCCGCTCGTTCACTACATCCCAATACTGTCTCCCGCTCGTTCACTACATCCCAGTACTGTCTCCCGCTCGTTCACTACATCCCAGTACTATCTCCCGCTCGTTCACTACATCCCAGTACTATCTCCCGCTCGTTCACTACATCCCAATACTGTCTCCCGCTCGTTCACTACATCCCAATACTGTCTCCCGCTCGTTCACTACATCCCAGTACTGTCTCCCGCTCGTTCACTACATCCCAGTACTGTCTCCCGCTCGTTCACTACATCCCAGTACTGTCTCTCGCTCGTTCACTACATCCCAGTACTGTCTCTCGCTCGTTCACTACATCCCAGTACTGTCTCTCGCTCGTTCACTACATCCCAGTACTGTCTCTCGCTCGTTCACTACATCCCAGTACTGTCTCTCGCTGCGTTCACTACATGCCAGTACTGTCTCCCGCTGTTCACTACATCCCAATACTACATCCCAAAATTATCTCTCGCTCGTTCACTACATCCCAATACTACATCCCAAAATTATCTCTCGCTCGTTCACTACATCCCAATACTGTCTCTCGCTCGTTCACTACATCCCAGTACTATCTCCCGCTCGTTCACTACATCCCAATACTCTCTCTCGCTCGTTCACTACATCCCAGTACTATCTCCCGCTCGTTCACTACATCCCAGTACTGTCTCTCGCTCGTTCACTACATCCCAGTACTGTCTCTCGCTCGTTCACTACATCCCAGTACTGTCTCTCGCTCGTTCACTACATCCCAGTACTGTCTCTCGCTCGTTCACTACATCCCAGTACTGTCTCCCGCTCGTTCACTACATCCCAATACTATCTCTCGCTCGTTCACTACATCCCAATACTGTCTCTCGCTCGTTCACTACATCCCAATACTGTCTCTCGCTCGTTCACTACATCCCAGTACTGTCTCTCGCTCGTTCACTACATCCCAGTACTGTCTCTCGCTCGTTCACTACATCCCAGTACTGTCTCTCGCTCGTTCACTACATCCCAGTACTGTCTCTCGCTCGTTCACTACATCCCAGTACTGTCTCTCGCTCGTTCACTACATCCCAGTACTGTCTCTCGCTCGTTCACTACATCCCAGTACTGTCTCCCGCTCGTTCACTACATCCCAATACTACATCCCAAAATTATCTCTCGCTCGTTCACTACATCCCAATACTGTCTCTCGCTCGTTCACTACATCCCAGTACTATCTCCCGCTCGTTCACTACATCCCAATACTCTCTCTCGCTCGTTCACTACATCCCAGTACTATCTCCCGCTCGTTCACTACATCCCAATACTGTCTCCCGCTCGTTCACTACATCCCAATACTGTCTCTCGCTCGTTCACTACATCCCAATACTGTCTCTCGCTCGTTCACTACATCCCAATACTACATCCCAAAATTATCTCTCGCTCGTTCACTACATCCCAATACTGTCTCTCGCTCGTTCACTACATCCCAGTACTATCTCCCGCTCGTTCACTACATCCCAATACTATCTCCCGCTCGTTCACTACATCCCAATACTATCTCCCGCTCGTTCACTACATCCCAATACTGTCTCTCGCTCGTTCACTACATCCCAGTACTATCTCCCACTCGTTCACTACATCCCAGGACTATCTCCCGCTCGTTCACTACATCCCAATACTATCTCCCGCTCGTTCACTACATCCCAATACTGTCTCCCGCTCGTTCACTACATCCCAATACTGTCTCCCGCTGCGTTCACTACATCCCAATACTGTCTCTCGCTCGTTCACTACATCCCAATACTGTCTCGCTGTTCACTACATCCCAGTACTATCTCCCGCTCGTTCACTACATCCCAGTACTATCTCCCGCTGCGTTCACTACATCCCAATACTGTCTCCCCGCTCGTTCACTACATCCCAATACTGTCTCCCGCTCGTTCACTACATCCCAATACTGTCTCCCGCTCGTTCACTACATCCCAATACTGTCTCCCGCCGTTCACTACATCCCAATACTGTCTCCCGCTCGTTCACTACATCCCAATACTGTCTCCCGCTCGTTCACTACATCCCAATACTATCTCCCGCTCGTTCACTACATCCCAATACTGTCTCTCGCTCGTTCACTACATCCCAATGCTGTCTCCCGCTCGTTCACTACATCCCAATACTGTCTCTCGCTCGTTCACTACATCCCAATACTACATCCCAAAATTATCTCCCGCTCGTTCACTACATCCCAATACTATCTCCCGCTCGTTCACTACATCCCAATACTGTCTCCCGCTCGTTCACTACATCCCAATACTGTCTCCCGCTCGTTCACTACATCCCAATACTGTCTCCCGCTCGTTCACTACATCCCAATACTGTCTCCCGCTCGTTCACTACATCCCAATACTGTCTCTCGCTCGTTCACTACATCCCAATACTGTCTCTCGCTCGTTCACTACATCCCAATGCTGTCTCCCGCTCGTTCACTACATCCCAATACTGTCTCTCGCTCGTTCACTACATCCCAATACTACATCCCAAAATTATCTCCCGCTCGTTCACTACATCCCAATACTATCTCCCGCTCGTTCACTACATCCCAATACTGTCTCCCGCTCGTTCACTACATCCCAATACTGTCTCCCTTTCGTTCACTACATCCCAATACTGTCTCCCGCTCGTTCACTACATCCCAATACTGTCTCCCGCTCGTTCACTACATCCCAATACTGTCTCTCGCTCGTTCACTACATCCCAATACTGTCTCCCGCTCGTTCACTACATCCCAATACTGTCTCTCGCTCGTTCACTACATCCCAATACTACATCCCAAAATTATCTCCCGCTCGTTCACTACATCCCAATACTATCTCCCGCTCGTTCACTACATCCCAGTACTATCTCCCGCTCGTTCACTACATCCCAATACTATCTCTCGCTCGTTCACTACATCCCAATACTATCTCTCGCTCGTTCACTACATCCCAATACTATCTCTCGCTCGTTCACTACATCCCAATACTATCTCTCGCTCGTTCACTACATCCCAGTACTGTCTCCCGCTCGTTCACTACATCCCAGTACTGTCTCTCGCTCGTTCACTACATCCCAATACTGTCTCTCGCTCGTTCACTACATCCCAATACTGTCTCTCGCTCGTTCACTACATCCCAATACTGTCTCTCGCTCGTTCACTACATCCCAATACTATCTCTCGCTCGTTCACTACATCCCAATACTATCTCTCGCTCGTTCACTACATCCCAATACTATCTCACGCTCGTTCACTACATCCCGTAGATCTAAAAGCATTGGATTGGTGGAGGCCTGAGCTAGACCAGAGGGCTAGAGGGTGTTTCTACCATCGGTTTCTACCAGGCATTTCCTTTCAGATCAGAGAATGGAAGAGAATAAGAGCACACAGGGAGGAAGGAGAGATAATTGGGACGTAGCCGATGTGAAAGGCAAAGTTGGAAAGCCTCACGGCTCTGTCTGGTCAGACGAGCTAGTTGGTTCACCTCTGCTTCAGACAGGAAGTGGCTTTGGTCCCGTTGACCTTTAACCCCCAGAACTCTGGTATTAATTAGAGAAGTGGATCAGAGCTAGACGGCAACACACACACACACCACATTATACATTTTAATTGGGACTTGGCTTAGTGAGAGGGGACAGAGAGAAACATGATTTATGGAAGAAAGGAGGGGGTGGATAAGAGTGAGATATTGAAGGACAGAGAGAAACATGATTTATGGAAGAAAGGAGGGGGTGGATAAGAGTGAGATATTGAAGGATAGAGAGAAACATGATTTATGGAAGAAAGGAGGGGGTGGATAAGAGAGAGGTATTGAAGGATAGAGAGAGAGATGACTGGTTGTCCTTGGTTAGCGTGGCACTGATAGACAATCTCTGCTTCGGAGCATTAACAGCAGGTAAACACACACACACACACACGCACGCACACACAGTTCCTCAATATTCATACAGCAGTGCTCCACACTCTCATGCTCCGAGTGCATTCTCAGACAACGTTCTCTAGAGGACGAGATTGAAGGAGAAGGCATTTATTTTTATTTCTCATTTATTTAACCAGGTAGGCTAGTTGAGAACACCTTTATTTAACCAGGTAGGCTAGTTGAGAACACCTTTATTTAACCAGGTAGGCTAGTTGAGAACACCTTTATTTAACCAGGTAGGCCAGTTGAGAACACCTTTATTTAACCAGGTAGGCCAGTTGAGAACAAGTTCTCATTTGCAACTGCGACCTGGCCAAGATAAAGCATAGCAATTCGACACAGACAACAACCCAGTTACACATGGAGTAAACAACAACATAGTCAATAATACAGTAGAACAAAAGAAAACAAAGTCTATATACAGTGAGTGCAAATGAGGTAAGATAAGGGAGTTAAGGCAATAAATAGGCCATGGTGGCGAAGTAATTACAATATAGCAATTAAAACACTGGAATGGTAGATGTGCAGAAGATGAATGTGCAAGTAGAGATACTGGGGTGCAAAGGAGCAAGATAAATAAATACAGTATGGGGATGAGGTAGGTAGTGTCATGACGTTGCCCTCTTTGGGTACAGCGAGCACCACCCCCCTCTCTCTGCTCCTTCAACCAGGCTGCTGTGGTCAGAGAGGTCGTAAATTCTTCGGGAAGACCCTGCCTCATGGCCACACAGTATTAGAGAGCGGGTAAACTTTCACAGAGGAAAAAGAAATTGCTTCCACCTCACAGAACTTGAGGTACGAACACATTTCATGTTCCAGAGAAAATGTAAAAGATCGGTGAAGAATCCAGCTACGAACTGGTCCGTTTGTCACAACTTGGGAAGCTCATGAGAGATGGTGCGGCCACATTACCATAACGCTGTTTATATAATAGCCTCAGATATGGAGGTTTACATCTAATTGTTGTATAAGATGAATGAGTGAGGATGATACTGTTTATATAATAGCCTCAGATATGGAGGTTTACATCTAATTGTTGTATAAGATGAATGAGTGAGGATGATACTGTTTATATAATAGCCTCAGATATGAGGTTTACATCTAATTGTTGTATAAGATGAATGAGTGAGGATGATACTGTTTATATAATAGCCTCAGATATGAGGTTTACATCTAATTGTTGTATGAGATGAATGAGTGAGGATGATACTGTTTATATAATAGCCTCAGATATGAGGTTTACATCTAATTGTTGTATGAGATGAATAAGTGAGGATGATACTGTTTATATAACAGCCTCAGATATGAGGTTTACATCTAATGGTTGTATAAGATGAATAAGTGAGGATGATACTGTTTATATAACAGCCTCAGATATGAGGTTTACATCTAATTGTTGTATGAGATGAATGAGTGAGGATGATACTGTTTATATAACAGCCTCAGATATGGAGGTTTACATCTAATTGTTGTATGAGATGAATGAGTGAGGATGATACTGTTTATATAACAGCCTCAGATATGGAGGTTTACATCTAATTGTTGTATGAGATGAATGAGTGAGGATGATACTGTTTATATAATAGCCTCAGATATGAGGTTTACATCTAATGGTTGTATAAGATGAATGAGTGAGGATGATACTGTTTATATAACAGCCTCAGATATGAGGTTTACATCTAATTGTTGTATAAGATGAATGAGTGAGGATGATACTGTTTATATAACAGCCTCAGATATGAGGTTTACATCTAATTGTTGTATGAGATGAATGAGTGAGGATGATACTGTTTATATAACAGCCTCAGATATGGAGGTTTACATCTAATTGTTGTATGAGATGAATGAGTGAGGATGATACTGTTTATATAACAGCCTCAGATATGAGGTTTACATCTAATTGTTGTATAAGATGAATGAGTGAGGATGATACTGTTTATATAATAGCCTCAGATATGGAGGTTTACATCTAATTGTTGTATGAGATGAATGAGTGAGGATGATACTGTTTATATAACAGCCTCAGATATGAGGTTTACATCTAATTGTTGTATGAGATGAATGAGTGAGGATGATACTGTTTATATAACAGCCTCAGATATGAGGTTTACATCTAATGGTTGTATAAGATGAATGAGTGAGGATGATACTGTTTATATAATAGCCTCAGATATGGAGGTTTACATCTAATTGTTGTATGAGATGAATGAGTGAGGATGATACTGTTTATATAACAGCCTCAGATATGGAGGTTTACATCTAATTGTTGTATGAGATGAATGAGTGAGGATGATACTGTTTATATAACAGCCTCAGATATGGAGGTTTACATCTAATTGTTGTATGAGATGAATGAGTGAGGATGATACTGTTTATATAACAGCCTCAGATATGAGGTTTACATCTAATTGTTGTATGAGATGAATGAGTGAGGATGATACTGTTTATATAACAGCCTCAGATATGAGGTTTACATCTAATTGTTGTATGAGATGAATGAGTGAGGATGATACTGTTTATATAACAGCCTCAGATATGAGGTTTACATCTAATGGTTGTATAAGATGAATGAGTGAGGATGATACTGTTTATATAATAGCCTCAGATATGGAGGTTTACATCTAATTGTTGTATGAGATGAATGAGTGAGGATGATACTGTTTATATAACAGCCTCAGATATGGAGGTTTACATCTAATTGTTGTATGAGATGAATGAGTGAGGATGATACTGTTTATATAACAGCCTCAGATATGAGGTTTACATCTAATTGTTGTATGAGATGAATGAGTGAGGATGATACTGTTTATATAACAGCCTCAGATATGGAGGTTTACATCTAATTGTTGTATGAGATGAATGAGTGAGGATGATACTGTTTATATAACAGCCTCAGATATGAGGTTTACATCTAATTGTTGTATGAGATGAATGAGTGAGGATGATACTGTTTATATAATAGCCTCAGATATGGAGGTTTACATCTAATTGTTGTATGAGATGAATGAGTGAGGATGATACTGTTTATATAACAGCCTCAGATATGAGGTTTACATCTAATTGTTGTATGAGATGAATGAGTGAGGATGATACTGTTTATATAATAGCCTCAGATATGGAGGTTTACATCTAATTGTTGTATGAGATGAATGAGTGAGGATGATACTGTTTATATAATAGCCTCAGATATGAGGTTTACATCTAATTGTTGTATAAGATGAATGAGTGAGGATGATACTGTTTATATAACAGCCTCAGATATGAGGTTTACATCTAATTGTTGTATGAGATGAATGAGTGAGGATGATACTGTTTATATAATAGCCTCAGATATGGAGGTTTACATCTAATTGTTGTATGAGATGAATGAGTGAGGATGATACTGTTTATATAACAGCCTCAGATATGAGGTTTACATCTAATTGTTGTATGAGATGAATGAGTGAGGATGATACTGTTTATATAATAGCCTCAGATATGAGGTTTACATCTAATTGTTGTATGAGATGAATGAGTGAGGATGATACTGTTTATATAACAGCCTCAGATATGAGGTTTACATCTAATGGTTGTATAAGATGAATGAGTGAGGATGATACTGTTTATATAATGGTGTAATATGATTGTGGACTGTTTAATGAAGAAAAATACAATTTCCCTTTAGATTTGAACTAAATCAGAGTGACCGCCCCTGAGCCCAGTTAGGGCCAGACATCCTGGACCGCCCCTGAGCCCAGTTAGGGCCAGACATCCTGGACCGCCCCTGAGCCCAGTTAGGGTCAGACATCCTGGACCGCCCCTGAGCCCAGTTAGGGTCAGACATCCTGGACCGCCCCTGAGCCCAGTTAGGGTCAGACATCCTGGACCGCCCCTGAGCCCAGTTAGGGTCAGACATCCTGGACCGCCCCTGAGCCCAGTTAGGGTCAGACATCCTGGACCGCCCCTGAGCCCAGTTAGGGTCAGACATCCTGGACCGCCCCTGAGCCCAGTTAGGGTCAGACATCCTGGACCGCCCCTGAGCCCAGTTAGGGTCAGACATCCTGGACCGCCCCTGAGCCCAGTTAGGGTCAGACATCCTGGACCGCCCCTGAGCCCAGTTAGGGTCAGACATCCTGGACCGCCCCTGAGCCCAGTTAGGGTCAGACATCCTGGACCGCCCCTGAGCCCAGTTAGGGTCAGACATCCTGGACCGCCCCTGAGCCCAGTTAGGGTCAGACATCCTGGACCGCCCCTGAGCCCAGTTAGGGTCAGACATCCTGGACCGCCCCTGAGCCCGGTTAGGGTCAGACATCCTGGACCGCCCCTGAGCCCGGTTAGGGTCAGACATCCTGGACCGCCCCTGAGCCCAGTTAGGGTCAGACATCCTAGACCGCCCCTGAGCCCAGTTAGGGTCAGACATCCTAGACCGCCCCTGAGCCCAGTTAGGGTCAGACATCCTGGACCGCCCCTGAGCCCAGTTAGGGTCAGACATCCTGGACCGCCCCTGAGCCCAGTTAGGGTCAGACATCCTGGACCGCCCCCTGAGCCCAGTTAGGGTCAGACATCCTGGACCGCCCCTGAGCCCAGTTAGGGTCAGACATCCTGGACCGCCCCTGAGCCCAGTTAGGGTCAGACATCCTGGACCGCCCCTGAGCCCAGTTAGGGTCAGACATCCTGGACCGCCCCTGAGCCCAGTTAGGGTCAGACATCCTGGACCGCCCTGAGCCCAGTTAGGGTCAGACATCCTGGACCGCCCCTGAGCCCAGTTAGGGTCAGACATCCTGGACCGCCCCTGAGCCCAGTTAGGGTCAGACATCCTGGACCGCCCCTGAGCCCAGTTAGGGTCAGACATCCTGGACCGCCCTGAGCCCAGTTAGGGTCAGACATCCTGGACCGCCCCTGAGCCCAGTTAGGGTCAGACATCCTGGCCCGCCCCTGAGCCCAGTTAGGGTCAGACATCCTGGCCCGCCCCTGAGCCCAGTTAGGGTCAGACATCCTGGCCCGCCCCTGAGCCCAGTTAGGGTCAGACATCCTGGCCCGCCCCTGAGCCCAGTTAGGGTCAGACATCCTGGCCCGCCCCTGAGCCCAGTTAGGGTCAGACATCCTGGCCCGCCCCTGAGCCCAGTTAGGGTCAGACATCCTGGCCCGCCCCTGAGCCCAGTTAGGGTCAGACATCCTGGCCCGCCCCTAAGCCCAGTGAGGGTCAGACATCCTGGACCGCCCCTGAGCCCAGTTAGGGTCAGACATCCTGGACCGCCCCTGAGCCCAGTTAGGGTCAGACATCCTGGGACAGCCCCTTTCTGCCATTCCGAATAAAACCCAACTTTGAGAAATGATCACCAGACCAAGCTTACCTCAATTACCAGATGGCTAAAGGTTGTAGAATATTTTAACCATACCACGTGGTTAAACTCTTAGACTATCGATACCGACAGAATGAGAACAAGTCTTTGATATTAATTACAAGTCTGCAGCTAGGAATTCGGTATCATTGAACGCGAAGAACGACAACCGCCGAAACATCCATTCTACAACAAAATGAACGAATGTCGCTCTGAACTATCCCCTCTAACCAGGACCGACAGAGAGCGAGAGAGACGGACAATTCTACAAAAGAAAGACTTTTCACCAGCGATCAAGACGACACACTGAGCGTAAATATATATATATATAGATTGATTGCAATTGTTCCCGAATGAGTGAGCGTTCATGTGTAAGGGATTAGCATTTGAGTTGTTATAATTAACTCTGTAGGGACTTCTTAGTCGACCCCCATTGACCCTTTGTCTAACACGCCTCCATGCCGGTTCAGCCCACTAGGGGCATTCTATCATTTCATGTAACCATATTTACTGTTTGTTTATGCATTTCTGTGAATTACTTAGTTAGTAATAAATAAATGATTTAAGACAATGGATGTATGGATGATTCATAGTGAAGACTGGATTCGTGCCAACAATTTACGACGTTTGGAATGAGACTAACGTGAGGTAAAGTAAATCATTCATTAATCAGAAGACTATTTGATCAGATATGAAAATATCTGAAAGGTTATATTAGGAAATTATAACCTTGTAATCTGAATATTTTCCTTGGTGCCCCTATTTCCTAGTTAATTACAGTTACAGGATGAATTAGTTTGATCGCGTTATACTAATTACAGGAATCTTTGATAAAACTATGTCTTCAATTGAATGATAGTAAAGACACAACAGTAGGTAGATGGGCTGTTTACAGATGGGCCATGTACAGGTGCAGTGATCTGTGAGCTACTCTGACTGCTGGTGCTTAAAGCTAGTGAGGGAGATATGAGTCTCCAGCTTCAGAAATGTTTGCAGTTCGTTCCAGTCATTGGCAGCAGAGAACTGGAAGGAAAGATGACCAAAGGAGGAACTGGCTTTGGAGGTGACCAGTGAGATATACCTGCTGGAGCGCGTGCTACGAGTGGGTTCTGCTATGGTGACCATTGAGCTGAGATAAGGTGGGGCTTTACCTAGGCAGAGATTTGTAGATAACCTGTAGCCAGTGGGTTTGTGACGAGTATAAGCGAGGGGCCAAGCAACGAGAGCGTACAGGTCGCAATGGTGGGTAGTATATGGGGCTTTGGTGACAAAGCGGATGACACTGTGATAGACTGCATCCAGTTTGTTGAATAGAGTGTTGGAGGCAATTTTATAGATGACATCACTGAAGTCGAGGATCGGTAGGATGGTTAGTTTTACGAGGGGTAAGTTTGGCAGCATGAGTGAAGGATGCTTTGTTGTGATATAGGAAGTGTATTCTAGATTTAATTTTGGATTGGAGATGCTTAATGTGAGTCTGGAAGGAGAGTTGTCCACATATTCTAAGTCAGAGCCGTCCAGAGTAGTGATGCTAGACGGGCAGGCAGGTGCAGGCAGCGATCGGTTGAAGAGCATGCATTTAGTTTTACTTGTATTTAAGAGCAGGTGGAGGCCATGGAAGGTGAGTTGTATGGCATTGAAGCTCGTCTGGAGGATTGTTAACATGGTGTCCAAAGAGGCGCCAGAAGTATACAGAATGGTGTCGTATGCGTAGAGGTGTATCAGAGAATCACCAGCAGCAAGGGCAACATCATTGATGTATACAGAGAAGAGAGTCGGCCCGAGAATTGAACCTGTGGCACCCCATAGAGACTGCCAGAGGTCTGGAACACAGGCATTCCTATTTGACACACTGAACTCTATCAAAGATGTAGTTTGTAAACCAGGCGATCCATTCATTTGAGAAACCAAGGCTGTCGAGTCTGCCAATAAGAATGTGGTGATCGACAGAGTCGAAGGCCTTGGCCAGGTCGAGGAAGACTGCTGCGCAGTAATGTCTTTTATCGATGGCGGTTATGATGCCGCTTAGGACCTTGAGCGTGGCTGAGGTGCACCCATGACCAGCTCTGAAACCAGATTGCATAGCGGAGAAGGTATGTTGGGATTCGAAATGGTCGGTCATCTGTGTGTTAACTTGGCTTTCGAAGACCTCAGGAAGACAGGGTAGGATAGATATAGGTCTGTAGCAGTTTGGGTCTAGAGTGTCTCCCCTTTTGAAGAGGGGGATGACCGCAGCAACTTTCCAATCTTTGGGAATCTCAGACGATATGAGAGGTTGAACAGGCTAGTAATAGGGGTTGCAAGATATACACAAAGCAAACCTTTTACTTCATAACTATAAGCTATATTTGACTCGTAATAATGTAGCTAACCAGATAGTTTAATAGGCAACAATGAACGAAAACGAATATTATGCAAAGAAATGTCAATTTTTCATGGGTAGCTAGCGAACACGTCTTCATGGCTATCTGGATAGCTAGCTAACAGTAGAAGCTAGCCAGTTACCCCTATTGACTTATTATGGGCATCCGATCTACAGTACATAGACAGGTAAACATGCCTATTTATTAACCTATCAAGATAAAATATTGTAGTCAGACAACATATGAGATGTGAATAGGCAACATTTCCTTCCAAAGTCGGAGTGTGTGTTCTCTCGCTTCAGCTCACATAATGGCCGCCATTGATTTCAGGAAATGTTGTTTTTTTTACTCGGTTGCGTCATATTTTTTTGCATACTTTCCATTGAAGCCTGCATCGATGCATGCTTCAAAATATGTACAAACAGGGTACCCATTTGAGAAGTGCCCTCTGTGCTCTGTTTCGCATACTTTAATTTAGAGTCATACTCCCTCCCTCCCTCCCTCCAAGCTGCTCTGAGCATTTTGACAAACACCCACAGTGTGTACATAAACACCCCCAGTGTGTACAGACACCCAGTGTGTACAGAAACACCCACAGTGTGTACAGAAACACCCACAGTGTGTACAGAAACACCCACAGTGTGTACAGAAACACCCACAGTGTGTACAGAAACACCCACAGTGTGTACAGAAACAGCTTGTTTGTCGTCTGTATCAGAAGAGCATCTATCAGAAGAGCATTTCTATTTCAATTCCGTTCCTCTCCCCTCTCCCCTCTCCCAATTCAGTTCAATTAATGTATTTATTGGCATGGGAAGCATGTTAACATTTCCAAAGCAAGTTATTAAAAAACTAAAACAGAACAACAATGACAAAAAACACCAGAGAAATGAAACAAAACAACAACGACAAAAATAAATTACTACAAAGAAATCTCTGTCTGTCTCTCTCCCTCTCTGTCTCTCTCTCTCTCCCCCATTGGCATGGGAAACATATGTTTACTTTGCCAAAGCAAGTGAAATAGATAATAAACAAAAGTGAAATAAACAATATAACATGTGGTTTTCTGCCATTGTGTACTCTGTTTAGTGCCAAATAGCATTCTAGTTTGCAGTTTTTTGGGTAATTAATTCCAACATGTCCAATAACTCCCCATATATAATCTCCCTGTCACGCGGAGGCCATGGAAGGTTAGAGATCCTTCTGACCTTAGAGATCCTTTTTATGTCTCTATTTGGTTTGTTCAGGGTGTGATTTGGGGTGGGTATTCTATGTTCTATTATTTGTATTTCTATGTTTTGGCCGGGTAGGGTTCAGGGACAGCTGTCTATCGTTGTCTCTGATGGAGAACCATACTTAGGTAGCCCTTTTCCCACCTGTCTTTGTGGGAAGTTGACTTTTGTTTATGGCACATAGCCTTTAGCTTCTCGGGTTGTTTTCTTGTTTGTTGGCGTCATTTTTTATAATAAAAGAAAATGTACGCTCACCACGCTGCACCTTGGTCCACTTCCTTCAACAGCCGTGACACTCCCCCACTCTCTCTCTCTCTCTCTCTCTCTTCCCTCTCTCTCCATCTTTTTCTATATTTAGCTTTCCCTCTGTTCCTACTACAGTAAACCAGTAGTGTTTTCCTACTCCGTCTGTTTGTTTGTGGAGAACATGACAGTTAGTGACAACAGAAGTCGTGTCACAGTGTGTGATGCCATGTCTGTCCATCTGTCTGTCTCTCTAGCGCTGATACTATCACAAACGCCATCTGTCTGTCCATCTGTCTGTCTCCCTAGCTCTGATACTATCACAAACTCCATCTGTCCATCTGTCTCTGTCTGTCTGTCTCTGTCCCTCTAGCTCTGATACTATCAGAAACTCCATCTGTCCATCTGTCTCTGTCCCTCTAGCTCTGTCCCTCTCTGTCCCTCTATCACAAACTGTCTGTGTCACTCTGAAGAACAACAGTGTTACCATAGCAACAAGCTCTCAGTCTCAGTGCAGAACTAGACACTTTTGAACTTTTCTCGGAACGTCAAAGGGTTAAAGGTTAGGGTTCAAACATTATGTTTAGGCATTCATTCCGAATGGTTACGTTAAGGGTTAAAACTAAACAATAAACGTCTGTCTACCATTTGGATCGAACATGTGATCTCCTGATCCAGAGGCATGGGATTAAGCCTGCTTGCTCACTGTTGCCTCTAGAGGCTGTTTTTAAGGCATTTTCCCCACATCATCAAGACATAGACAGACGTCCAATTTCGAAATCAATCTTGAGTGATCTGCCGGTACGATAGATGGGGAGGTGGCAAAAGAGAAGAGGAGAGGAGGTGGGGGAGGAGAGAGGTGGGGAGGAGGAGAGGGAGGTGGGGAGGAGAGGGAGGAGGAGGTGGGGAGGGAGGGAGGAGAGGGAGAGGAGGTGGGGAGGAGAGGAGGTGGGGAGGAGAGGAG